>NC_082604.1:21629940-21949732 GCF_030936135.1 Gavia stellata
TATCTACCTCACTTTGTTAAGCTCATAATAAAAAACTACCAAGAGATTTGATGAAATAGAATTTTCTGTTTAAATATCCATCTTGTATTTGTTCATAAAACTGCCTCAACATATGGTTTCTCATTATTTTTAATGATATATAAGATGCAAGATATAACACCACTAGAAAACAGTAGAGAAACATAGATGGTGAAAAGACAGACGTATGGAGAAAACATGAACAGAAAAGCCTGAGAAGGAAAAAAACCAAAGTAATAAACACAGATCCTACATGAAATCAAGAGCTCACAGTCATATTGTGGACACTAGAACTCTCATGATACCATTGCATAGCTGTGTGTGCTCATTTTGAGAGGTAAAAATGTTAGCACTGCATAATTTTAAACAGTAAAGCCAAGTTTGTCCCTTCATTTTTATTTTTAAATTGCACAAAACACAAAGATTTGTGGTGCATAAAGCCATTTTGAATAGGCTGCTTAATTGGTACTGTAAGACTAATATATCAGCTGCCTGGAGATCTGGACAGCAGCCAAGCATCCTAAGTTCAATACGTACAGTAGCTCTATCTGTTCTTTCTCCTAACATAGAAGGACTACAGCTGCTATAACTTAAAGTTACCACTAATGCATCTTTCATAAAGTTTGCTTTATAAAACCCCTCCCCAACCTATTAAAGCTATAAAAAGAGCAGATCAGTACTTCAAGATATTCTGGACTGAAAAGTACTTGGTGCTTTTTTGTTGTTTTGGTCTTAAACACACTTCAATTCAATAGCCTGATGTGAAAAGTTCAGGATAGCTGGTCACTTTTTTGGCATTATATTCATAAATACAGCAAGTTGTTATTCTGTTTCTCCTCAGCTAGAAAGGAGAGATGCCACATGAAATCAGTAATCATATCATACCTGTACTAGTACTGTCTGAATATCACTTTTTTTCTATCAGATTTCTTTACAAGGGAAGCTGTGTTCAAACTTCTATTTTACAAAAGCTTAAATTTAAACATGCCCATGCTGAGGTGATTTCCAGTATCTCAGTGAATAGCGATGCATCGTAGTGTGTCAAGTAAAGCTGAAACAGCTTGGTAGGATATTTGGAAAACAAATGGAACAGCACAGGTTTATATAAAGGCAGAATTTCTTTCTCCATTTATACATATTTA
This sequence comes from Gavia stellata, assembly GCF_030936135.1. Lineage (NCBI taxonomy): Eukaryota > Metazoa > Chordata > Aves > Gaviiformes > Gaviidae > Gavia > Gavia stellata. The sequence goes on from NC_082604.1 coordinate 21,631,101, forward strand.
AAAAAAAATCTGATCACTCAATTTCTTTCTGTTCACTTTCTCACAAGAATAAGAGGTATAAATATTCCTGAAAAGTGAATTTGGGACTCAAGTACCTTAAATATTTGTCAAAAGCAAACTTCTAATTATGTTATGGATTTAGATAAAATCCTTTTATTGCATAGATGACAATGACAAAGAATTTCTGTAATTAATCATTAGTTTAAATACTATTGTCAGAATGTTAAATATTTACAAGGCATCAGCCATTGGCTTTTCATATACGAGAACTAATTTGCAAACAACTGTAACGAAGAAAAGAATTACAGAATTATTTAGTATTTCAAACAGTAATGTTTCCAGTATGACCATGTATTCAAACTGATCTGCCCATCACAACTTGAAAGTGATCTATTAGTCCCATGTATTTAAAGAAAAGCTTTATTGCACATGAGCGCAGTTACAAAGCTATATGCATCACTGATTTAAAAAACCAAAGCTGTATGTTGTCCTAGAAATTTACATTAATATGCTCTTACAATAGCTTAATTAAATACACACTACTAAGTACCACATCTAAATATTATGAGTTGTACAAAATTTAATTTTGAACTATTCAGAAACACCAGCTGCAAAAAAAAAAAAAAAAAAAAAAGAGTATTTCCTTACAAAATCCTGCCAAACCAGCATACTCCTTTGGAAACGTCTATTACTATCCATTATCTGATCCCAAAGGATAAACCTAGATAAACCATTATTAAGTTTCAAATGTAACTCTATTATAAATATTTAGCATGATGGGAATACTCTGAACTCTACTCCTTTTTTTGCTCTAGAGACATCACCTAAAGGAACCATTCCATTTTAAGTATATCAAATAATGAAATACTGGCATGTTTCTCAGTTTTTCTTAAGCAGTATGTTCCATGAAAACAAATAATACAGTTTTCCTACATCAATTCACATTTGTCTTGATTTGTACATAGGTTGTCATGCTCTGCATCACAATTTTTTCCGTCTATATACTGCAGACAAATAGGGTATGATGAAACTTATTTACTAAATTATTAAACTGCTGTTTACATGAGAAAATAACCTACCTTGCAAATCTGCACTATCAAGAAACTGTTCATTTTAAAGACCTTGCAAGTGTAAAACTAGCTGTTACAGAATTACAGGGTTTAAGTAATAAGCTACTGTAACAGATAAGTACATACAGCAAACCAAAAAACTAAGAAAAACTACTTAATATTGAAGGAGGCCAAGTAAATAGCACTTTTGTTTTAAAGAATAATCCTTCAACGGTTATTGTAATAAATGTGCTAGAGATTGTCATTTCAGCTGCAGTTCACAACAGTAACAAGGTTGTCCTGGTCACAGAAAAACTGGTTTTATTCCTTTCCAATTCTTCTGCCTAACTGAATATATAGTATTCACTATAGCGAATACAGAGACCAAAATTTTCAAGCTTACATACATTACATTGGACAACAAAATCCGTTTCTAGTCACCAGAATAAAAAACTGTTTTTTCCAATGAATTGGTCACCTGTGTATCTCTCCACCAGAATCTGAGAATTTAAGCTATTTCACTGCAGTGCCTTTCTCTTTGGTATCCAGGAAATTGCCTACTAACTTCTAGTTTCAGAATACTGTTTTTCATACCACAGGCTGAGTAGCCAGAAAGAAATTAACCTGACTTACATGTAGTCTTTTAGGAAAGCTAAAAGAAAGACCTAATTAAAAAAATAGTATCAAACCACTTGCTTTGACTAACAAATATACAAGCAGAGAGGTATTCATCAGATTACTATCCTACATTGTACTATAGCCACTTCAAACTGATGAGACAGATTTCATACATGGTGTCGACCACTCCCAGGGTTTTGCAGAGTTATGTTTATGAAAGGTTAACAGCCGGCACTAATACAAGTATCATGACTCTTTTCAGGCAGTAGGTGAAACCTTGAAGAAAAAGTGGCTCTGTCTTCAAAAAAGTGACCTGACCTTTGCTTTGGTGGGTTTTTACTCTGCAAGAAATAAAAAGCACTGCATGCTTTCCAATGCATCCTTTCTAGCTGATAAACTATTTTGTTCTAGCACCCAGCACAAAAGGACTACATTTCATAAGATCAAGTAGCATGTTATCAGTGCTAGCTAACAATAGTTCCACGCGTCATACTAGAAGCAAGCTTCATAGACCTGGAATATGTCATATGAATCATGAACAGAGTAAATACGTAATTGGCCAAGAACCTTTGATATGCTTACCAATTAGAAGTAATTCTCATTGAATTAAATATATTAAATTTTACAATGACTTTGCAGTTCTTTGGATATCAAAGGCATCGCAAATCCAGCATGCTTATCATTTATGACACTTCTGCTCTGAGAATTTCTTGCAGCATGCAAAGAACCCTCTGTAGGGTAACTGTGGTGTGTTGCACAAGCAAGCTAACCTAAGGTTGACCTGACAATTAATAAAATCTGTTCAAAAACCACAATGGTATGTAATGTTTTTACCTGCAATCGATGAAGTGTTTCTGAAACAACCTGTAGTTCCGTGTAAGCAACAGTGTTGGATATTTTATTGGACACAGAATACAGTGCTAGTGAAAGTAATTCTAGTATACAATATGGTAGTAAAGAACCCCTTCTGTTAACAGACTTTTAAGTATTTAAATATATTTAAGTCTCATGTAAAATACTGCTTTTATGGAGCCAGATCCTGCAGTCTTTGCACAGCTAAAACTTGCCTGGAAATCAATGGGAGCTTTTCAAGTATAATAGTAAGGACATGCCCAGGGTCAATAGCATAATACAGTTCCGCTGCTATGCTTTATGTGTACACTCAGAATTTCTGTCACTTGCAAGAGCAAAGATCAAAATACAGAAATCCATGTGAATTCAAGAAGATAAATACCCTTTTAAAATAAAGAGTATGGCTTCAAAGAGAGCATGGCACATAATGTTAGCACATTTTTTGTTTGGCTAAAATATTTTAATATTTTAACTTTGTCTTGAATATTTACAATGTATTAAGTGAATTTTAAGAGAAGTGAAGTTTTAAAAAAAAGTCCTTACAGTAAGTTCAACAACGATGACCATTTTTGGGAGAACTGTAGCAATGCCTATGATGGCAGAATTTGGCTCCGTATATTGTTAGCAAAAAACCAGACTGTTTATAAGATGTAAATTGCTTTTTGAAAGGTTATAGAGCTGTAAACACTGCGGGCCCAGCCCTACAGGTTACACATCCAAATTTCAGGGAGAGTTTGCCTCAGTGAATTACAAGGATCTGTGCTTTGTTTGCAAAATCAGCTTGATGCTATTTTTAAGCAAAACCCAGGTATTTCGGATATAAACTTTTGGGTATCTAAAATTAAATCAAGGGGCTGATCCTCCAGACTTACTCCCATGGAGATCCTGTCCTGCAAAAGGTCCAAAATCCTTCCGTTCACACTGGAGCGTCTCCCATCAGCCTTGCCCAAGCGAGGCAGTGCCGTAATCCCGTTGACTTCATTGGGGCAACTCTTACGAGTCACAAGTCTACGGCTAGACCCCAACCGCATCGCTAACTAACGGGTTCACAGATAATTGATTATTATTTCTAAACAGCGTTTGTGTATTCTACTTTCAACCAAGCTTCGCTTCCAGCCGTAAACGCCGGCAGTTTAACGGCTGGATGGTTCTGGGGTGTGTTGTTGGGAAGCGGTTGTTGCCAGGCTCGCTGCTGACTCGCGCCATTGTTGATTTCACTGTTGTAGGGGAAAGGCTCTAGGGCGGCAGATAAGGCTGTTGCCATGGTGATGAAGGAGATTCCGAGGGAGGAGTCTGCAGAAGAAAAGCCCCTCCTTACTATGACATCACAGGTGGGCGGAGCGCGGGGCTCTGAGGAGGCCGCGGACACAGCGCGAGTCGTGGCCCGGCCGCACGGGAGAGGCCAAAGCCCCACGCGAAGCACAGCGCACGCAGCCCGAGGGAACCTCACCCGCTCCTTAACCGCCCCTCGGCGCCACGTCCGCTTTAGCGGAGCGGGTGGAACCCGTCTGCTAGAGGACCTCACACCCACCTAATCACGTTTCCCCACTGACACGGGGAACAATAGCGTGGGGTAAATCATGTCATCGCTTGGGGGTTGAGATGTTTTGACATGAAAAGTCAAACAAAAATGCATTTTTCCCCCAAATAAAGTGATCTGTAGAAAGTACAGTATATGTCAGTTACCAGAAAGTCATTTAAAGCCAATTGAAAATTTCAATTATAATTCACACCATCAATATTCACACCACAAATATTCATTGGGAATGCATGTATAAAGTATTCATATTCAATGCATACACAAAATAAGAAACCACCATTTCACAGTAGTATCATTTTCGGTATCTCAGATCCCATCCCTAAGCTCTCACCAGGATTCTACTCCTGGTCCAGGTCAGAATATATTACTTTGCACACCCCATTGCCTTCATTTCTACAGCTTCAGTCGGAGGAAGGACATAATGTCAGCACACTAAACCTTACACCTTGGAGCACCCATCGAGCCTTCGGTGCTTTCGTTAGTTTCTCGAAGACAGTGACTGAACACTACCATAACACACAGCACTTCCATCTCACTACAAGAGTGGATTTTATTCCCTCCTGTTGCTCACATACATGAATTTGTTTCCCAAGCAAGTACATTTAGTTTACTGTTAATATTTAGTACACACAAACCGTTCCTATTCATCAGGAGGCTTAATGGAAGTAACCTTACCACAAAGCTGTTCTTACGTGAGAGCCTTTCACGTTTTAGCATAACAGCTACTGTACTTTTTGAAAGTATTTAAGATGGACACAAGGCCAGCACATACTTCTACAGAGCATCACAGATGCACTGCACTAATGCGCTTTATAGAAATAATCATCTGCTACTTTGGAAACCAGGTCTGGCAATCTCCTCCTCAGCCCCTGTTGAACACCGTATTTCGCTTGTGGTGAACTCTAATGTCTATGAAGTAATTGCACAAAGGAAAAGGATGCTCTCTTTAAGGCATCACTTCTAATTTTCTACTAAGTGATTAACAAACAATTAGAAACCTACATAAAACACTGCCCCCTCTTCCCACCCCCATTCCCCCCCAAAAAAGAATGCAAAACTTCCATTGGCTTCAACAGGGCCAGGAGTTCAGCCTGGGTTCATTAAATGTTTAATGCACCATTTGTAGTGGTTGTCTGTCAGTCTACTCAGCAATAGTCTATGATAAATTTATGAGTAAAATGCTTGTGTCTGTTAGTGTAATTTCTTCCACTAAACACAAATACCTACTTCCCTGCTATGCACCAAAGGGGTGCAGAAGCCAAAAGGAAGCAGAATCAAGTGAAAAAGTGAGTATTTTCCATAGCCATCTCTGCATCATGTATGTGTGACGTGCAGTTATGTGACCATATTACATACATCATTTGTATCCTGACTGTCTGGCTGTAATGTTGTTTTGAGATGCTGCCTCTTTAGCGTGTCCATGTAAACCTCTCGTTCAAACCATTCATTCAAAATAACGTGCTGCTACATTGCGGCATACATTTAACCACCACCCCCAAAGTGTTTGTCTCTGCTCTTCACATGATGAAACAGATGGATGTGGTTGCTGCTCACAGGGTGAAACACACCAGTTCCAAATTGGCTGCAGACAAGTTTCCCAAGCCAAATCACACTGGGTCATGAGAACAAGGCCTGGCCTTTCCAAATTTATCACCACAACCAAATCCAGTACAGGCACAAGCGTATCTTAGGAAGTCATTATTTGCATTAGGTATCTATGTTGCTCCATCCCTACAACTAACTAAGCAAGAAACCTGCAAGTAAAATGCAAGGATCAAGCCTAGATAGAGGAGTAGTGGCTTTTCTAAAAGTAAAAAAAAAAAGTGAAATCTCCCATTTCCAAAAATCTTTGGTGAATGGAAGATTAACCATGCCTGACTACGGAAGCAGACTCCACAGGAAGCATAAGGGGAATCTGAGATACAAAGAAGAGATTCTAAATCCTCATTTTGAGAGAAATAGTGATAATGTAGGGAGGCCCCTGAATTTATATTAAGAGCTGCTGCTTTGCTCTCTTCCTTTGGAAAATGTTAAAACTTATCCAACACAGAACAAGTCAGAAAAACATTCACATTTTATTGTTACATTCCTAGCAAAGCACTGCTGATAATATATGACACTTACTTGTTGATAAATACTCACTGTGAATTAAATTTTGATGAACTTTCCAACTGAAAGATTCTTTTATATCATCAGGTATTATTTCATATCATCAGATCTGGAGGCAAACCTTTAAATAATGTGAACCAAAAACTGCAGACTCCAGTGGGGCTATGCCAATATATGGCAGCTGGGAATCTTGACCGTCATTCCAGCAGTAATGAGTGTACTACAATAAGCAGAGGGGTATTCTTGGTAATTGAGTAGGCCTTTCAGTATTTTTTTTGTGATTCTGTCTCAATTATTTTCAGTGAAAGTCACTATTGGTTTGAGAAAGCATTCGGTAGTTGCCAAATGTAATACTTCAAGCATCAACAGAGAGTGAGCTTCCAGTACTAATGGGATTTTGTAGAACATAACTCTATTGCATGTTGCTGTCTCCCTTTATCATTTTAAAGATAATTCAGAAGAGACTGGAACAAATTAAAAAAAGGGGGTTTTTTATATTAATAGAACCTAGAAAAAGTGAAAGAAAGTTTGCTTGAAGGTTCAAAGATTAACTGGAAGTTAAGCTATGAGCCAATATACTTCTAACTGAAGCAGAGAAATAAATGAGAAAAATCATGCATAAAAGTTTGATTAAAATTCCAAAATAAAATTTTTGTTTAACCTCTTCAGTTTCTTTGCATTTTCAGGAGAAAAAAGCTCACTTCAGAATTACTTTCTAATGAGAAATTTAAACCTAAATATCCCCTGGAGTCAAAGTTTAGTTGTACAGTCAGCTATGAAATTCCCAATTTACTACAGGTCATTTAACTTCAAAGGATACGATTCAATAAAGTACTTAGATCCACACTTATACTTTAAAATATGACTAACTGCTGTAGTGAGCCCTAAAAAAGTGCATGCTTAAGTGCCTTGCCAGCCTGATTTTAAACAAACAAATCTCAGTGTCACAGAAGTTATTTGTCCCAGATCCATCACACATAATTTAGATTCTTCATTAGAGTACATAAATTGGAAAGCTAGTGATGGTAGGTTCCCTATAAATGTAATAGAAAGAAATAACACCTGCAGGAGGTGATTCATGTCCAAGATGATCCTGGGGCAAATATACTCTGGTATTATATGGAACAAAAATGGAAGTCCATGAAAAATTCACCAATAAGAAATGAAAAATATATATTGAAAGCTCTCCCCAATTCTGTTTATAACTGAAAAACATGGGAGGTGTCTAATTAGAATTTACAAGAACTACACAGACATTGCTCAGAGTACAATTGTGATATTGACTGCTTATAATTTAAAAAGTTAACCTACAGAACACTTAGTTTTAGAATTTGAACTGGAAAGAGGAAACTTCAAAAAGTTGAAATTACATTATAGGAGACATGCTGAAATTCATCCTATCCTATGAAAAATGCAGGCTACAGCACAAGTTATCAAGAAAATAGATATGTTTCATATGACTACACCCTGATTAATTCCACCAGATGCTTAAGACCTTTTTTATAGTCTCTCTATGAGGTATTAATTAGTTTTCAGAGTAAGAATTTTTTTTTTTTTAACGTGAACTTCATTTGCATGCCACTTGTTGATCCAAGCACATTTATACTCATAAGCTCTTGAGCAAGTAAAATACTCAAAAAGCTTCCACTGCCTAAATTCTACTGATTCTTTTTTTCTTGGTTAGGCTTTTTGTTTTGTTCTGGTGTTTTGGGTTTTTTGTTTTGCTTGTTTGGGGTTGTTTTGTGTTTTGGTTTTTTTTAACTCTGACCAAAGATCTTTTGAATGCTTCCTTTCAACTTTATAAAGAAAACAGAGTAAAGATAGCTACTATTCAGCTCTCAATGTTGTTAGTAGATTTTCTGACATGTGTATCAAGGACTCACTACATGAATTTGATTGCATAATCACAGTTTTCCATATAAAATTTAACAGTTCCTTTTGAATCAATCACATTCATTCTAAGCTTCTTTGCATTAGACTTGCATTGACTTACAGCCCACTCCATAAATGTTTACTAAATAACATTATAATAGAATGGCAGAAAGTTAAAGTTAATGTAATTAGCTTCTATTCTCTTTCATATCAATCTAAACCAGAATTAGCTCCATTTTAACTAACTGATGCATTAATGTAAAAAAAGGCAAAAATCATGGCAGTTTTAGGTAATGACAATAATAAAGTTGTGACTGCAATAATTCACTGTACCTTCCAATCTGCTCTGAGAACAGTGGCAATTTCCTCACTGATCTTAGGTGGACTAGACCTGAGATCATATTTTTATATTCTTTTTAAAGGAGTTATGATAAATTCATTAGCAGTATTTTCCATACATCTCAAGTCTCATTTGATTTGTTATAAAATTTTTTGAGTAGTTTAGCAGGGGACACTTCTTAAGTCCTACTGATAACTCTTTTTCATCTATTATTAAAACAGGCTAAATACAAGAAGAGTAAAAAAATACAAAATTCATAAATGCATGCTTAGCAGTACAAATATTGATTGATTCTTTACCTCTAAGTTAAATACTGCTCAACACTATTACTGCTTTTAGGGCAGTATGCATAATTTCAGCAGAAATAGTCTCATGAGTATAATAAAATTGCCTTGACAATATGCTTAAAAGTCATAAATTGGCTGCTTGCCTAAAGTTATACAGATTTCTCTGTCACATAAATTAAATACAATTTCCATGAAATAACAGTTTTAATTTGAAATTACCATGGGAATTGATGGTGTAATTTTTTCATAAAATAAAAAATTAACTATACCATTTCATACATTTTAAAATGCCTTCCCATTCCATAAGCCCAGAAAGAGTTGGACAAAATTTTTTGTGAATAATATATTATGCCAGTTTAACCCTGTTTTTTTAATATGAATTATGCATAGGAATTAATTTTCAGGAATTTGTTGGTTCTTCATGAATACTCTAAGTAAAAATATACTATCCTGTTAAAGAGTTGCAGGCCATGTACTACTGTTGTTCTATACTCAATGAACTTGCTGTTTGTACAGGGAAACTGTTCTACTGAATCGCAAGCCCAAAAAAATCCACAAACAGCTTTCAAGTATCAAGCTTTTCAATCTGCAAAAAACATTTCAAAGCAAACACACATGCCACGACAGACCCCTACAGAGAAAGGCTGTATAACTTAACAAGAAATTATGACTTGCTTCCTATGACTGCCCGCAGTAATGCATGCAAAACCACAGCCTTATTCTAGGTATGCTACAGAACTCTGTTTTAAAAGAAAAATCCACAGAAAGGACAAGAAAAATCTGTGTGATTTCAAAGGAACTACCGCCTATACGCAAAGATACAGCAAGGGTACAGTAAAAGATTAATTTTGTTGCATGGGAAATGAACAAAGGGCATTTTCAACACAGTTGAAGACAAGTAGAAACAGCATAAGCTTTACAAAAACTAAATTCTGTGATAAATCATTATATATTTGATATTGTTAATTCTCTCATCTTCATCTTTACAGTCTTCATGCTGCTACAGCATGAAGATTTGGTCTTAAAAAAGCAGCAGTTGTGCATCTTTCATCTAAATTGACATTTGATCATGTACCATACCCAGAATAGTGCATGAGGCTGTATACAATCCACTACTGCTGACACTCTTGAACTTATCTATGGATCACTGGTGGTTCACAAAGGATTTGTACATGCAGCTCAGTTCCATGTGCTGGCAGCCTTCTTTACTTTCAGCTAATGAAAAACACTAATTTTCTAGTATTTTGTAAGCAATCATCATAGCTGCCCCCAGAGATGCTGCAAGAGTACAAATGTAATACCCGCAATGTGAGTGAAACAAGACTCCTAATTTCTGTCCTCTGGACCTTATTTTAAAAGCATTTGAGAACTGTTGTTCTGAAAGTCTTGACTTCCTCTTCATAGCTGGAGTTGCCATACAAAAAGTAATTTCAATGAATGATACAGAAACCAGAATCTAGCATCACGAGTTGCCATTTGTTCCCAATCACAACATCTGTGCCTCTCCAGGTCTCCCACAGTATGAATTTCTTCAGGGCTTTCTCAACAGATAACTTTGCATTCTGTAGCTTTCCTGTTCTACAGGACTTTCTCAACCTGTACTTAACAGGTCAAATTTGTTAATCCCTCAGTTAACTAGCAGGCTAGGTACTTCCATAAACTAACATTACAGAAATAATTTCTTTAAAGGAACATTCTGTAACTTCTTAGTGACTGTATTACTTTAAGTATCTCTAAGCATCTATGACGATCAGTTAATTTTGTCTTTGATCACCATTGTAGAGTAGTTCTCCAGTTCAGATAATGATATGGGGGAGAGGCTAAAACACAAATCTGCAGAGTAACACCACAAAGACAATGCAGAGCCAAGTGAGAGAAAATAAAGTCATCTAACACCCAGAAAAGGGAGGCACTCCATTTGAGTAAACAGCTTCCTTTACTTAAAAAGTGCAGAGAGCATGCAGATATTAATGCAACGGACAGATTTACTGTAAATCACATTTTTATGAGTAGTAAAGGCCAAATTGTCAGTTACAGTCAAAATATGACAACAAAAGTAACTTTTCTCCCCTTCCCCCATGGCTCTGATCCAGCAAGACAGTTAAGCACATGCTTAACCTTGAGTTTTGCAGGACATGCTTAAGTGCTTTGCTGGAGCAAGGCCAAAACACAGGAGCCAGATACAACTACAATTCCCATGTTTAGTTTCCTTCAGCCACACCAAGAGGAACAGAGGGAAGGAGATGGTGAACTGCGAGATATTTAGTTCTACCTTGCAGCAACACACTATAACTCGTGTAAGTCAGCACTTCCGAACACAGATAGGATGCTACTGTGACACAGCGATCACAGCAAGAGTTATCACCCAGCAATGCCACTGTTGTTTATGAAGACACAACATAAGCATGTTATCGTTTACCAATGTAGACATCAAGCACAGGTTTTAAACAACACAGCTGGCATATGAATTTAAATACCCAATAAGGTGTCTCTAGTAATCCTCCCACAGCTTCTGACTTCACACAAGCCCTCTGTCAGTTGTTTGCAATAAGTCCCAGGGGGTCACTTGGCTTGTGTGATTTCAGGTAAGATACTGTCACCTCTCATTCACAGGCCACTCCACACACTTCCTACTACTTAGCAACAGAGCACCAGTTATCACCTGCTGAGCAAGACTAGTCTTCAGAGAGGCAGCAACACCAAACTGCTCTTTGCAGGAGGGTGAAATGAGTTTGTCTCAGTTTTAGAGCTTGCTGCAATTCACATTAGATGAAAGTCAATTATACTGTGTGCCCTGTGAATTGATTCTCTGTTCTTGTGAAAATCAAATATTTGGCTGGCATGTTAGTTTTGTTGGGACATAAATTCACGCTAGAGTGATAGAGAAAAGATTAGCATGACCTTGGCACAAGGATGATGCAAAAAGTCAAGTAGTGATCACACTTTCTATGCAATAGTAAATAAAGCATGTGAGGTGATAATTTTGATTGTGAAATATTTATGAACATGCTGGAAGAGTGGGTGAAGAAAAACATAACTCATGCAATTTGAACTTTTAGCACGAGACTAGTAATTTTGTCAGGAGTTCCCTTTCCAAAGCTCCCTCAGCAAGCAGAAAAGGAGGTCTTCCAGTTCTTACCCTGCCAAGATAATGATCCACAGACCCAACTGTCAGGCCAGTACTGCCAGTTATGCTCTAGAGAACAGTAACCTCAATTTCTAGTTGTGGTTCCCATTTATCAGTTTTTAGAAAAAGCTAAAATTAAAAATTAATTCACTTGTTTCCTTTTACTCTAGTGAGTGCCACCAAAGATCACGATGTGCCAGATGTGTGAAGAGAACCTATCTGTCAAGAAACCATTGCTTTGTATCGTACAAGTAATTAGTGATTGAAGTTAGTTGATGCCTTAGTAGATGCCTTTGGTTAAGTTAAAAGAACAGTATAACACTTACAAACGATTCAAATTAATCTAACTCGTTCACCTATTTGTCCAGTCTCACCCAAGCAGCAGACAAGTTTCTCAGAGTAAAGTTCAGAAATACAATTTCCCCAATAGAAAATCTGAGTTAAAAGGTTCCTGCTTTCTGCCATGCTTATTACCACATGTTCATTACCACACCCTGAGCTCAGGTCTGAGGTCAGATTATTTCACTGATGCAGTCAGCAGCCCAACCACACTCCCACCAGCACACTGAGCGGGCAGTACAGCAAGACGCGTAAGTGCCCAGGAGCAGCTTAGCTGCTGAACTGTACAGGGGATTACCCATTAGTAGTTTGGGGCTTCCTAAATTAGTGCCTTGAGTAATTCAATCAGCCTCAGGTGACAAAATAGGTAGAATCCAATCCAACTAACTTGGGTAGCTAATTACACCTAAATTTTAGGTGCCTCTTGAACCAGTCCTTCTAAAATAAATTCCATATATAGCCAGTGGGAAAGCTAGGTGCCTTTGAGAGCCTCATGAGGGACAGCCTAAATTAGGCAGGATCTCCCTCTGGAGTTGCTTTTCTAGACATTTATCTCTCCCTGTTGAACAGGGAAGGAATTTAGGCACTTAATTTAAGAGAACTAGTTCACTATGTGCTCAAAACATAGGTGCTAATTAGCTGCCTATGCCTGACTGGAACCCCCCCGCTTTAGATTCCAAATAATTTATCTTGAAGACCAGCATTATGTTACGTCCTACTAACATTAAAAAAAGAAACAAAACAGCATGCATTGCACTTTACAAACAGATCAAGAATGTAGTAAGAGAGTGTATAAAACGGGATGTCAGGACCTTACCTTACTAACAGCCTCCGCGCACTCCCACAGCGTAAGCCCAGCAGTCCAGGAAGAGAAAGCAGGCAAAGCGCTCGTAGCCATGAGCAGGGCAGGTTGTGCAGGTGAACATTATTAACTGTAAATGTGACAATAGGTAAGAAGTTTGTCCTCTCAGACGTTCCCCTGAGCACCAGGTGTGCTCCAGCTCCCTCGGCCTTAAGGCCGAACTAAGGTGCTCTGTGGAAAGTTTTCACAATAGAGAGCCCTGTCAACTGCCCACCCCACCCCTTTTTTCTTTTTTTATTTGAAATCGGGCTACTCCCTAGGTATTTCATAATGCTTACTACAACGCAAGATGGACACTAGGAGCAAAGCAAAACCAAAGCCACAGCAGTTGCTGTATATATACATAATCGCACATTGTCTCTGGCGTAGTAAAACACACCACCACCGATACCAGCATTGCGAGAGGCACCCGCATTAAAACCATAAGCCAAAGGCCCTGAAGATGAGCAGAAAACAAGTTTTTACAGGAGAGCAGAGCTGCCACCGCGGTAGCAGCCGGGCGCTCACCGTGCCCCACACAGGCTCCCTAGGGCAGCGCCAGACCTGAGGAGAGGCCCTGGGGCCGAGGCTTCAGGGAGGCGTTTTACCAGGAAGGGCACTTCCATGGAGGCAAGGGGAGAAAATAAGGCCTGGGAGAATTTAGGGGCAATGGCACAGCAGAGGAAGAGGAGCTGGGTGGGTGACTGAGGGAAGCTGAGATGAGGCTGGGTATTGGCTAGAAGGAAAAAATCCCTCTCATGGCTACTGCTCCCTTTCAGGATGCCAGCGCTGCACCTCTTCCACAGCAATGCCTCCCCTCCTGCCCCAGCACACCCACACCCAGACCCACCTAGGGTTTGATATTTTTGACCCCAAACCAGCACCATTCATTAGGCTACCACCTACCCTTCAGGCCTGAGGATCATCTAGAGAAGGAACGGCCATGAGCTGCCACTGCCACCTCCTCCTCATCTCACAGCAGCTCTAGGGGCAGCACGGAAACCACTAGCCAGGCCAGAGTCCTGGGGAAAGGAAAATTCATCAGCAAGGGCAGCTAAAAGTAATAAACTACATCAGCTGAATAAATGCAGACAGCTGGGGATGGGGCAGGTGACAAGGCACAGGAGATGGAGACTGGGTGATTGCCCTTAGTGCTCTGGGCTGCTGGACTGCCCAGCCTGTGCTGAGAGGAAATATGGCAGACATGGCCTCCAGCACAGCAGCTGCCACCGCCTGACCCTGCCTCTGTGCCTTGTCTCAGATTGCTAAATAATCCTCGCTTGGAGTATATTTAAGCAGTGGGGCTGATACCAGCCATCAGATGACACTTTTGACTCTCCCAATGTGTCTCCCAAAGCACCAAAAAAACCCCATGTATTTGTGGAACTAAAAATTCCAATAGCAGCACTGGGGTGAGAAAAAGTAGCTTTTTCTGTTGTGCTGTCTAACAGCAGAACTCAGTCACAGAAAATTCATTGGAATTTAGAAGGAGTATTTTATACTAGGGATGAATCTCTTCAGATGGATTAGTAGTAGGGAATATCACTCTCCACTGATTTTAGATATCCTTCAGTTAAAGGCATGCGTGGGCTCTTTCTGTAATTACAATAAATTTTATAAAGAAAATTAAGTTCTTAGAGACATTATGAGAATTTATGGCACCCACTGGCTAAATTACTACTCAGAAATCAACAGTTCCACAGGCTGTCTATATCACTTGGCGTGTGTACAAATACTGCACACACAGACACTGTGCGGCGGTGCAGCTCCAGCCGCCTGGCTCCTGCTCCCAACACCGTTTCCTCCAGGGCCGGGTGACGTTGGGCAGCTTTCTTAATTTCGCTTTGCTTCTCTCATCTGCAGCATAGAGATAATACTTCTCAACTCTGCGGTGGTGCCAGGCTTGATTCATGAATGTTTTAAAGCATTCTGTGATATTCACCCTGAAAGGTGCTTGAGAACCATAAATTATTACTTTAATATAGATAATAGTTTTCATCTCATGAATGTTTTATAGCGCTGCTCCAAATTCATGCCTGATATAACTCTAATAACTTGATCAGAGTGAAACTAGGGATATATTTGGTACAATATATGAGGCAGCAAAATGAAATTCAAAGTCTGAGGCCGAGGGCTCACCAATTGGCATTGCATCCCCAGTAAAGTCAGAAACCTACGCCACTGCCTGCTTAACTACAGCAAAAATATCAGCTCATGGCACTCTTTAACCTGTGAAGGTTTTATTCATCATGAAATGTCTGCTTCATGTCAAAAACATATTTTTTTCTAATATGTTCTATTGCTGTACATATGTAGTTTGTATTTACTGAGAATTAGTAGACTTGATCATGTATTTGCTATCTGGTTTGACTCAAATATTTCAGTTGAAAACATGATTTTTCACAGGAACAATCCTTTTAATAAGACAGTCCTACAGCTTCCAGTCCTTAGTCATGGGACCATAGGACACAGGACTGAGAGGGATCTTCTGGGCTACAGTCCACTTCTCAAAAGCAATCACATCATAAACAGCCATGCAGAAAGATTCTCAAAAGCCATTTTAAATAATTAGGCTTTTTGTCCCCCTACCCTAAAAATATACTGTCCGTACACGTCACTGCTGTGATAGTTAGAAAGATTCTTTTCATTCCAAGACCAAATCTATTCATGGCCAGTTTAGATATCTTTGTTGTCGTGCCAGCCTTTCTCTATAGCTGAAATAACTTTCCTCCTCCAATGTCATCTAACCACTCTCCCTTTACGTATACATGAAGAATAATTATATTCCTACTCAATCTTCATTTCATTAGCCTAAGCAAGTCAAACTCTTTCAGTCTCCCTGTAAAATGTGTTCTTTATTCCTTTGATCATTTGGGTGGCCCACGTCTGATGAATTTAGTGTATATGTTCACAAAGTAAGAGAGTCAGAGAAGAGGAACCTATTTGTTTCCTAATTAAACAGAAATGCTGCAAATGCAGCTGAAAGAAGACACAACTTAGTAAAATTAAATCTTGGTGTTTGCTGGCAAAACTGATTATGAAGAAGTGGATGTTACCATCAGTCTTTCAGTTTGGTGGTACAATTTTATCAAGGGACTTTAAACAACATGCTGTTGGTAGCAAACTAATGAAGGCCTGATGCTGAGCAGGTCTTCCTTATATAAACAACATAATAAAGAAATTTCTAGGGATCTGATTTGAAAAGAAAAAATATTTGCCAGACATCTGCTACTTCATACTTCACTTGAAGCCTGAAGAAATTCAGAGCTTTGTTGATTCTAGTCCTCTTCCCCTCCACGATTCTGATTCTCAGCATTACTGCTGCTCTTCCCGGAGTTTATCCTCCTATCCCCACAACAGGTTTGGGCAATAAATTGCCTTTCCAGTTGGTCTTCAGATTTTCTAGTCTTCACTGTTGCCAGTGAGTGATCTTGGCTGTCTTGGTTCTCATAATCCTTCTTAATTCCCTCCTTCTCCCATTCTTTCCTATTAAAGAAAATTTCCATGGAATGTAATGAGAAACTTGATAAGCACCCAAATCTTACGCCATAATGTACCTATTGATACACTCTTATAGATACAGAAACAGAATATTTCCTATGAAGTTTTTACATTTACAGTGATTCCTATAGAACGCCTTCTTTCTTCCCTCCTGTCCTCCTCCAAATGGTGTAGGACTTTTCTTTATGCTGTTAGTATTTCACAGAATAGATCATTGAAGATCCAGCTGATCCAGAGGCTTTGATAATCTTCCTGCTGGATGCTGTGTTCACCCGAACATGCAACTTGTTGCAAAAGTGCAGCAGCTGTTACTGATGCTAGTTCCTAGTATGGGATGTGTAAATGTAAACAGGAAAATGTATTCAAGCAATTTTTGCTGATATCTGGAGTTGATCATAAAGAAACGTTAAAAATATTAAAAGTAATTTGGACAAGAATTAACTAGGCATCCACCTTCATTTTTTCACCAAAAGAAATTAGTAAGGAGTGTCACCAAATCATAAACAGAAAAATAAAGTCCTCTTAAGTCTTAAATATCAGTATTAGGTAGAAGTATAGACCTGGAGATAATGTGGGTACTGTAGAGCCACGTTTAATGGAAATCAAAGGTTTGCAGCTGGTATAAATGCAATTTCCAATAAAGTGTTAAGATTTACCAAATAAAGCAACTAACTTCTGTGTGTTGAATGAGACAGCAACCTGGACAATCAATTTGGAGAGTTAAAAAACACATGATCAAGTCCTCTGTAAGCTGCATCTGCAGTCTGGGTTTAGCATATGCAGAATTAGTTTGGGACAGTATTATTGCCAGATTTCTAAATTAAGTGCCCATATTTGCACAATTGGGCGAGCAATCACTCATCTATCTTCCATTTCACTCATGTAAATTGGTATTTCAGTGCAAAACTCTAAGGTCCTGGGCAAATGAATAAGTGCATGTATTATACAGTCAGTCAGCATTAGGTACCAGCTTAAGTATTTCACCCATCAAAATAATGGACTTTTTATTTCAATAGCTCCAGTATTTTCTTGCAACTTTGTAACACAAAAATCAAGTACCGAACAACAGTGAATCTAAGCTGTTTTGCTGTAATAACTTTAGAGGCAATCCTGCTATTGGAGTAGCTAAATGCCAGTATATAAAATGTATATAAAATATATAACAATATATAAAATGTATATAAAATATATAACAAATATAAAATGAGGATGAGTAAATACCATTTTCGCCATCCTAAATTTGAAAGTTCAAATATATATGAGAGAAAATTTTGAAAATTCAACAACAGAAAAAGAGTGAGAACAGGACAGAGAGAAGGAGAGCAGAGATGATAAAAGTAAAGCTGAAATAGCTCCAGATGAAAGCAACAGTCAGAGGGAAAACATGTTTTCACATTATCAAAGATAAAGTAAATGCAGGCCACACCATCAGACATCCATCCAGCTCAGCTTAGGTCTTGATCCTCCAATCAGAGATAGATTGCAGAGAGAAGACTTTTATTTATGAGACTGTTTTACTGTTTTGTCTTTTTAATCCCTAATACATGAAGTAACCTGTAATATAGAGATTTCTTTTAGGTAGCAGAAAACCAATGCATTCATGCAATTACAATAAAAAGGGAAAACCGCTCATAAATAAAAACTGTATTAAGAGTCTTCGCACAGTCAAAACTCATGCAGGAAGTTCATACATTCACCAGGCTCCATCCGCTGTCATTCATATGTCTTTGTATTGCAGAGAAGTGTTTTCTGTCTCAGCGGGTTATTGTTTAATGGGCTAATGCACATTTGCTAGATGAAATGGTATTGTGCAAGTTCTGTGGGGAAGCGTGTTACTGGTGAAAAAAAAGACCACTTCCCAATACTAAAATATCCCTGCTTAGTCTGCTGGTGATAGAGGAGGCCAACTTCACCCACTGATTTGAAGGGAGATATATCAGGCCTTGTATATTTTAGCCCTATAAGCAATAGTATGCAATAATTGCTATGGAAAAATCACCTTGCTGCTTTATTTTTGTGCAATTTGTAAAACTGGAATATAATTTTGCCCCAGAAGAGTGACTAAATTTTTTTTTATTTTAAGCCCAGAGCTATTTGTACATCTTCTAATTGCAATCCCTTACTCTCACAATCAAAAATAAAGTGCATGATATTGTGAGAATATATTTTATTTCTCTAAATTCTGCATGCCGACAACACTCTGTGACCCTGGGTTCTTTTGTTGCTAGCTGGTGAATGAGCAACAAGAAAGCAGACCCCTTCTGAGCCCCTCCATTGATGACTTTCTCTGTGAAACTAAACCAGAAGCTGTTGCAAGGCCTGTAACATCAAATACTGCAGGTAAACAAAGTTCCTTACTTCTCACTAGAGAGATAATTTTAGTTTCATCTTAATTATGGTACATTTTTGTCAAGTGATTTCTTGATTTGTTACTATTTGCACAAAATTATGAGTTATAATTGCCTGATCTATTAGTAGAAAAAACTTTGTTCGTTACATTTGAGGGCAAATCTGATGTGATCCAAATCACATGTATTCTAGCAGATCTCTGGGGTTGAATTAAGGGGAACTTGTTGAAGTTCAACAAAAAGTACGTGTCAGTTTGACCAATTCTCAATCTTTGTTTTTGCAAAATTTTAACCTATAGGTAAGCCATGTTTAGTCTAGTTTTAACCAAACGCATTCCTTACTCTAGAAGGATTTTCTTCAATAAAAACTTGGATGGGATGTCAGAGAAAAGGGAAAAGATATCAAAAAAGTTTATCCAGGCTGAGTTCGGACACTTTATTAGTGAAAGTATTTAACAGATTTCTTAGCTCCTTTGTGTTGTGGTGAGGTAGTAGAGCAGATAATAAAAAGTAAGAGTGAATTCTGAAAGCCTTTTGAATTATATTGAACTGTATTTGAAGGATATTGTCCTTTGGAAGTGTTTTTAGAAACTGGCCTCCTCCTATTCAGTATTTGTGCAAAGGTAATCAAAGCAGTTGAGCAGATCAACTGAGATACAATACAATCAGCATAGCACTACTACGTTCTATTGCTGTCTCATAAAATGACTTGGCTTGTTAGAAGCCATTTAATTAAAATTTATATATACATGCAAATTATTAAAATGACTAATTGACAGCTGGGTGATTATGTTCTCATCTAATTAGTATGTGTCTAAAGCAATATGCAAGTTCTAATAACAAAAACTGGAACACTGAATTAAATAACAATTGTAAATAATATTCTTCCCTTTTATATATAGCTAAAGATATTACAGGGGTGAATAGAAATATTTCAGGTTGTTTAAGACTGGTGTTTGTTGTAAAAAAGTAAGTATCCTCAGATCCTATATCTGCCTTGGGGGGGTTAATTAGATTTAATAACAAAATAAAAAATTCTATGAAGATTGATGAAATTCAGTGATTTACCAAGAACACAGATAAAGCACTGCAATACAAATTGATCTGTCAAAAACACCTGCCCCATAAAACGATGATAAAGAGGGAGTTTTTCTATCTTTTATGTGCTAAAGAATTTTAAATGTTACTCTAAGCAACTTTTAAATGAAGAACTGAAACTGAGCATGCCTTTTTTACTGATATAGTTCCTAATAGGTATAGCAGTAGAATTTAGAATTGTAGTCGATAGTTATACCCCAAAAGACAAACAGGAACATCAGTAGAAACCATTACTGAACATATCATTATTCCTTTATGACCCAAGAAGCTGTCTACTGTTCAGCTTTTTCCGTAATGGCATGTGGCACAACAGTAGTGCCCTAAGCAGCTGTTACCAGTACTTGATAAATCGAAAGATTAAACCAAATCTTATCTAAAAGCTCAATTGTGCAGGGAACCCTCACAACATAAGAAAATCTGTGGAGTAAGACCTAAGATGTCTTTAAGATTTTGGGAGGAAAATCCTTTTATGCAAATCAAGCTTTTTTAAACTGCATCCTGTTTAATCCCTAGTCATATTTGAATATGCTGCCCATCATCCAGGAAATATACATCTACTCTAGTCAAATACAAATACATTAGTAATTCTTTTTCCAATTAAAACAAAATTTTTTAAAATGAGCTATTTGAATTAAAACAACATTAAATTCTAGCATTTTGTCTCTAAGTATTATCAACAGGTCTGGATCTTTTGGATCTTAGTGAACCTGTCTTACAAACCCAAAACAAAGCAAAGAAATCAGAGAATCCATCAAGAAGTGAAGGCTTAAAAGCTTCAACCCACAGAAAGAAGACAGACAATTCTGACCTTATCAGTGTGGATACTGAGCAGAAAGTCCAGGCTGTCAGAGTTTCAGACAAGTCTTCACTAGATTTAGGTAAGTGTAGCTATTTTATCAGTGCTACATAGCCTTGCTTAGCACAAGTTTCTCCTTGCTGCTATCACAAAATAACGAGCAACACCAGGATTTTTGTTGCACCGCATTTTAGCAGGGAGTGTAACTTTTGTTCCACGTTATAAACTACTTGAAACGCTTTGTCCCTGTAAACGCATTTTGCTTTTGCCTTTGCCATGATACCTATTAAGTTGTTATTAAATGTGCAAATAAAGTTTTGAAAGGATTCTTTCAAAAAAGAATTTAGTCAGGGTCAGTAAAATGGCAGAAAAATCTATAGGGGTGTCATGAGAAATGGGTAAAGGACACAAATCAGAGGCAGCCCATACTGGATGTCCTTCTCAGAACTGCAGATGTCAGAAATGCACATGATATTTGTAAATACTGCTTTATCTATGCATATAAGAGAAAAAAAAATCCATTCTTGACAAAAGAGCTATATTTATACAGATTGAAAAAAAATCCCAAACACAACTCAATATCCTGCCAAGCATGATCTATAGATGAGCTTTGGAAAAGGTGAATTTAATTTAGTTCCATCCAAACTAAATTACTTGCACCGCAACTGAGAAATTTGCAAGGTAAATGTAATTTATACCAAGGTAGCAAATTTTCCATTCATCAGCACAGAAATTCATTTAGAGAACTATATCTTCAAACAGGAGCTGAACATTTGATTTTTGCAAAGCAAGTCTGACATATGACTGAATAATATCAGTTGCCTACACAGTAATTTTTAAATGGCAGTTACTAAAAGAAGTTTTATTTTTACCATTTGACTACAATTAGGAAATTAAAAATATCCAAAACTACCAAATACTTAATATAATTTTATCAACAGACCTAAATTACATACAAATCACTGATTTTAAGTTGAGAGTTCCTCTGACAGTCTGACTATGAATGCTAATATGTTTAGAAAAACATTGTGAATTCCCAAATATTTTCACAGAATATCAGCTAGAAAGGTGCACAACATTTCTGTATATTGGACCTTAACTAAAATATAGTCTTTGAAGGCACCATTTTCTCTATAACCTACATTTAACAGAGGAGATAAAATTTTCTGCAGTAGTTTCTTTAAGATTCATATTTTCTTTTCTTATTTTTCAGTTGATATTCAGACACAGCTAGAGAAATGGGATGACGTCAATTTTCATGGAGACAGGAGTAGCAAGGTCCACACTTCTACGGAGCGAACACCATCATCATCTAGAGCTCCATCAAAAGAGCTTTTATGGTACAACTCTTTCTTCCCTTACAAAAATATTTCCAGTCCAGCTCTCTTAATGGACAGAAATGCTCGCTTGATGACAAGTCATATTACTAAATCTGATATTACTACATTAAATGTGTTCAGGCAGACATTTTGGACAACGTATCATAAGCAAGTACATTATAAAATGACATTTTGCCAGCAATTTTTAATGTTATGAAAAGTAACAGGTGCAATTACTAAATAAATGGTGGTGAGAATTCTACAGAGGCATGCAGTGATCCAAAACCAATGACAAACATGTGAGTAAAATGAGTAAAAACTGATACTTGGCAGGGATTTGACAGTCACAGGATATCCAGTGTATTTTGGTTTTGCTACCAAGAGGGTAGAATTTCTGTGTATAACTGGAAGAGGCAAGATAAAATATCCAAGCCAAGTAGTATCTCTTTCACACAGTTCAACTAAAATTGCAGGGGATGTAAATGAGGGAAGAATTGGACTTTGCCTTTGGGAACGGTTCATGTAGATTAATTCTGCTGCCTTCTTGATATGTAAGCAACACTCATTCATTACATTATGCATAACCATAATTAGCATTTTCATATGCTAGAAGCAGTTTTTGACCAAATGATGCTTATCCTCTATCTTAACCTGCCCTTTATCTGTGTGTTTCATTAACTCCGAGCTTTACACAAGCTTTGCTCAGTTAACTTCATTTTGCTCACCAGGATTTCCTTTTTTAGGAAGAAAGAATATTAGGATATTGCAGCACAAAAATGCACGTATGCCAAGGTGAAGTCTTGTAATGTGATGGTTGATACTTAGACACTGACTGCAGGTACAGTCTTGTGTCATTGCCTAACCTCATTTTGCCTGGCTATGAAATAGAAGCAAAATCTTCATTCCATTATACTAGTTTCATGCCAATATATACCCAGGGCTCTACTGGTGAATCAGGCCTGACTCTGTTCTGTTGTATTAACCATTGTCTGCATGTGACTGAAAAGCATAAGAGTTGGAACACTGAGAAGAGTTCAGGCACTTTTGATAACTGCAAGTTAAACAAGACAGTTAAAAGAAGTAACCTAATGAATCAGTATGTGCTTATGAACCTGAAAGACATAAGGCAGCATGTCTTAGTGTGCAGTGATGAGTATGTAAATGCATTATTTCTAGGTCCACAGAAAACAGATCACAGTCTGAGCTGACTAATGTCAAGAGTGCCTTGGACTCTGATTCAACGTCAGAATTAGAACTTGCACCTGCAACACAGGTAAGAGGATTTGGTAGATTTATTAACAATAAAAAGGCAAGTAGGAATTGTCCCACTGGCTAACCATTCACATTCTGGAAGAACTATTTAAGGGGTATTTTCAGGATCATCAGTTAAAAGACTCATACAGCTGAATCTTCACACAGCTTTCAAATTAGTATGTCATGAAACTAACTTAACTATGTCAGCACCTCAAACATTCAGAGTTTAATACTGCAGTGAACTGTGACCTTCCTGTACAGAGAGAAAGACTTCAAACTACAATTTACAGCACTGTCTTTTTTTCCTTCCTCCAGTTCTGAAATTCAAACTTCTCGTGGTTCCCTCTCCCTGTAATATATCTATTCTGAAGGTCTTTTGGTCAACCAGGAATCCCCAGAACTGGGAAATGGCTAAGGGATACAGGAAGGAATCATTAGGCCAACGTTCATTAGCAGTTTATCTCCATAGGTGGGAAAGCAGTGTGGTCAAAGGGCTTTTTACTGCTGGAGAAGAAACTCTAATACAGAGGGCTCTGGGCTGAAAGTTTGTAGATTTGCCCAGTTCCACTGTCATACTGTATATTGTACGGAACCTCATGGAAGTGATTACTTAGAGTTGTATGGTTTTAGGTATGTATGTATGCATATATATGTGCAAACATATATGCATTCACATAGATAATGTGCTTATACACCTTCTTTCCTGCTTCTTATTTTTTAATTGAAAAATTTCAAGTTCAGACAATGCCACTGGCAGGGGGAAGAGAGAGTTGTCTGGTGGATTAACTTTTAGTTGAAAATAATTTTCTCCTCTTCCACAGCTATTTTTAGGCCTGGACTTCAAAATCTTTCTGTCAGATGGAAAATCTGGAAATTAATGGAAAATAATAGCCTCACTGGAAAATGGAAAATGAGACACTAAAATGCCAAATGTCTTTCCTGAGACTATGCACCAGTTTTTGCAGAAAATAGAAATAGAACCGAGTTATCAGGATCCATTCCTGTGTTTTGGTTAGGAGAAGTCTCCTTTACTTCCCTGCCATCTCTACATTACAAACAGGATTTTTTTTCCCCTTTGGAAAGCCTAACACTAGTTGTAATACATGGTGTCTTTCCTTTCTGTGCAATAGATTTGTACATCTTAGTAATGGAAAAGATGTATTGCATAATATCATCCACTTGAGATGGACAGTGTGTTTTTACAAGCTGTGTCCAGATTATCTTTAAGTAATTCTAACCCCTTTTTAGGAGGCTGTTCCTCAGCCTAATAGATCTAAATGCCAGGAAGTTTGTACTCAACAGAGATGCATGTAAATCAAGTAGACAGTCACAGAATTTAAGTGCTGTGGCTTTCTGTAAAAGCACTTACAAATTTAGTATACAACATTTCTACTTTATATGGTCTGTTTCCTGTTTATCTTCCACTAGAATAACTGCAGAAGCAAAA
The DNA here is from genome assembly GCF_030936135.1 of Gavia stellata. Classification (NCBI taxonomy): domain Eukaryota; kingdom Metazoa; phylum Chordata; class Aves; order Gaviiformes; family Gaviidae; genus Gavia; species Gavia stellata. Next base: position 21,655,838 of record NC_082604.1, read on the forward strand.
ATCCACATTTTAAATTCAGTATAAGTTTGGTCAGTTGAGACTCCATACTATTTTGTAAAATGACTGCTATTTCAAAATAAAAAAATGTGTCATTGAATCAGCCAACTTGAAAGAGAAGCAGAGTATAAAATTCTTATCTGTTGTTCTGGTATATTTAATGTTTTGTTTTGTTTTATCATAAGCTGCTTTTTATCAAACTTGTGATCCATTCAAGTCTTGAAACGTTGTTGAACTGGTAATTAGTAGTGCAGAGAAATGACCTGAAGTGAGATTGCATTCTTATTCTAGTTGGTTACTTAGAAATTTAGTATTTTCATTTACTGCCTGCTTCATCCTGCTTACACTTGGACTGTCACAGTTGTCAGTTCCCAGCAAACAGGCTCATCTGTCTTGACTGAGTTCTTAATCTGCTTGTAAAAGAAATCACGTTACAGCTTTTATCAAAGCATATGTTTTCCATACTTTGTCCTCTATAGATCTTGTCTACCTCATTTAAGGGTAACCTTTGCATATGCAACAGATTCTGCCATACCCTAAAGATTTCATCTTGTCAAACTTCCTGCAGTTTTCCATCAGCAATTTCTCAGACAATCACCTTCATCACTCATCTTTGACATGTTAGATTTAGTTCCTCAAAGTGGAATACTAAGTAACTAGGTCATATTTTCATTAAAATTATGCAATCTTCTTAACAAAATCCTGTGTTTACCAGCACTTATGCCAATAGAAAATCACAAAGACAAGCTTTGAATTAATAAGGAATAAAGATGCTTGGAAGGGGCAATAGCATGGTGGCTGTCATCGGATGTGGCCGTCTTGCTTTTCAGTATTCTACTCACATCATACGTTACCTATTATTAACTCTTAAACTGCATTGGCCCAAAACGTCTTTGCTCTTTCTTTTATCTGCCATTCTGGAAAGTTCCTTGTTACGCTTTTATTAGCACTGAGATATCCTACAGTGTTTGGGTTTTTTTGAAGGTTTATTTCTTCTCTTATAATTACAAACTGCAAAGGGAGATAATATGTTCAATTGTATATGCATAAAGTCTGCTCATGTTTTAACTCTGAATACCTCCCTGGGCATTTTAGATTATTTTATTGCTCACTCAGAATGCATGCACAAAAACCATGACATGCTAAAAAACTGTACCTAATTCTAATATGTCAGCACTCTTAGACAAAGATGTAGCGCAAAGCCTGTAAACCTTAGAAATCTGCAGTTTGGGGCAACAATATTTAGAATGCAAAATTTATTCCCCACTTCTCCCAAATAGCTACAGTAAGACTAAAGGCCCTAGCTCTCTTTGGATATGCCAGTTACTCTAATGAAATGAAGAGTTAGAAGGGACAGGTTTAGCTCACTATTTGAAGACCTGCTCAAAAGTTAAGACTATGATTTAAGCCTCTCACCAACAGTTAAGGTCCAACAGCACATAAGCAGACTACAAGCGCAGGAAAGTGTGTGCAAATACATTGGAATGGAAGATTTTGTCCCTGAAGACAACAGCCAGCAAGCAGCTACAGCACCTCCATTGTAGAGTGGTGAGCATATCAAACCACCATGTATGCAGAGTGTCCGCGCCTCAGATGTATCCATTCCACCCTGACCCATACCTCAACCTTGCGCTCCCCTTAAGGGAGGCAGCTGCAGAGTCCCACCCCATCACCAGCTGGAGATGAGAAGTTCTCCAATGCTGGCACTCCATTCCCATCCCCTCTCTTCCTGTACTAACGAAAGGCAGCATGGTTGTTATTTGTGGGGTATTTCACTTCTGGGTATCACAAGTCAGAATATGACTCTGCATTGTCTATATGTAAATGCAGCTTATGTGGGTTTTGTTAATTACTTCTTTTTTCCCCCTGGTTGAGGGCAGATGTGCATTTAATGGAGGAGAAGGTATATTTCTGTGGTGATTATGTGGGGACAATGTGTATACTCTGACATGTGGCAGAGGAGGAGACTTCTGTGCTTCTTGTCCTCTTTCCCCTCGCCTTTCTACTGCCCCAACAAGCTCATTCTCCCTTTCTGCAGTACTACTCAGTCTGAACATTGTTATTTACAGTATTGTCCTTGACCTAAGGAAATTGCAGTCACTGGAAACAAGAGATTAAAAAGCAGAAGTAATCAAATAGTTTGCCAGAAGTAATCAAATAGTTTGCAAGAGCCAAGTCGTAAATAATGAATAGGCTAGGAACATAATTAATGTCTATCAACAGAGTTTTGTGTCAAGAAAACCAAATTTAATTCTTTGATCAGATTACAGGTCGGGTTGATAAAAGTTGCTGGGTGATATTCTGCAAGATGTTTGAATTAACATACCATATTCTGATTTTAAAATTAGCACCATGCAGTATGAATAAAGCAGCTGTTAAACAAATTAAAACTGGCTAACTTAAGTTGTCAAGAACAGTAGTTATTAGGAATTGTAATCACATGGGGGTTCTTCTGTGATTCCAAAGAGAAACCATGATCTTCAATATTATTGATCTGAAAATAAATATGCAAGCCATTCCTGATAAAATTTGCATATGATACAACAGTGGACTGAAAAAAATGTGTATAAAAGAGTCATAAAAATGAGCTGGAGACCAAGACATCTGTATAAATACATATTCCAATACAGTCGCTTGAAAAGTCATACATTTCAGAACAAGAATGCAGGCTCTTCTTACAACAGTATGCTGGAAGGCAATTTGAAAAGAATCTATGGCTCAGAGTGTACGAGAATGTCAACATGAGTGCTCCCTGTGCAGTACTGTGGCAAGAAGAGTGTGTAGAAGCAGACATAATTAGTGGGAGATTTCTGTACAGAGAAACAGCAAGACAGGTACTGGAATATAGGGTTCACTTTGGTTGACTGTATGGCTATAAAAAAATATAAAGCTATAAAAAAATAAAGAGGGAGAGTAAAAGAGACACAAAAAAGGTTGAATCTGAATAAAATGCCTCATAATGAGATAATTTAAGATCTCCATCTCTTTATATCATTTAAAAGACAATTAAAACCTGATTAAAGTCATCAGTTTCTTTCCACAGAGAAAATAAGGGGTACTAAAAAGTGCTTTAAACTACTAGAAAAAGAATAAGAAGTGATAGTTGGAAGCAGAAATTATCATTAATAAGAGAAACAAGGAGGGCAATTAAACAAATTTGCAAAGTAATAAGATGAAGGTCTCTTGATAACTTTAAATTAAATCCAAGCACCTTCCTCAAAGACATATATTCCAGACAACCTCAATTTATTCTCTGTGGATGTTGAGTGACAAATACTGTCAGGTAATATATAGACAAACAGATGATTTGAACCAGTTAACTCTTCTGCCCTAAATGCTATTAATCAGTAAAATAACTGTTTAGTATATAGGATTGGGTTTTGCTATGTTTTCAATGACAACCTGAAATCTCTTCCTGGCCTCACCAAAGAAAAAAATATTTTCCAAACATGGACCAGAGCTAGTAGATGTGAAAACAGAAACTATAGATCCTCATGTAGACCTTCCCTCATGCTCTGTGCTTCCTGTCACTTGCAGCAAAGTCCAAAAGCCAACACAGAAGAATGCACAGAGTGGCCCCACCACCGTGTGCTTCTCACAGAAATTGTGCTGTATCGTTCTTTTTTTAACCATATGTGTATCATCAACCCAATATACATTTCGCTCATCCGTCTCTACCTGAGACATCAAAGACTCAGGTACAAAATAGAAACTTTAGGGCTAGACTGGCAAACGAATGCCATCTTTCTAGGTAAAAAAAACTTGTGTACACACACAGACATACGTGTTTGACCATGTATTGCACAGTACTTACATGAACGCCCAGGAATGTGTTGGATGTTTCATCCCAGCAGTGCACATTCCAACACTTGCAGATACAGCCCAATGAGCCTGAAGTGAGCAAAATTAGTCTTTTAGCAATGTGGCACATTGAAATTGAATATTACAAGTACGGTCATCAGAAATATGATCATATAAATTAATGCAGTTGGGACCACTGTCAGGCAAATGGCTAATGAGTTTAACCTCTGACAAGTGCAAGGAAAGGGATTAGCAGTCAGAGCTCTGTTTAGCAAGATTAGGCCACTTTGTGCTTTTCTATGCCATCATTGAATACTGTTTGGTTTTGTACTATGCTTTTGTGAAAAAAAAAAAAAAGGTTTTAGTAAAAGAACAGGGAGAAACTTGTTATGTACCTCCAATGGGATTGACTGATAGTAAGGCACAGAAGAGAGAGCTGCTGATTGTAAAACGAATTTGTCCTTCCAGTGAAATCCATAGCAAATCAGGCTCTCCAGTGTGATCCCAAAGCAGAAGCTGAAAGGAAAACACAAAATATACAGCGAAAATGAGATGCTTTCTTCCTGGAGCATAGTGAGTGGAATGCATTGCCACAGTCATAATGCAGGAGTAGGAACAATTAAGGTAAAAGTCTTATACAAAATAGCCAGCTCTTCCCTTTGTAGCCCAACTCTTGCATTGTCTTTTCTTGGATGTCTCTATCTTTCATGCATCTTGAGTGAAAAGAAAAGTCTGGAAAAGATAAATTACTCTGCTTCCCATGAGGAATGATCTCTGCTACAGTGTAAGAGAATTCAGAGGAATTCATGCAGGAAGACAACTAGTTTTGCCCAACAGAAAGGCCATTTGGAGCTCTAGGCAATTAAGGACATAACTCAGAAATGTGGCAGAGAGTATATCATCCCTTTCTGATTTATTCCTTTATTTTTTAGGCACGATCAACTAAGGAGCAGCGTTGGGGAGGGCCTCTTCTCTCCAGAAATCACTCCTTGGAGGAGGAATTTGAAAGAGCAAAGGCAGCTGTTGAGGTATTACTTCAGTTAATGTTTTCATTTTCAGCTAATGTTCTATGGATTTCTTATTCATCTTGCAGCACAAGTATAGGAGAAATTTGGAACTGGATTATTTAAAGCAGAAAAAAGATAAGTTCCCTGGAGTTGCTCATTTAAAGTAGCAGTTTCTCTCTTAAAAAAATGCCACAAAACCTTAGCTATAAATGAAGATTAGACTGAACCAACTTTTCAAGCTCGATTTTATATTGCTATAGCAAGTGGGTCAAGAAAAGTTCCCCATAAATGTAAGTACTTTGAAAGTGAAAGTATAAGAGTGAAGCATATTTTTCCCCAGCAACTGAATGTCTGCAATCAGTTATTTAAACTCAGACATAAACCAGTTCTCCACAGTGAAACTGAAATTCAGAATCATTGATAAACAGAATGATTACCTGCTGTTATGGGTAACTGCATGTATAGCAGTAACCATGCACCAACGTATCTTTATAATTAGTGGCAGAATGTTAAACACAGGAGTATTCTTGTTTCCTGGTAAATCAATTTAGTTTGAAAAGGTGCAGGTATTTGGATAGTTCTCCTATTGCGCTTCTGTTTCTTTCACTAACTACTACTTTTCCAACATGAAAAATGCCTCGTGTTACCTTATACCACTAGTTCCAATTGAAATCCTGATCCTATCTAGAGACAAGGTGGCATACATTTGTTTTAACAGAATCCAATAAAAAATTAGATACAAGCATCAATCTTGAGCATCGTATCTTCTCAGGGGTTCAGTCAGTAACCCTTCAAAATCCCATCACCACAAAGACCCAAGACAGCTGCATTCCACTGAGGACAAAAGTCATTAGACTCCAAACATCTAAAGCGCTTTAGGGATATATGTGTTTAAATTTAAATTTCAGTGTCTGTATTTTAATACTCCTCTAACTCAAGTTTTATACCATTGTAATTCCAGTGTTGGCAGTTGAACTATTCTAGATTGGTTGATTACAAACAAAACTAGGTCTAAATCATATGCTGGCTTCTAGCTAGAAACAAAATTTCCTATTTAAGAAATTAATTTGATTTGTTGGTTTTTTTCATTATATGCTAAGGTAAGATTGCATGGTTTCTACCGAGGTTTCTTAGGATCTTACTGCACACAAAAAAATTCTTCTATCAGCATACAAGGCTAAAATGGACACAATCAGTAAGTTAGCTGATTCATAAATTATACACTGAATGCATGTTTCTTGTATTTTCTGAGTGCATTGTTCTTTCCTGATCAAATAGATTCTTTATAAACAACTGCTCGTGACGCACAATAGGTTTTTTGATGTCACACATCATATGTGTTTGCTCCAGGCAGGAAAGGAGAGACTTGCTTTCAGATTGCCACTGCTTAAAATGCTCTAGATGTTCCTAATTGCACTGCAGACTGATCCTTAAGGTGGCACATGTTGTACTGTAATCTGTGATTGAGACACAGGGAATCTGATGGTGAACATCTCTGTGTTATGGTTAGTGGTTAAGCAAATGATGTCAGTACTCTTGCAATTGCCAGAAACCATGTGTGATGGGGAGTTCCCAGATCTTCAGGAGAAAGAAAAATTAGAAAAATTATTGAATTACTTTACAAAGTAAGGTAAAGAAGAGAGTATATTTAAAAAAAAAAAAAAAAAACCACATTAAAAGGTCATTCTGAGGCAACAAAGACAGGTTGTTAAAATGCTTTAATGTAGTCTCAGAAACAGCTATTAAAAAGAATATAATTAAATGTTTCCCTAACTGTGTAGCTGGCAGTCTTAAGTTATTCATTTGCTTAAAATAAAAATTTGGACCAGGTAGTTAAAATGTAAAGGAAAGGATTCTTCAAAACCTTATAGAGCAGTTATTGCCATTTGCATGTGAAAAGAGCTGCATTTTCATCCTAGCTAAAATGAAGTGCTAAGGAAGCTAGAGTGATTGAAATAAATTGCAGCCCATCTCAGAAAGATTAGTGCTTTCTTAAGCAGAGAATAGATACAGCTCAAAAATTCATCTTTCAGGCTTTGGATGTTTCTGTAATATTCTTCAACTGGGAAAGCTCCAAGTGGTAAGATTAGCCAGAAAATCGATCAAGAAAAGGAAGCAAATCTCAGGTTCTTTGTGGCCTAGTTTGAAAGGAATTAATTAACAATTCAGCAAATGAAGACACCAAACTTTATCCTCCACCCAGTGTTCACTTTAGAGCTTTGGGAATGGTTTTAAGACGTCAAACTTTGAGATTAATGAAGATCTGTGAGGTAATTCTTTCTTAAGAAGGTTTAAAGATGTCTATGCCATTGGGGAATCTTTTAAGAATAAAGAGGTAAGTAAATTAGCTTTTTTATTAGAGAGGGTCCAGATTCACTTGCAGTGATTGGGTGCTTGCAGACTTGGCTACCTTTTCTGTCATTCTGGAAATTGGATTTGATTTTTGCCTCATCCCTTTGCTATACACGGGACGGAAGCACAAATAGCCTGAAGTCTTCATGATTTCCAAGTGCCATACCAAATATGATTTAATGGAATCTTTCTAATGATTAGCTGTGTTTTACCAAATAGTGGTACTTTTGAATTTTTTTAAAATGCCATCATGGGGATTCAGATCCATCCTGTACCTATATTCTGTTAAAATTATTATTTTATCATCCACCGTCCTATTGGTAATGAGTTAGAATAAATAAAAATGAAACCAAGAAAATGCAAAAACTTCCAGCTGAGAAATGTCTCAGAGATGGAAACAAAGCAGTTTTGATATTTTCTTATTCCATATTTCCCTGATGTAGAGGTTAAACCGCAGATGCCACGCTGTTTTGTGAGCTTACGTGAAAGAAATTTTGAGCTGTCCTCCTCAGCATCATTGTATTTACGCCATGTCACACGAGCCATCTGCTGTATAATATACTGTTATGTAGCATCAGAACATATTACAGCTAAATTATGTGACAAAATACATAGGAAGAAGATGGGATGAATTTACTCTAGCCTAGGAAAACAGTCCAGAATCATCAGCTTTGTGGTTCCCATGCATACCAGTTAGAATCCTTCCTGTACCTGTGATATTCCTGTCTCACTATTTCGACATCCCTTTTGGATGTGCCTAAGACTGCCTAAACCACATTTTAAACTGCAATTTAGGAGCTTGAGTCATTCAGATGCATTTTATTTGGTACTCTCTCAAATCACAATGGGAATCTTTGCCTCGATATGCATTTTTTATCTCTAAACTTTACTAAAAAGCATACTTCAGATTTTGTTTTGAGTAGATATCAGCTAAGGAAATCTTATGTAGTTAGCACATAAGTTTAACTTCCTGTGTCTTTGACATTGAAGAGTACGTTGATACAGTAATTCAAAGAAAGAACAACCACAGAACCTTTGTTTCTTATACATTTGTCAAGAAGGAACACTGCAAATTAATTTTTGGCAGTACAGGACAGGCAAAATTCTATTCTTAGAGTTATTAAGTTAGGTAAGTTTAAAAATTAGCCATCAATATTCAGAAAGTACACTCCAGCTCCCACCCCCCTTCACTGTATCGTAGGAAGTAAACAGCCTGGAAATATTTTGCCTCCCATTTGTTTAACTGCTTCAGCATATTTTTAGACACTAAGAGTAAAAATAGCCTCTTTGACAAAATGCAGAATATTCTGCTTGGAAGTACTCAGATGATATGAACATTCTTCCTGGTTGTCATTCCACTTAACTGCTGCAGATGATCTGAGAATGTGTTAGATGTGTTCAACTGCTCTGTAAACTTTTGGTATGTCCAAAGTAATTCGCCAGCATTAATGTAGTAAAAACATGGAAGTGAAGTAATTGAAACCAGTCACATAGCAAATAGACTTAAAATTAGATCTAGGAGTCTTGATCCAAAGCCAGATTTTCAGAAACACTCAATATTAATTTAACCCTCCTGTTTCTGAGTCAATGAAAAATTTGCTACTAACAACAGCTGAAATAGACTTAGGCCTTTAACAAAGACTGTGTAATATTTACAGTCTTCTTTCTCAAGGACATTAAACTGCTCTACTATTGACATTGTTATTTGTCACAGCAATATTATAGCGCTTTATCAGGTGCCATAATTGTGCATGATCCAGTTGCTCAGTGCAGTTTTGCCATACCAGTTTCAGACGTCCCACATGCTGGATGTACTTAGAAAGCTGTAGCTGGGACTTAAGCCCATTTGGCCCAAACAAGCAAATCTTTGCTTATAGTTGCAAAATAACAGTTGGGTTCTGGCCTGTGTCCAAGTAGCATATGATGAGTTGAGACATTATAGCAAAGCAGGTCTTCTCCCCATTACATTATCCCCCCACCTTTGACTGACTACAGGTAGACATCAAGCATGGCTACATGAGTGCATAGTAATTCATGATATGCACACAGTGAACTTCTGTGTGAATTATAAGTACGTAATCAAGCAGCAGAATTTGAACTTAAGACCTAAAGCCACTTATATGCTTGCTTACAATCTGCAGAAATGTGATTTGGTATGTTTCCAAACCATTGATTCATAAGGGGTTTTTGTGGGAAAAATACAAGCAAAAATTCTAACATAAACATCATATATATATATAAAAAAAATTAGTTCTATAAATTAATCTGTTTAAAAAGGCATTACTAATTACTTTTCAGTAGTTTTACTAATATTAATCTGTAGGAAAGGAAAATTTCCACTCCTTTACCTCAATCCTGAGTCTCAAAATTACTGCTAGTAAAAACACAGCCAAGTAATTTTTTCTTCAATGCAGTGCAGAATTGCACTGAATGCAAAAATCACTGATAGAGAGATCTGTGGAACAGGAACGTTTAAGGGATTCAAGTGCCTCTGGTCATGGCTGATAAGAGTAAAAGAGGGAGCGATCTGATTCATTATCCAAGCCTTTTCAAACCCTAAATGGACATTTCAGCACAATCTCACAACTATTTAAAAGACTGTATTTCCTTCAAATTTGGAATAAAAGCAAATTTTGAAACGTTGGAAGTTGTTGTATCACAGTGTTGTCATGTTCTGTTCGATTCTATTACAAAGAGTGAAATCTCCTTTCCAGGACTAAACGATTCATGTTTATTTCCTAGTCCACAGAGGAACATAGCAGGTACCTTCACAGATCAAATAATCGCATAATTCAGACAATTATGAGTCTCCTGTAAGAAAGTGCTGGATATCAGGAGGCACATGCTACAGTAAGAGCCGAAGGGAAATGCCTGTTATATTTCTAAAGAGGGAATGTACCTTGCCATTTTCACCATATCCTGGGCTGCATCAAAAGAAGTGTGACCAGCAGGTTGAGGGAAGTGGTTCTCCCCTTCTACTCTGCTCTTGTAAGACCCCACCTGGAGTACTGCGTTCAGCTCTGGGGCTCCCAACATAAGAAGGACACGGACCTGTTGGAGCAAGGCCAGAGGAGGGCCACAAAGATGATCAGAGACCTGGAGCACCTCTCCTATGACGACAGGCTGAGAGAGTCGGGGTTGTTCAGCCTGGAGAAAAAAAGGCTCCATGGAGACCTTATAGCAGCCTTCCAGTACCTGAAGGGGCCTACAAGAAAGCTGGAGAGGGACTTTTTACAAGGGCATGGAGCGATAGGACAGGGGATAATGGCTTCAATCTGAAAGAGGGTAGATTTAGATTTGATATAAGGAAGAAATTCTTCACCATGAGGGTCGTGAGGCACCGGAACAGGTTGCCCAGAGAAGTTGTGGATGCCCCAGTCCTGGAAGTGTTCAAGGCCAGGTTGGACGGGGCTTTGAGCAACCTGATCTAGTGGAAGGTGTCCCTGCCCATGGCAGGAGGCTTGGAACTAGATGATCTTTAAGGTCCCTTCCAACCCCAATCATTCTATGATTTGTAAAGAGCCTTATGATTTACAGCAACCACACTTAATGTTAGCCAGTGCAAGTCCTCCCAGTCCTTCACACCTAGTCTCAAATGTTCTTATTGCTGACTCATTCTAGATATGGTAATAGTCTGTACTTTCCTTTTAGCAAGCACTTAAGGAGGGTTGTAGCAAGTCATGCAATCACAGACTAAGCTCTATTTTTGCAAATCATGCCTGTCTGTGGAGCAGTAGCAAAGCGGTCAGTCTTGTAATGAAGATTCAGACAAAACTATCTGGATCAGTTTATAATAGCTTCAATTAATTTTGATTAGCACCTCACTTTCAAGTAGTTCTGTCTAAACCTCAATAGAATTATTTGTTCTGTTGTCTTTGACATAAATAAGCTGAGAAACTGTGCCCTCGGTAGTGACAGTTCACCAAAGTTCTGCCATGACCTTGTAGGAACTGGAGAACTTTGCAAAGGCTCGTAGTACTGAGCATATATTCTGCTATGGAAATGCTATTCAGGGCTTATGACTGATGTCAGGAGGCTGTAAAAAATAGCACCTTAACTTGGATTCTCCCCCCCCCTTTTTTTTTTAATCCTATTTCTGTTTCTTGACATCATTTTCTAGCAGCCACAGGGGTTCCCTCATTCTGGTCATTACACATCCTAAATCTCATTCTTTTTTCATCATTTATGTTTCTCTTGTATATGCATTTTTGCCTCTTTTCTTTAGGCAGAATGTTAATCTTACTGTACAATTTTGTAATCTCTTACAGATTCCTCTCACTAGCACAGTATATGATGCAATATTAAGATTTCTCCACTATGGCAAAAAGCCTCATTTGTATTAATTCTGTTGTGCAAACACCCTCTGTCTAAGCTTTGCCATTACTCTTTTACACAGTTGAAAATGATGGTGAATGTACCAAAGTGGGATGCTTGTTCTCTTTTAAACGGTTTTATCTATTGTTATTCTTTAGCATGTATGCTTAGTTGATTTCTTTTTTTTTTTTTTTTTTTTGCCAGGGACTAGCAGCATTCATTTCCTTCAAATTTTATGTAACAATTTGCTGTTAGCATCAATAAGATGCAGTGTAAGCTGCTGCAAATCCTGCTTCAAATAGAACATACGCTGCCTCTGAGATAAAGAGTTTTCTGTTGACGAAATGCATTCCAATATAAGAGATGAAATTTAATTATACGGAATTACAAATATGAGCTGTAGTATTGAGTCACTATGTTTATTAATGGAATTAATACTGCTCAGCAAAATTGCCAGACTCAGAGCACTGGTAGAAAGAAATTAAAAGCTTACCATTTTATTTTAAAGTTTTGTTGTTAACTTTCCTCCCTTTTTTTCCTCTTTTTCTTCTAGTCAGACACAGAGTTTTGGGATAAAATGCAAGCAGAATGGGAAGAAATGGCCCGCAGAAACTGGATTTCAGAGAACCAGGAAGCAACAGGGCAGGTGACCATCTCAACCATTGAGAAGGTAACACAAAGTTTTTTAATACAGTACATCCTTCCTGTGAAACTTTGAGATGAGCCTCAGCTATTCAAGGGAACCCAAGAAAAGTCTTTGGACATGGAAGCTAATTTTACCCAAAAAGAGCTCATCCTTTTTAAGTGTCTGTGAGAAGGGTAGATTTAAAAGTCCTTACCATACTGAGAATACACTTAGACTTGCACACTGCCTGAATTCAGCTGAAAGGATCACAAAGCAAACTGCTGGATTATGGGCATTTTTGAAGACAGGCACTTAAGGAAAAGCACCAAATAAAAAAATCTGGGCTGGCACATTCAAACACTATTGAGGATAGAAATGATAGAGATTGTGTCTCTCTTCATTCCCTCCATTGTACGTTTTAATTTGATTCATATTATCTAGCTGATATTAGCATACACCCTTTACACTGCAATGGCAGGGAGAGAAAAAAGCAAAACTTAAAGAAACACTAAAATAAACTCAGGTGCTTGCAACACTGTTCTATATCTTGAAGGTTAATTGAAGATTTCAGGGTATTAACTGAACAGACATCAGGTTACAAGCACTGCAGGGAGCCAACTGCTTGATGTGTGCTCTTTACCATCAAATTGGATGTACTGGGCTCATGCTAGGTTCAGTTCTGCTTTTACTGCAGTCAGTGTGAGTTGTTGCTATTATCTTTGATGGAAGCAGCAGAGCCCAACATCAGTACCAGTAAGTAGAACTTCAGAGATAAAGTGAAAATAAACAGAGCAGAAACATAAATGTCCAGTGATGCTAACTTTTTACACTTTTTGTCATTGAAATTTCATGGGGGAGCTCATACCATTTTCACAGAACAAAGGATGTTTACATCCAGTTGGAAAATAGTAAGTCATTTAATTTTATAGAGTTGCCATTCCTTGCTACAGTGCTTCATCATGGGTCTGTTATCTCTCTTCTCCAGGGTTATTATTTCCATACTGAGAATCCTTTCAAAGACTGGCCTGGTGCTTTTGAGGAAGGACTGAAAAAAATGAAAGAAGGCGACCTGCCAGTTACAATCTTATACCTGGAGGCTGCTATTCTACAAGAACCCAATGATGCAGAGGTATTCGCTCATGTGCCTTTTACTGATAAAGGAAAAAGGGACTCCCTTTAGCATGCAATGATGGAATGATTTCATGGCCCAAACCTTTGCTAATCATGATGGACTGAAACAGACTGAACGCTAATGGTGGTTTTGGAGTAGTGTATAGCTTGAAATAGATAAAGGTGAGCCCTTCATAAGATGAGAATCCGTTTTTTAAATTGTAGAATTTCCAAGCTGTCATTTAAAATCATTCAAAAGAGACAATATTTCAAACCTTTCCTTCTTTTCCTGATGTTTTCAAACTATCTTTTAAACACTCCTACTGAAAAGGTGAACATTTTTCATTTAACAAGAATGTTGACAAAGTTTTAAGTTATATCCATTCCTGCGATGTTGATGTTTTCAGTAAGTATATATTAAAGTCTGTTTTCTGTGAAACATCAAAAATATTTACAGTGTAAGTATCTAGGTCTCTTTGAATCTACCGCTACATTAAATTAAGCAGCGGTACTTCGAAAAGCAAGGAGAATTCCCAGACTCTCTAGAATCCCTTAAACCTATACAACTTAATAAATGTTGCTAGAATTTTATGGAAAACAGTGAAGAACATGTAAAATGTAGAGTAACTCGAATTTAAGAAATCAGCATGTGATCATACACTGACAGAATACCTTTGCATTCATTGATTATGAATATTATCAGGCCCAAAGATACACAAAAGTGCATTGATTCATACTGTTGGTATGCGCGCCATAGAAAAATCTGTAGTTGGTGCTGGACAGATCTGCTATTTTTATTCACCCTGCTGCTTAACAGTGATATTAATTGTAACTCTGTTTGTAGTTGTGTATATATAACAAAATAACACAATGATTGTTATTTTTGCAGGCCTGGCAGTTCCTGGGCATAACACAGGCAGAGAATGAAAATGAGCAGGCAGCCATTGTCGCCCTCCAAAGGTAGATGAAGATAATTGCTGAATAAGGGGTCTGATAGGTAATAGAGGCCTAGGTATATTTAATGTCATACTTACCTTGTAATATGAAGTATTTATTTAATTAAATAAAGCATTGACATAGCTATAGAAATCTTCCCAGTGACTTCAGAGGGATGACTAGTCAGTGATATTTCTGTTTTATTTAATAAGTGCAATATTTAATCTAGTAATTTAAGTAGTTCCACAAGAAGAAAGTTACATAGCCTGATAAACATGAATTAGGCATAATGCAAATAAAGTGCCTTTTTGATACCTAACCACTTGGCATATTTTCTGTAGCCTGTCCTTTAATGAAGAGGTTTTCTTAATTGGAACGAGCTTTCTTCAGCTGCTGAACACTAAACTGACAACATTTTTAGGTTGATAGAGATGTGAAGATCACAGTATGCTTGTATGTAAAATGTCAGTTCCAAAATATCAGCATTATTACTATCTTTCCCTAATGGGTTTTCATGTTTCCATTTGAAGCAAGTACCCTCTCCATATTCAATTGCCTTAGCAATGTCAACTATCAAGTCATTTCACCTAAGGATACTCTAACTTGTTTATGTGTAATTTATTAACTTACCTGGATATAAATTCAAGGGGTTGCCTGATTTAGGGCTAGCTCATCCCTGCAGTTTTGAAACAAGCAACAGTGATGTTCACAAAATAGACTAGAATCTGTTTTCAGTTAATGGTATATAACCACTACTCACATTGATTGGCACCAGCTTTATCAAAGAAAAACTGAGAATTCAGGATGACTGAGAAGATTCATAGGGATGGAAGAAATTTTGACTTCAAAATACTTTTTTATATAGCTGCAAACCATATTAAACTGTTCGCTTGAATTTACATAAAGCTTCTCTTTGTTTACTAGAAAGAGACTATAAAAATGAATCTACCTACATTTACTCACAACCAGAAGGATGAAAACAAAACTTGTATGCATACATTTATGTACATATATGTGCATGCAATGTGCATGCATACGTCTGTGTATACATATGCATAATGTACTTATCACAGAAAAATAAGACAAAGTCTCCTCTTTAAAAATATTA
Source organism: Gavia stellata (assembly GCF_030936135.1). Lineage (NCBI taxonomy): Eukaryota > Metazoa > Chordata > Aves > Gaviiformes > Gaviidae > Gavia > Gavia stellata. Next base: position 21,671,088 of record NC_082604.1, read on the forward strand.
TTGGGTAGATCTTACTTGTGTGAGTGATTTCTTTACACAGATTATTTTGGAAGAATTCAAGAATTGTGTTGGGCTAAAAAAACCTCGCAATATATTTTTATTTTCTGCCTAGGTGCTTGGAACTACAGCCAAACAACCTAAAAGCTCTGATGGCGCTGGCTGTAAGTTATACTAACACTGGCCATCAACAAGAAGCCTATCAAGCTCTAAGAAACTGGATAAAGCAAAATCCAAAATACAAGTATATAGTGAAAAGCAAAAAAGGGTCCCCAGCACTTACCAGGAGAATGTCTAAGACATCAGATGAAAGGTAAATGCAGTATAAATCCTGATGGTGGAAATTTTAATATCACTAGAAATTATGGTGCATGCTGTGTTCCCTTACTCTGAGAAGTCCAGCCTGTTCCCTGTGATGGAAGACTCAATGTCTCTAGTGGCAAGAGACTTTTGGTTTAGCGACTGAAGGCTATATCTTATATCATTCCTGGAATTTAAAAAAAACAAAGAAGCAAAAACAACCCCAAAAAACAGCTAAAAAGAGAGGCTTCCCCTCAACTCCCATCACTTTTGTCTGACCTTGTCTGCTGTCTCTATATTCCCACATCTCGCATCCTCATTCTTCAGCTGCTTCCAAATCCATACCGGGCCTATATCCTGCTCTACATGTGTGTGTTCTTCCTACTGTTCATCATATTTATTATTTCCCAACCAAGCCACTAGAATCCAGGAATGATAGCCATTTTGCAGTGGGACATGGCTTCAGTTCACTGAAAATACCAGGAGGCAGCATCTGCTTGTTCAAGAGCCATCCTGGTTCTAACCAAAGAGAAAGTGTAATCATTGTATCTGATTTCAGCCTTGCATAGTGTAATGGGAGCTGGCAGCCATTTTAAATAACAAAAAAAAAAATCATGAGTTGGCAGCCTTTTGTCACGATTTCATGAGGTCGATAAGTAAGTATCTCTGAATTGTAAGATGCATGATAAAGTCATTAAAGGCATAAATGTGATTTATAGAACTAAAACACTAGGGCTATCTCACTGCTTGTCATTTTTAAGACAGGCCTTATATCTTACCCTTATCACTAACAAGCCCTGGGTTGACAGGATAGTTTAGTATAAGCAAAAATAAAATATGCAAGTTCTGCTTAATTGCTAAGTGTGTTATTCTACTTTAGCCTCATCTCGCTGACATCTGGTGTTGTCAGTTCAAAAGTTTTATGAAGCCTACAGTGGGTACAGAAGTCTTAAATTTTGGCATGTTTCTTCGGGGGTCTTGGCTAGTCACTTGATCTATTCCTCTTAAGAATAACTACTATTTTTGCCAGTAAAGAACTCTTTGATGTCTGAGAAACTCATCCAATTTTAATAGTTTTAATAAGCCTTCATGTTATCTCACTTGGGTTCATAGCTGCACTTTGACTTCATAGAATCACATAATCATTTAGGTTGGAAAAGACCTTTAAGATCCAGTCCAACTGTAAACCTAATACTGCCAAGTCCACCAATAAACCATGTTCCTACGTGCCACATCTACATGTCTTTTAAATATCTCCAGGGATGGTGACTCCACCACTTCTCTGGGCAGCCTGTTGCAATGTCTGACAACCCTTTCAGTGAAGAAGTTTTTCCTAATGCCCAATCTAAACCTCCCCTGGCACAACTTGAGGCCACTTCCTCTTGTCCTATCACTTGTTACTTGGGAAAAGAGACCGACACCCACCTGGCTGCAACCTCCTTTCAGGTAGTTGTAGAGAGCGATGAGGTGTTCCCTGAGCCTCCTTTTCTCCAGGCTAAACAACCCCAGTTCCCTCAACCGCTTCTCATAAGACTTGTTTTCTTCATTATATAGGTGAACTTTTTTGTTCCACACGTGAGTTTACAACAGCACCTGGAAGTAAATCTTTGCCATGATGAAGTTGAAGAAGGGTATTTTAAAATTTTAGGAGTATATCACTTCTGATACATCCACTACACAGATTTTAATTTCTGGCTATACAATCAATATTGCAATATTTGTAAAGAACTGTAAGATTATTTTTCACTCTTGTCTAGCTCATTACTTGAAGAAGTAAAGGATTTGTACCTGGAGGCTGCTCACCAGAATGGTGATATGATAGACCCTGACTTGCAGACGGGACTTGGAGTTCTTTTCCACCTGAATGGAGAATTTAACAGAGCAATAGATGCATTTAGTGCTGCTTTAACTGTTCGGCCAGAGGTACATTTTATGCTTTTACATTTTTAAGAATTTAACTTTACAGGCCATTTTCTTTCTCCCCTCTTGATCAGGCTAATATTAATGAGATGTCACTCCAGCCATTAAAATTTTAATACCTGAAATAGAAATGTTAATTACAAGACAGTCCCATTTAGAAGCAGATTTATACACGTCCAATTTCTAGCTGTGTGCTGATTAATTGTACTAGTTATATAAAGTTGCCTAAGTCAGAACCTCACATTCCATGTCAATTAAGAGAAGATACGATACAGTTATTTTCTGCAGTCCTCCTTACTTTGCAAGCAAAAGTGAACTGTTATGTCCCATTTTGACACCTACAGTAGAAAACTCATTTTCTCACTAGGACTATACATTATGGAATCGTCTTGGAGCAACCTTGGCAAACGGGGATCGAAGCGAAGAAGCTGTCGAGGCCTACACACGTGCTTTAGAAATACAACCTGGCTTCATTAGGTCCAGATACAATTTAGGGATAAGCTGCATAAACCTAGGGGCATACAGGTAAGTTACAAAAATATGTAAACAAAAAAGTCAGGGATCATAACTACCAAGTGAAAAATTCATTTTCTAGCTGGAGCTATCTAAGAAGAAAGAAAAATAAGAATATAGCTACATAATCTTAGCTATTGTAAAATTTTGTAATTATTTTTTACAAAGTACTAACAAAGCAATGATGCTTTTCTTATATCCACATATTCTACATAACAGAACTACTCAATTTCTATCAAAAGAAAATAAATCCCTCATTCAGCAAGCTGCTTAAGCATTTTTTTAGCTCTAAGTGCAGGTACTCTTACTATAATCAGTGGGATTGTTCTCACACTTAAACTTAGTCCTGTGCTTAAGAGCTTTTCTAAAAGAAAACAGAAGAGCCTGTCTTTAGAAGGTAAACTTCAGTTAAACTGCTTCAAGTAGCTAATGCCATCAAAAACACTTTCAGTACATCCTTCAGGAATCAAGGGTGATATGCCAGGGTCCCAACTGTCAGCTTAGGAGAGTTAAGATGAAGGGAAGCTACACAGCAATGAAGAAAATATCCCTAGATGTATGAATAGACTGAGCTCTGCATTACTACAAGCCACGTCCACTTGTTTAAAGAAAATCAAGCAAGAATAACACAGAGACTGCTAAACTGCATTGTAAAATAATATACTTGAGTCTAGCACAGAACTTTAGAAAGTTTGACTCTAGTTGTTAAGCAAATTATATTGTTTGCTTCTTTTTTCTTCTCCCCTACAGAGAGGCTGTCAGCAATTTTCTCACTGCTCTCAGTTTGCAAAGAAAGAGCAGGAATCAACAACAGGTTCCCCATCCTGCTCTGTCAGGCAATATTTGGGCAGCACTTCGAATCGCTCTGTCTATGATGGACCAGCCAGAACTATTTCAAGCTGCCAATGTGGGTGATCTAGACATTCTGTTAAGAGCTTTTAATCTAGAGCCGTAATAAAAAGTATCCACAAATTGATCAAATTGTATTAGGAAACAGAGAACTCTTTTATTACTCATCTCAAAATGACATTTTCCAAAATATCATGGCTGTAGATCTGTAGGGGAATTCTCTTGGACATTATTCAAAAAGGAAAAGTTCAAAAGCACAAAATATTGTAAATAAATTCAAACTCAAAGGATTGAAATGATCTGCCACTAATCTGACAGAGCCCTGAACTAGATGAAATAGCCATTTCTGAAGAATCTTCATCCCATGCAAGCTATATCTCTCTATATATACACAGCTATACAAAGAAAAATATATTAAGAACAAACCTAGATAATCGTTATTGCACATTAGAATGGCAAGTAATGCATCCAAGGAACCTTCTTAGTAGCTCATCGCACTATGCTGGCATCACTTTGCCCTACAATGTGGATTCCCTATCCTTTGGTTTCTTTGTTGAAAAGTCTTCTCAAGGTCCATTTTTAACATAGCTCTGAAAATAGATGCATGTAAAATGGATGTATTTTGTTTTGAATATATTTATTAGTCGGCAGTCAAGAAAATTTTTGCTTCCAAAGGTACCTTGATTAATTTGGGCCCCATTCTGCAGGCTCATAGAGATGTAAACCATGTGGAATGTTAAGAGGAACACTGTACATGGAGGTCTGTGGGATTAGGACATGTACATATGGGAAGGCCAAGTGTTGCCAGCAGAAGTGGTAATTTGCACTAGAATTGTTGCTGTTTAAACCAGCTATCCCTGATCTTGGGCAGAGTATGTCTGCTTCAAAGGAGCTCACAGCAAGATCTGCACCTATCTATGTACTTATGCACTTTAATCTTTCTTTTTGTAAAATAGCGCTATGCTTTTATTTTAGGTACTAACAACAGAATGTACAGGATAGCCTTGTTGGCATACAGGACCAAATATCATTTCCTGAAATGTGATGAGAGGGTTTTCAATATTCTTATGTTTAAAAAATGCAAATACAGTATAAACTGCAATATCTATTAGAAAAATTATTCTATTATGCATCCATCAGGTACTACACACATACATGCATGTGCATGCACATACCTGTTGTATGTGAATTATGTTCTGAAATGACATAACAAGCCACAGGTCTTTATTGCAAATAAAGAAAAATCTTCATAGGAGTTAATGCCTGCAGACCATGCTCCAGGGAAAATTTTCCCTGAAAAAAATTGGTCTATATAATGCTTGTAGGATTGAGACTAAGATTTGATCCTGCTGTTACAGCAAGCAGTAGCAAGTCTCAGTGACCTCCATGGTAGCAGACTAAATCCTTAGATAAGATCAGTATTTGCAGCTACTTAAAAAATGTATATACATACACCAACTTAATTTTCCCTGATTGGATGAATGGGGAACAGTATTGGGGGCAGTACACTGCCACATGATGAATGGATTGATTCAACCACAGTCAAACACATTTAGCTTAAGGTGAATGTATCAATCAAAGACAGGAATAGAAATTTTTAAGGAGGTAATTCTCAGTTGCTGATATTTTTAATATTTTTCCTAAATAGTGCAAGATAAAAGGTGTAATTACATGGCTACTGTGTTGATCTGTGGTCAGGAATTCAATGTGCAGGGTAGCTACTGGAATGTGTTAAAGTGAGACAAATAGCACATTGCCTATACACAGCATTAGAAGACAAATCCAGCTCAATCAGTTGGATAAAAAAAAAAAATCCAACCACAGAGATCACAGAGAAAAAAGCACTGTGGGATTTCGACAGTTTCACCAGTACAAACCTAAAGTTTCTTGCAGCTGTCTGTTATTTTGAGCAACCACTTAAAGGAAAATTCCATGTAAGACAGTGTAATCACTGCATCTAATCACCAACTATAGTTTCTTAAAAAAAAAAATAAATTATCATTAAAAAATAAAAGGCTTACCCCTCACTCTCTCCCACAGAATTGAGATGCTAAAACAGCTACAGGAATTTTTTTATTGATTCATTATTTACATATATATTCCTATTTATCTATTAAGCATTTCATAACTGATTCCTGCAACTTTCTCTAAGGACTGGTTATCAAGGACTGACTGGGAATGTCATTTTATCTAAGTGGGCTGCTGTATGCATATCTGCTGACAACAGTTTGCTCTTTTGCTTTGACAGCGATGTGTGATGACAGCTCTTTATTGATAAGGCAGAGCAGAAGGTGCAGTGCAATTGAATCTGGAAAGTGATAAGAGAGAAGTGAGGCAGCTTTGAGAAGAGACTGTAAAGCAAAGGCATATGTGGTTAGATTTTGCTTGATGCCCTGCCATCACACAAGTTCTTCTAGAATATCCTCTGTGCAGTGGTGCAGGATAATCAGTGCTTATCCAGAAGAATTAGCTGTTCAGGAGCTTTATTTTTATACCTTTCAAATAATAAAAAAAAAAAACTTCACTGCTTGACTTCTCAGAGTCAGAATGACAAGGGGCGTTTGATACTGATGGCAGTTCAGTAAACCTCTTCTCCTCTAGCACATGGACAAGTAACACAGCAATTCTGTTAGGAAAACCTAATGCAACCCTTAGCCTCCCAAAAAAGAACAGACAAAGTAGGTAGCTTTTGATTTATCCTGGGATGCACTGCTGAAAACTGCATTCATCTGCTGATACATGTCCACACCCAAATGATTGGTACAAGGGAAGTTGTCTGTGCAAAACTAGAAACAAGTCACCGGGGCTGAACAATGCCTCCCAAGGGGATAACTCAGGCCCCTGGTTCATCACAAGCACTGCAGTTCTGCTGTACAGGATGCAGGCTATGAAGTCTGTCCAAAGAGATTGTGCACACTCTCAGAGATTATCCCAGCTGTTCTCTCCTGTTTCAGATAGCCTATGGCCAGTTAACCATGCACCACTGACCGACACTGCGTGAGGGAAAGACTAAAGCAGACAGACTTACAGGGGACGGTGGCACATCTCCTCATACTAGATACCAGTTCTGGTCTGGTCTGTGTGGGAGAGTGGCCAATGACTGAGCTCACCTCACTCTAACAGGTCAGGCTCAGCAGCTCTTGGTACTTCTGGGGACTTCAATATCCTGGGCTTTATTGTCCTCCTTTAGCCCCCACTGCCAAGCACTGTCAGTGCAGAAGACAGGATTAGGTACAGCTTTGATCTGACCTCCTCGTGGTGTTTCTTAAATATTCAGTGGCAAGCATGTATATTTGCCTGAAACAGCAAAAGGAAACGTGAGGAGGCTGCAGCGTATTAACACCCTGAAGCGGAAATTCATCTACTCATACTTCTAACCAGGCATGAGGTAGGATAAATAAGGCGGCTGCTGAACAGTAGAAGATTGAGCCTGAGAGTGAGAGACAGGAAATCTGGGTCCTGTTCTCAGTGCTCCCTATAAGCTCGACCAAGTCAAAACCTCCTGTCATCCCTGACTTGCCCAGGTGTGCAAGGAAGGAAGATGGGCAAATAACAGCCATTGCACATGATGGCAGTACATGAGAGCAGGGGAATGCTGCTGTCTCAGACTGCATGGGTGAGGTCCCCACTTGAGTAAATTGAAAGGTACGACACAAACACAAGGTTGCTCAGGTCTAAGTAAGGAAGCAGTTTTACATAGACACTAGCAATTTCAGCAGAGAAGAGGCTCAGAGACATTTCAGGATTACAACTGCACAGCATCTGTGGGGTGATGCCAAATTAGAGTGCTGCAATGGTTTATCATCATCCCCACCCCTGTTTCCCCTTCTTGTTACTCCCCTCTTTCTCCAGAGATGATTTATCACTGCCAGGTATTTGATTCCAAGTTTGAATCTTTCTTCTGTTTTATATTTCATGCAATTAAAAAATGCTTTCCTAATCCCAGCTTGTGACTGCCCTCCTCTGCAAAGCTTTATGAATATGTATGACCTATAAGTCTGATCCATCAAGCTGCTTAACACAGAAAGTCTGTAGTCTTCACAGGAGTGCTCAGCACTTCGCATGACCAGCTCGTGTGCACGTATTCAGTTACCGGTCGAGGGCTGGCCTCTGATACCACTGCACGTGCTGAACAGGCACTGAAATCAAAGTGATTATTTATGGCGTGAGGTTTTGCCATGAAAGCAATAGGCTCATTTCTTGCTGATCTCTTTAATGACTCTAGGAACCTTGTCGCAATAGACTGGTTTATGTCTGTTTGAAGAATTGATTTGATCTTTAGGTAAACACATACACCTATTTATATCTAATGATATTTTCTTATGATCTGATAAATCACGGCACTTGTAAAAATATTGAGGGGGAGGTTCAAATGACACAAACCTCACATGACAATATTGCATGCAACTACATTAACAAATAACCACACTGAAATATTAACACAAAGCATGCAGTAATGCTACTTGAGTATATGTTTACACAATGCATGCAGAAGGCCCACGCATGGGGTATTTTTAAACGATTGACTGGTACCTTCTATGGGATATTTTTGAAGTACTTTGCATCTGCCAAACTCAAAACTGAGTTGTTCATGTTATTTGGAACAGGTTAGATCAAACGCAGAGCCCTTTTAAAATCACATCCTTAGAAATCACTTTGTGTTGTGGATTTCATGTTTGCTTCAAGTGTTTTAATTAATGACAAACATCTGCAGTGACAGCTTTTGCAGACATGTTTTAGTATCCTCTTAAGAATTAAAAAGCTAAACGTACACAGTTTTCACAGTGAAGCTGCTGGGTGTTCAGATTTTCACATTTTCTTCTCTAGTGTAAACCAGATAGCACCAAACCAGAGAAAAAGATTCCCAGAACCAGTGAAACAACTATTGTCTCAGTCTACAGTTACTTACCATGGCCAGGTTTTTCAAACTTGCCCACTAGCTCTGAAGGCAGCTCAGTGTCTGACTGTCCCGTTTGAAATATGTATATGTAAAACTCCACAGGATCTGAGTGTCTGCTGCATCCATTGATTCCAGCTGCAGACACTTAACTCCGCTGAACACTCAGAACATCAAGTTAAGCCGGAAGAGCTAATGAGCCAATTTAGAAAACTTGGGCCTGTCTGTCAGATGAAAAGGAGGACACTGACACCACCAACAGATCAGCCAGGTGATCCTATGAACATCCATATAGCACGGGCCTCCATAATACAAAAGCCACCATGGCAGAAATAACTGGTAACATTACTTGCAGCCACAGAGGCAAATCCTGAGGCCTAAATCATTGCCTGGTGGAGTCAGTGAGAATTGGAGTGAAACATAAATTGGTTGTAGATCTCTTTTGCCCAAACATGCATCTGCAAGATGAGGCATATTAGTTACTTCACATTAATAACCTGCACAGCTGAAAAACTGAGTTTTCTGGTCACCAGTATTGTCAGCTTAGCAGTCTGTACAGTGAATTTATGTAATAAATGTTTATAAAATACTGAGTATTCACAGATGAAAGTGATAGACAAAATGCACTGCGCATTGTGAAAAAAATGTTGGGTATGCAATATAGTATTATCTACTATTCAAACCTCATCTAGGCTAGAAATCAGATTCCTTCATTATAGTTCTACTATTTTTGGACTGGTGAAATAAATCAGAGAAAAGGAGTGTCATGCATGAAGAGATCACTGACACTTTGAACAAGCCTAGGCAAAATGAAAAACGAGCATGTCACAGAATCCACAGAGAGTTTCAGAGCCTCAACCCACAAAGCAATAGGTATTAGGCATCGGAAAGAGACAGAAGGAATCTAAAGTTTCCTAAAATAAGCTGTAACTTTACAAATGCTTGCATGTGACAGCCCATTGAGCAAGCTTGCATGGTCAAGACTTAATGTGCTTTGATCTCTTTTTCCCTTCCACATTTACAGAATGCCATCGACATTGGCTAAAACTTTAATTTAAATAGCCTTTTTAATATCAGTGATCTATTGTAAATTAAGAAAAATTGAAACATTTATAAATATATTTTGTATATCAGAGTATAACATATCTAGAGTAAAATAAAACTATATCGTTCTGAGAGGCATTCTGTGCGGCGGCTTCTATATGCTGTAAACTGTTTGAAAACCTTTGCAATCTTGCATCAGTTTTTTTGGCTTTATTTTTAAGCCAACATACAAGAAAGAAGAGATTATAGGGTTGGCAGATACTTTTGCTTGGGCCATCTGAAGAGCCCTTTTGCTGCAAAGACTTACACTGCTCACTTAACTTTTTGCATTGATAGTTAAGTGTAGGTGCAAGGCTTCGCAGTGAGGTGGGCTGTGGATGCGGAGGTAGGAGTTCAGCCCTACACCTGAATGTTTACATTTCGTTACAAAGGCTCACATTGACCCAGATTGAGAATCTGAGTCTGTAAGTACATAAGGAGCAAAAGATTCGTTTCTTACTACAGGTAACTTTGCCTCTGTATACTTAGTGCATTATCAGCTGTGATAAACACAGACCTGTAGTTTACTGATGCTTTAATTTGATGTTTCCTTGCACTGGTCTTTAAAATAATCAATTTCCTCAAAAATGAACGATGTGCATATTGGACGTGTTAAATTTATTAAGGTCACAGATTACTATTTGCAGAGCACCACATTTAATGTAGTATTTTTGTACTGTAATGGAAGCATGCCTTCCTTGGGTTCTTTTCCACATATTAAATTGTATTTATTTACCTGTATTTATAACTGTGCAATTTTTAAATATGTTTTAAAAATAAACTTTGTCTGTGGCTTCAAATATTACACAATCTCTTTTAAATTTGAAAATGATCTTGACTATAATTACTTGAACTGAAAAGAGGGACCTACTTCTCCAAGTGAAATAAAGGATTTTTTTCAAATGAGATTTTCTATACTATTGTTTATGATGGGAACATGCTTCTCTGCTTAAAAATTAAGCCCAGAAGAGACTTTTTTCATTACCAAACATTTTTCATAAATTCATTGTTACTCTGAGGTAGACTTATTTTTAGAATTTATTTTTATTTCAACATGTTGATCAATTATACTTACAACTGGAATTTATACTAGCTGAGGTCTGGCTCAAAGGATTTTGTACATCAACTCCATATGAAGAAAAAGGGAAAAAAGTAGATCAGAATTTTTCCTGAAGATCATGCAACTGCACACCTCAAAACTGAAAAAGAAACGATTGTATTACAACAAAATCTTTCTGAAAAAACAAAACCAACTTTGAAATTGTTACTCAAGCAACGTCCCATAAACCATAGTGGGAGTTGGCTAGCAGTGTTTTTCAGTTTTGGCTTTCATGTGGTGAGGTAAAAGAGCTGGCAGAGTAGAAATGACATCTTCTTTACGCTTTTGCTATGGGACACTAACATAAGCACAGACATGAGAGGGACATTCCTGTACACCACTGCGGATAGAAAAGATGACAACCAGCAAGGGGGCTGTGACAGTTACAGCTGAGGGCTATTGACAAAGCAGGACAACACTGTCATAGATCTGAAGGCTGACACTCTCAATGGACATGTGGGTTGCTCCAAAAAAACCCCAAACACCAAACTGGAAGAAACAGCCATGGTTTGCCTGTAAACGGAAAGCTCTGCCAGAAAAGCCAACGGGCTGCCTATGGCTTTAACCAGAACCTTCCACTAAAAAAGAAAAGGAAACAGACACTAAAAACACACTAACCCTTAGGATGCAAGTAATGCGTGCTCTTGACACTGGCATGTTTTGCCAGGAGATGTTAAGGTTAGTTTAGTTCTTGCTCCTCAAATGTACCAACAAAGCAGCAGCAGGGATGCTCATTAGTTATGGGCTGTGTAGCGAACAGACCATGAACACAGCACTGCAGCCCTGAAGCCAAACAAATAGAGTATTAGGAGAAAAGCATTAGTGCCAAATACTACATACAAAACTGCTCAAAAAAAAATATCACTGGGAAGGATACTGGTAAAGAAATCTGAAAATATAATCGCCTTCTCCACACCATCCATCAGCCATCCACTATCTATCATCAATATTTTTATAGTATTCGTCTTCCACCACAGCTGTCAGTGCCTCCCTTATCTATGTTATGCCTGTAGCACACCTCAGGGACAGAGAGGTGTTATTTCCCATTTTAGTGAAGGGGAACAGAGACCAGGGGTGGTGTTAACTTGTCGGTTATCTAATACTGCCTTCCACAAGCAATCTGCACAAGTTAGCAGGTACAAATCCTATACAGGAAATTTTTGCATGAAGTCTGAACAGGGCCCTTTAGCTTGCACAAGGAGCCACGTTCTACCACCTCTTCCAGTTGCTACAAGTGGTGTGAACACAGTGTGGCATGACTTGCCATGGTCACAAAGAACATCTGTGATAAAAAAGAAACCAAAACAGATCGTTAAATTTCGACTTCAGGAGCCAAACCATCTTTACCTTTCTTATCATTCAACACTTCACATGTCCTCTACTTCCATGCCAGGAAATGTCACTTGTAGCCTGGTAGGTTTACCGCTTACCTCTTCTCCAGTTCCCGGTGCCATGATCCTATAAAAAGATGAAAGGGTTGCCATCCCTCAGTCTTCTTTTTTGGCTTATTCTTGCATCTACCAAAGAGTCCCAGTGGTCACACTGCTATGTAAAGCCCTTGCACATGAGGAAAAAAGACTTCTCCTTTACTGAACAGCAGGTCAAATTTAGAAATTAATATGAGGAATTATAGAACAAGATAAAGCAGGAATTTGGGGGTGAAATGACAACGCTCTTCCACATGAACATTGCCAACTCTTTGGTTCAAAGAATGTCAACTGGCGTAAAAGTTAAAAACTAAAAATCAATCTTAGTTTAAATCCTATTTTCTTTTTTTGTCATGTTTTATATCCACTCAGGGCTTGGTTTGTTTTTTTTTTTTCTCCAATCCATAGAAGTGACATGAGTCACAAGTAATCAAGACTCGCAAACCTCTTTGTTCCCTATACAAGTTTTTTAAGTAGGACACCAAACATGACCACAAAAAGTAAGAAAAGAGGCAGCATCAAAACATACTCAGTTTACTCCTCTTCAGTTCAGACAGGAAAGAAAGAAACAGGAATCCACACAGTCACAAGATGTGGGAATATTTCTTTTTAATTTAAAATATTTTCAACAATGTCATTCACAACCTTTCTCATCTCAGACAAATACCCTCCAAAATGTTAACAGTGCTTCAAGCAAACAACTCTGAATGGTGCAAAGTAAACCAGTACAGACACTTCCAGGATACAACAGTAAAACCACTGAAGAGTGAATAGAAATCAGAAACTGATCTCAGCCATTAAGGTAGGAAAGATGATGGGAAAAGAATACAAGGTTATGTCCAGTTACATATTTTGCATAGTCTTTCAATGTACGAAAACAGTGAAGATGATAAAAATGGCTGCTGCCAGGATGGAGAACAAAAGGAATGAATTGGAGATGCTTCTAAAACAATCTAACGAGCTCTGCTTGCATCGTTGTTGTACGCTACAACCCAGTGGAGGCTGCCTGAGTCAAAGAAAATGGACTGATTCTGGTTTCAGTTACACCAAAGTAAGTCAGAAGTAATGCCACTGAACCCAGTAGAATTACAAGTGACGCCAGACCAGAAACATCTAGGCTTGTTTTTAAACCACAGCACTGAAGAAATGAAATTTTTATCCTAATTATTTTATCTAGGAATATTAAATAGGAGTCTGTGTCTACACATGTTCTGAAGACTGGTGACTGTGACTCACAATGAGGGGTCTACTGGATCCAGCATGCTGCTAGGAATGAGAGGGGAAAAGGAAAACAAGGAAAAGTTGTTGAGTTTTTCTTCCTTCCACTCTCCTATTCTAAAAGTATCATACAAAGAAGTAAAAATCAGTCCAAGAAATAACAGCATTATTTGCTGCCAAGTCCTGGCTTGCCATAATTCTCAGGTTAGATTGCCCCAAACAGCTCACTGTGATTTTTCTTCCTCAATCCTTTTTTGTCAAGAAGCTCTCAGCACACCTAGCCCCACAACAGCTATTACAGTACCCAGACACATGGAGTTTCCTCATCAGTCACTGCCCAGGTTGTGCACTGAGGCCTGGCCCAGCACAATTAAGTGCATACAAATTGTAGCAGGCAAAGCCTGGTAGCTTAGTAATCTGTTCAGTACAGTCTGTTTGATTGTGGCTTCTGCATGCTGAAGTTTAAAACAAACAAACAAAAAATCCACCAAACTCCTCTCCCCCACGTTAGGCTGAGGGGTCAGGAGTTTACACCCTGCTCCTCCAGATTCATCATGTTCTTCACACATATACCATCGCAAAAGTGAGATGACTTCACTGGCCACTTGAAAAAGAAGGGAAGCCACTACTTTGGGAGATAATAATTCCTCAAACAGGTGAAGAACTTTAACGTATTTTCAAGTGATAAATTTTAGAAGATCTGTAAGCCTTTCCCTTAAACTGCTCCCTGCACTTCCGACCCACTTGGTATAGTTTAGGTTGACAGTACCCAAGAGTGACGAACTAAAAAGAGTTTCAGAAGCCAAGCTGCTACAGTTCGGCTATCACAGCCAGCAAATGGCTCTCCCCTTTCATTTACTATTTCCAGTTTATCACCTGCCAGCTTTCTAAGTGTGCCTCCTATTAACTGAGATCAATCAGTCCCACAGCAATTCCAGTTTTAGGATGTACTAGACAAATGGTTTGCGAGAGTCCAAGCTCCATCCTTAATCCTACGAGACCAGCCATGTTTCCAGTTTAATAATGAACATGGGAACAACTGTGTTGGCATTTATTTACCTGAGGTTTCTAAATAAAAAGGTAGTGGTCACCAGATGTTTTCAGTTTATAAATAGCCCTTCAAGTTCATGAGGCATGAGGGAAGCTGTTGTGTTGAACTTCCTTGGAATATAACTGGGCATTCTAAAAAATTAAAAAAGAAAAAAAATAAAAATAGAGAGGTCTTTTGTCCTCCTTCTACTGCCAGAATGAAAAAGCACAAACAGATATACTGGAGTTTTGTTCTTTCACTTTAAACGGAAGATGTATCACTGCATAATTTGCTGATCCCATTTTCAAATCTGGCATTTTCTGGTGAAATACACAAATAATCAAAACATTGAAGGAGGAAAAAAAATTACTGGCAGCTTTTATTTTGTCCAGAACTGGTGGCTCAATAATTACAAAGCAGCTGAATCTCACAGGAGCCACTTACTAATGTGCTAGGGCACTGTTCTTTTGTGTCAATAAGAGCACTAAGTGCAGGAAGCTTTCCCAGCAATTAGGCACCATTTACACTCCACAGAATTATTGCACTAGGATTTCTCTCATAATCTTTGAAGATCAAAGACTGATTTAAAAAAAAAAAAAAAATCAGCAGTGTATTTTGGCTCTGCATGAGGCTGTATGAGCAAAGGGAGGACTATTTTTCAAAAAATGCTGGTAAAAACGAAATGCCCTACTCATAACCAGATTTTTAATTTGGGTTTCTCTTCTGTAGTGTGTAGCTGCCTGAATTTTGCTATTAAACTTGCAGGCACTGACTGTAGAGAAAGTGTAATTACACCTCCCTGCTTCTCTTGCACTCTGTAAGGAGGATTTTTTTTAATATTTTTTTTGACTGTTCCAACTTATTTTGAAGGCTCAGTAAGATTATATGAGGCAACTCCAGCAACAGTCTCTAAGTAGTTGCCAACACTGTGAACCTTTGGGGGTTTTTTGGAATCATGAAAGGTTTCGCACTCACCATTGCATTTTTTCTAGAATTAGTGTTTTCAAATACAATTTTAAAACCCACATATATATTCTTGCCTGTGACACAAATCGAAATAACACCCCCCTCCCAAAAAAAAAAAAAAAAAAAGACAGGAAATGCCAGCCCCTACCAACCCACCCCTTTATCCCTGCCAGAGGTATAAAACCCCTTTTAGAATGTGTCGTTTGAAGAGATCAGATTATTGTTGTGTTTGCAAGTTTTAAGAAAGCTGAAACATCATTTCAAGGTGGGTATTTTTGTTGTTGGGTTTTTGTTGTTGTTATTTTTTGGTTTGTTTGGTTTTTTTAAGGGATGGAGGAGAGGGGCAAATCAATAAATCAGCAATTTTACTAAGCAATTTCCCCCACTCATGGATGGAACTAAATATTTAAGCAATCTTTGGCAGAAAGCAGAATTGCACTGTGAGTACTTTGCAGGGAGTTGATTTCAGCTGGAATGTGAGTGGTCTAGATGTAAATTTCCCTGAAATAACTTTAATAGGATATTAATCCCCTCTTTACCTCCTTCACAAGAAAATAGAATTTAAATAATAGCCTTGCCTTTCCTGAGGGTATGCTTTTAATTTTATAGTCAGAAAGTCTGCTTCTTTTAGCCATCTGTAATCTTGAATCTGTTAGAAGAACTTGGAAAACAAACATTCAAGAGAAGACGAAGAAACCTATGTCTGCAAAAATAAATCTACTATTTTTCTTTGGCAGAAAACGTACAGGGCACTGACAGGAGATTGTATGCATCTCTATCAGCTTCTTAGGTTTATGCATCAAAAAGGCAAACCAAAATACTATAAAACTGAATTCCAACAGATATAACTTTAGTTGACTTTTCTCACTGTACCAAAAATAATCTCTCAAATAAGACATTCTGCTTTAAAGAACACTCACTCACCTCCTCCCTCCAACTTTATATGCAATATGATTTCTCCAAGTGGTCTGGACTCTGGTTGAAAACACTGGCTCCCAGCTACCAAAGATGTAAATATTTTTTCATGGTTTTTAACAGATGCATGGATAGAACACGCAGGAGCTGGACTGAACTGGGCTCTCCAGTTTTCTCCATATACTAGTTGCAAACTCCACCAGTAATCTGCATGGTCTTAAGGTAACCTTTAAGGTGTATAAATTTAAAACAATGTACTATACATCACCTAACAGAAATTTTCCCTCTAATACTTAAGGCAGCATCAAACGACTATTTGATAAATAAACTAAATATCTCATGTTTTCCTTTGCTTTTTGGCAGTCCAAGGGTTAGGGGTCTTTTGTTGGTTTTAGATTTTCTTTTTTATTGTACACTTTTTTGGGCAGGTTAAAAAGGCTTATGGCTTCTTAAGGCCAGGTAACAGATTTGAGGCCTAACTTGGTATCCTGTGGTAAAAATAAATGTAGCCAAGGTCTTTGGGAGGTCGTTCTGAGGCACAGACTCTAATGTCATTGTAGATCACCCATCTGAAATGAAAACAAGATTGATTACATTCCATGTGTATAAAAATCATCACAAGTTTACCAGGGCTTCTCAGACCCAAACTTCAAAAAGCTTAAAATCTTAAATTAGGCATTGTAACAAGAACAAAATATCAGAGAAACAGCCGAAGCAAGTTTACTGGCAGAGTCAGGAACTGAAAAGGAAGAGGGATGTGCAGTGGAATGTGTAGTTACAGTTCAAATTAAGGAAAATCAGGGATTCCCAAGGCCAAATAATAGGAATGTATTAAAATCACAGCCACGATCAGCACCACAGTACTAGCAATACCAGTATCAGCCCATAGTTTGATGGGTTTCTATTGATGGGGAATGAAAGGAAGTTGGGGGAAGCTCAGATAAACAAAGCCAGATACAGAACTGATGCCCCAAAACAAACAGAGATTTGGAACAACAAGCACAGGAGAGCCCATGGTAAGTTTCAGCACAGACCTTAGTGGAATCCGATCACATCTACAATCTGTAACAATCTTAATTTCTTTGGTGGGAAATGTATACATGGTAACAACATGCATGTTTTGCCTGCCATGAATACACACCCTGCTCTGTACAGATGCACACTTGAAAGAAAACATTTGCTCATCCTTGTGTGTCTCTCCCAATTCCACTCACCTTCCTTCTTTTTTGAGATGACAAACATAGTGGCCACTCATTGTGGATGTCCCCATGTGGCTGATGAACCCAAACAGCTCATATCCTGTTTAAGAAGCACAAACAGGACCATAAGTCTTTTACTGCTAACATTGCAATACGACTCCAGGGAAAACTTTCTTTCTAATGCTGGAGAAGCAGCTAAGCACTCCTAACTCAGACTCTGCATACCCAAACACAGTTTCTGTTAAGACTGCAGCATATTTTTGCTTTAACTAGCGGTCAGATTCATTGTCAAACATCAAACCAATCCAAATCAAACCCACACAGATCTGTGCACATCCAGCAGGGCTGTGATCACAGCCCCTACTAGGAAAGGGAAAACAGCAGATTTATTTCCAGTTCACAGAGAGCACCACAGAAAGTGCCAGATACGGAGTTCATTCTGCACACAAATTAGCTATAAGTGTGATCACAGATCCCCTATAAATCAAACAAAAACCAGAAGTTTATATTTCAGCAGCCCATAAAAGAAAGGACAGGAAAGAAACCTCTTCCTTTAATACAAGGACAATTTTTGTGCTTAACGTCTCTGGAGAACTCAGCATTGGTTCTTGCTCCCCACCCATTCATGCCATTCACCCGAATTACCACCAAAAGTAAAAGGGTACCTTCTTTCAGGATATTGCATAAGGACAGGGGCCTGGATTTTGGAGGAGAGGGCTTTCTGGAGCCATTTTACAGTATCATGTTGATTATCAGGATTTCACGCACTCAGTAAATGGTCTCAGTCTATAAAGGCTAAGTACCATAAAAAATAATTATTCCAAATCTTTTTTTTTTAACCTAACGATAATCTACGTTTCCCACGTCTCCAAGAGACTTAAAGATTGGTCTTTATAATGTTAGAAACAAAGAAATTAATGTTCTTATATAATAACAGCAACCACAGAAAGAAAAATCAAATTGGCTGTTCATTTTTTTTTTAGAAGAACATTACAGTCAAGATCAGAGGTACAAGTTGAGCACATACTAATTATTAGAATTGGTCATGAAAGGTCCTTCCAAAAACATTATGTGATATCCTTATGTTAGAACCACTGCTGAGCTTTTGTACTCTTGTGCTTTTACACTTACAATAGGTTCTTCTCCTACTTCACAACTTTGACTGCTGTACATGAGCCCCATCTTGTGGATTATTTAGCAGTAGTATGACTGAGGATCTCAATGAAAAAAAAGAAAATAGCAAAGCAGTACATGCAGGATACCATACCAACTATATATATATATATTTAGAATAAGGAACTTGAAGGGATTATCAAATCTCCCATCAGACCACAGGAGGACAGAAACTCAGGTGGTCTGTAACAGCAGCGTTATCTTTAGGATGCTCAGCCTCTGAAGATTTAAACATTCTATCTTTTCTTTGTCTTTTTATCTTACAACAACAAAACAAAAAATAAAGCTAGGCCAGGAGAGACTTATATGTTACGGGAACAAGAAACTTGGACTCAGATTATTCAGTGAGTCCAGGAAAAGAGTTTTCTGAGCAAACACAGCCCACCAAACTTAGCAGCCCCACAGAGTTTAACTCAGCCCCAGAAGAAGGAATAGAAGTAAATTGTCTGGATCATGTCCAAAAACCCACAATACTTTCAAAACAGAAAGGAGCTCTACGAATAGTGTAGGTGTGATGCAACAACATGATAGCCATTTCTAAGCTGAAGGAGAACTTACTTCCAGATCCATCTTTGATCCTGGGTCCCTCCGACCCTGTCTCTGCAAGTATATTGGCATTAGTATTGTTCTCCATATTCATCATGTCCAAAGCAGGCTCATTTTCTTCCTCGAGTTCAGGGTGGCTGAAGATCCATTCCAGTGCACGCTCCAAATTATTGTTCTGTGAGTCAAACAAGCAAAAGAGCTGCCTTTAATACATTCTCTAGCATCATCATGCTACTACTCATTGGTCTTTGAACAGAGAACGGATCATGTTCAACAGCACTTAAAACTTCTAAGATACATACTCTACCTCCATGGAAAATAGGATTCAACAAGCACTCTGCAGAAGCTTGACAGGTGGAAAAGAAATCCTCCCACAGTTAATCCCCACGGCCCCCGGGTTCTCTTCTTGAAGATGCACAGTATTTAGGCATCCAGGTTGTTTCTCAACAGATGGTAGAAGCAGCTAAGTTTTCCTCACTTTCCTCCATGTTTTAACTTTCAAGTGAAACACACAAATCACCTTCCCCACTCTAACCCAGACAAGTCAGGTATCCCACACTTCGCCAGAATAGTTCTATGTGCATCATCCACTAACTGGATTTTTATACACATGTTTCAAAGGCATCTGAGCATGCACATGTACAAAGCACGTAATATGAAATGAAACGCAAGTGCTACCAATAACTCATGGAACTCACTGTTGCCTTGAGTGCTTGAATTGCTAGAATCCTTTGGAAGCCCATGGAAATGATAATTGCAACCATCTCTTCGGGAGGTTGGTTATCTAGCCCAACAGCTCCAAACGCAGCTGCTCCACTGGAAGCAACTTCTCCAAATGCAGGCACGACCAATGGCTCAGCAAAGTCTGGAACAAACAAACATTCATCAGTTTGTTCTTTGCCCCACTGAACTGGAAAGTCAACAATAAACACAAAGAAACAACCCCAAAAGCAGTCCTGAAATCAATGTAAGTTCATTTCACTGGCCCAGTTGGGACTTAGATGTGTGGAAAGCCTTAAAAACAACAAGATGAACATGCACATTACAAAATACCTAGGTGGACAAACTCATACTGAGCAGGCTGGAACAACTTGGCACATCACAGAAATGAAACAACTGCAGGAAAGTAGCAAAGATTGGTATGGAAGCAATGATGACACCAGAATAGTAGACAACCCAGCTGATACATGTATAGATGTAAAATGAACTGATTCCATAGCTGAAATACATCAGTTAAGCCCAAGTGAAACTCATTCCCCATTTACACAAGCAACACAAAAGCCCACAGTGAAGTGTGAACTCAGCCAAATCTGGGAGTCCCCTGGCAAGAGAGTGCTCAGGTATACTCAGCACTGAATCATGGGTCCAAACTTTGCATGGATGAAACACAGGAAGTGGAGAACATCTAGCAGCCCTGTCCATCAGTAGATAGCCCAAGTTCTAAGTAGGGCATGAATGCTCTAGCCTGAGCTAGAGAAGGCTGATATGGAAGAAAAGCATCCAGACCACAGGATTCTTTGTACTTACACTTGATCACAAGTCAGCTTCCCCCTTAGCAGTACAGACCTAGCCAAAGGGTGGAAAACATGAGAGCTGGCCCACAGCATCAGTGAGGACAGGAGAGTGTACTTCTGTTGTAGCTTAGGTTTGTTGTCGTCTTCTAGGCAGAGGATGCCAGATAATGGTCAAGATCTGCATATCCCAGGAGCAGCTTAGGAAAACTCACTCACACCTCCAGGTTTCCTGGGGTGGGGAAGGGGGCCATTGTTTCTGTCACACATTATAAAATTTCTACTGACTGCCAAAATACACAACCAGGAGTTGAGTTTAACTTACACCTTCCAATCACTGACCTGGTTCTTCCATGTGTGCAATAATCCAGTTGAAGGCGACTTCAGCACCGAGGTTGCCTGTATAGTACACAGCTTTCCGACATGCTTCCAAAGGGAAACCCATTTCTGCCAGTTGCATAACTGAAGACTCATCAATATCTAGAGCTACAAGAAAGGACTTTTAAAATATAGAAGTCTAATTTCATCCATTGTATGGTATTTCTTATTGTTATTCATGGTGCCACATATTACAATACATATCTCTTGTATTTGTTTTAGCACTGCAGTAAACCCACACCCAGTAGAAAACAGCCTTATACAAAGCATTATAGTATTTGTTATGTATTACTGGTAATCTTTTGTCTCAGTAATTTACATAGATCCTTAAACCTTGATGAATTCCTGCAGGACTTTATTTATTAAAAAAATCTCACCACTGGATTTCAAGGGGTGAAGAAGTTAGGTGTTGAGCTTAGCTAGAGATGGCAGCCAAAAGCAATCACCTCTCTTAAAAGCAGGATCTTGCAGGTGAGAGAAACAATGGTTGCTGGATCTGGCAGTCTCCAGTTGAACTTCATCTCTGAATGACAGGGCCCGACAGCTTCAGCTGAGATCAGAGTCCAGAGGGAGCCAGGATCAAGCAGCTGTGACCCCCAGAACTGCAAGATCCTGCTGATGAGCAGCAGATAGAGGAGCAGCTCATATTCTGGCTATGCTGATGCTACTACAGACTCTTAAGAGTCCCGCACGCATGCAAGTAAACACTGAACAAGTACAAAAACCAGCTGTTATTTAGAAGCATTCAGGGCAATACTCCATGCATCTCTATTAGGACAGAGAAGCCATTAGCTGAGCAAGAGCGTGACAATTTTTAAAGCAGCTGAAATACCAGTCTCAGAAAAATGAGATACGTACACTCCACGAAATGGTTTGTCATACGATCTGAAAGTTGAGAAAGGAAAAAAAAACAGGGAAAAGGACTTATATGAAGGCTAAGTAGATTCATATGGGAAAACCACTTCCATGTTTTTAAAGTCATAGAAACATTTGACCTCATACAGGCAGAGCATGTTCATCCTTACATCCCTGATGTTTTTGCCATGAATTAGACCAGGGATGTTTCTGCCCAGTAATTTCCCCAACTCAGCTCAGAGTAAAGTGTCACTGGTACTATAAACCAGTAGGAAATATAGCTGATGGCTGACCTAAACCAACTTAAGCAAGAATCTATTTTGTTATCAATAAGGCACCATCACCCATGCACTTACACTAAAACTAGGTCAGTCCATTGATCAAGACGATAAAAAAAAAAAAATTATAGGCCTTGGTGAGGAACCTACAGATAAGGAACAAAATTAAAACCTTTAGAGAACTGAATTTTGTCATAGCCTTTGCTCTGACACACAATTTCAGGTACTAGCTTCCATTCACATGCATACAGCTTGGTATTATACCACCAGTATCAGAAATATGCAAGCAAATGGGGCAATCATGTCATGAGAGTAGTTGCATTACTGGCTTCCTGTTAAGTTTGGGTGCATCAGTATTTAAGTCATCTGGAGGAAATTGCAACAACCTGGGTCTAAGGTTACACTATAAACCCATGATTTTACTTGCTATAAACCTTGCATTCTCCTGAGAAACCCAGGGAATGAGGAAGGAGGATATTCTAATATTCTTGTTTCTGAACTTTAGCATAGAAGAAGCAGTCTTCAATTACACAAGCACAGAGCTGCTTTTTCGTCCGTAGCTCCAAAAGGTGAAGCTTAAGGAGAATCAGTATGTGCTAGAGGAAAAGGGGAATACAAGAGAGAATCAAGAGAGAAGTAGTCAGTAAATACCTTTTGGGTCATCGGGAATGATAATGGGAGGAGCAATGTCTGGAAGTTCCTCTTCTCCCGGCTGGAGACCCCTGGCCCGAAGGTGGTTGATATCTAGGAAATCTGGCATGTCTATAGAAACATCTACAAAAGCAGAGAAAGAGGCTAAGCTTATGAATCCAGCAAAACAACCTTATGGTGCAACCTGCTCCTTCAGAGAGGGGACTCTGGTACTCAAGCTACAAACACAGCCAGGATTCTCCTCCTGAAAATGATTATTTGAGAAATTCAGAACACTAAAGCACAATTTAACTATGAGGTCAGACTACATGAAACTGTATTTTAACTCCACAGACCTGATGGATTGGTTTAATTTGTCATAAAAAAAAAAGAAGATTCAGTTAGGATCTTCACAGTATAAATTTGACACTCAAGGCATGTCCTCATTATAGACCAAAGCATGTACACCTTACAGGTTATCTTGGATAGAATGAGAAAAAGGAAAATATGAAAGGCACATACCAAGCTTTTTGGGTATCCAATCAAGGCCAAAGGTGAATTTCTTTATCTGCACCACTAAGTACTCAGGGAATGAAGCAAAACGAGAAGTCCTGGGAAGCACAAAAAATAGAACTCAGTGAAACAAGGCAACTAAATCACAAGCAGCACAGATTTCAATACCTCATGCACACTGAGGTGAGTAACTTTAGCCCTGAGTGAGATGAATAGTGATGGATTTTATAAACATAAGTTTCACAAAAAAGCTTTCAAGTATAGTAGAGAAGTATGGTAGTAGCTTTCTATGCATTCATATCCTGAATGTCAGCCCAAACCCTTGCAGACAATTCAGCGTGTAGGAAGATTATAGAAAACAACTACAAGTAATATTAAACTTGCTTATCAAATTGTTCTGAAGTTGAATGTCAGGAAATAAATTTTGAATGACATATTGGCTAGAACTTCAGGGCATGGGCTTAAAACACAGCTCGGACAGAATGGAGTTACAATTAAATCTGCATTTTTTTTCACTCCCTTACTAGTAAGAGTAGCATTGTCCATGAGCTAGCAGTCCACCTATAAAGCATTTCATTAAACCAAGATAAGAAAGTAGTAGTTTGTAGTTTTTCACATGAATGCTATATAAAAAAGCTACGTGATATTCTTATTGAGCTACTATGATCTTTATGAAAATAGAGTATGACTCTTGAGTTTAAGGGGATCCCTGATATGTGCCCACTTAGTGAAAACAAAAAGTTTAATCCTGAACACAATGTAACATTGTATGTACCGCCATTCCCCTTCTCTATGCTCCCATTTTTCCCACATTTAATCTCCTGCATCCTTATCTTTATCTTCCATTCACACATACCATCCTTTCTTCTAATTCACCTAACTCTGGGTAAAATACAGTAAATGCATCATAAACAGAAGGCCTTCCTACCATACTATAAATAACTACTTCCTAAATTCTTGTTAGTACCACCTTTCTTATCATCTGCAGCACAAAACTTTTGAATTTTAAATAGCAAATTATTCTTCATCTTTCAATGCTTTTAAAGACCTAAGAGATGAAGAACAGCTAAATTACAAATTAACCCTGGATCTATTTAAAGACTAGAATGTTCTTCCAACATGTTCACAGTTAATACAAAAAACCTTTAGATTTCTGCTGCATTTTTCTCTACCATGTGCACTTGTCTCCCAATTTTCAATACAATGTCAGTGAAACTGTATGCTAAGACAGCAATGACTCATTGATATGTTAAGTGATCTAAAAATAGAAGGTACCTAGCCACAGCAAACCAGTTGCAGAGCCCAATTTTCAACCACTCCTTGTTGCTGACACAGAAATGGAACCGGATAAGAGACTAGCTCTTGTTCTCAGCAAGAAATACTCCCCGTGAAAATTGCACTGATCTCCATCTATCTGTCATCGTATTTCTCCTTAATGCTTTTCTAAGCCCAAGGTGTTCTCGGTTCCTTTCTCTACCTGACTATAAACACACAAGACAGGTTCCTTCTTTTATATGTCCATCTTATACCATGGCCCCATGTAAGTGACAGCCAACTTAACAAATGCAACTAAACACTGTAGCATACAAAGATGATGAGTTGAAATCCAGACACAAACAATAAATAAAACATAATAACATAATAACATCAAAGCTTTCAGCATAGCACTTCACAAAACCAGAAATTTCCATCCATCTAAATAGCTTTCTCACAAGAAACACAACCTTCTTTTGCTTCACCCCATTTTGTTGCCACACAATTCCCTTCAGCATTTTTAGTCAAATGAAGACATCAGGAGACTAAGCACAGAGGTCCAGACTGTATCTCCTGCCAGACAATACAGGGCTTTATCACTAGTTGATACATAGGATTCGATACTAAAATGTGGGCAATTAAGCTACAAGCATTTAAAGTTCAAGCTCTTAACAACGAGACCACATCGCCTCTTGAAGTTTAACAGTTGAGAACAATTTATTTCCTGCTCAATTGGTCATTACAACTCATCAGGCTTGATCTGCATATTGCATTTATGAGCCCCAACACTAATACAATGCCAAAGCCCACTATGCCTTTCTCTTTCTCTTTGCATCATGTCCAGGCAGTAAGACAAGCACAGAGCACTACCATATAGGTTTTTAATAGGCAGCTAGACACATGCTTACCTAACTCCTGCAGATTTTGCTTGAAGGGCACTGCTCCAGAAATCCTCTACATTGTTTGGTTCAGTAAAGGCCTGCAGACATGCACGAAATGGGATCTTGGCACGGACAAGCTCTGGTGGAGGTCTCCTTGCAGCTTCTGCTTCTCGCCTCTTCAATTCATAGGCAATTAATTCATCTGAGAAATATACATGACACTAAAAGCTAAATGAAGATTGTTACAGTTTTGATGTCCCTCACCAGTCTTATTTTTGCAAGTTTTAGAAATGCAAAAACCTACTTATCAATAAAACTTTTACATGGCTCTAACTAGACATCCAATCTTTTGTCTGCATTGAGGTCAGGAGCTACACTTACAACCACATCTCTTTTCTGAAGGTTTCTGTTCGTGGTGAAAACACAGAACTGGAAAAAGTGGGTAACAGGCAATTAAAACCTTGCCATGACAGCCAGAATCCTGTGTTAATAGTAACACCAATTACCCACTTTATTAGCTCAATCTGACTTGGAAAATTATTGCTGTCTATCTGTGTCATCTGACTTTCTAGACAGGACAGGATTATGTATTACCTAGAAAGAGTCCTGACACTGGCAAGTTGAGCAGCACCATATGGTAAACGCATAAACTAGTATACCTCCCGAGCCATTACCTGGAAGTAACAGGCTCTTTTTTAAGCAATAGAATAATCACTGAAACTGATGAACAAAGAATGCAAAAAGTTCTCCAAAACTTAAATTTTCAAAACAAAATGGTGTTTTTAAAATATATCATCTAGTGCAAAGAGTTGTGGGCTACGTGACAAGCAGTAGGTGGAATTCTCTGTCTTATGCTATTTCAAAGGACCTGGTCAAATAATCAGAACAGTTCCTTCTGGCTTTAAAGTACTTTAGATTTTGAGATTATGAAGGAAACCAGAGGCACATGCCCCTTCTAGTGTTCCTGTGATGTCCCCTTCACTTCCACCTCAAGCATACAGTTATTTACTTCAAGCATACATTAGCAGGAGTAGGGAAGTGATCATCCCCCTGTACTCAGCACTGGTGAGGCCGCACCTCAAACACTGTGCTCAGTTTTGGGCCCCTCACTACAAGAAAGACATTGAGGTGCTGGAGTGTGTCCAGAGAAGGGTGACGAAGCTGGTGAGGGGTCTGGAGCACAAGCATTATGAGGAGCAGCTGAGGGAACTGGGCTTGTTTAGCCTGGAGAAGAAGAGGCTCAAGGGAGACCTTATCACTCTCTACAACTACCTGAAAGAAGGTTGTAGAGAGGTGGGTGCTGGTCCCTTTTCCCAAGTAACAAGTGATAGGACAAGAGGAAGTGGCCTCAAGTTGTGCCAGGGGAGGTTTAGATTGGGCATTAGGAAAAACTTCTTCACTGAAAGGGTTGTCAGACATTGCAACAGGCTGCCCAGAGAAGTGGTTGAGCTGCCATCCCTGGAGGTATTTAAAAGACACATAGATGTGGCACGTAGGGACATGGTTTATTGGTGGATTTGGCAGTGTTAGGTTAACAGTTGGACTCAATGATCTTAAAGGTCTTTTCCAACCTAAATGATTCTATGATTTATTATCTTAGTCTGCAAGACTCTTCATCACCGATTGTAGGGGCAACCAAGATTTGTCTGTATCTCCCTCCTGCTTCCCAGTCTTCTAGCCTCCTCAGCCATTTTTTTCCTTTAAAAACAAGTATTCTTTCTCAGGCAGCTCACAGGCATGAAAATATCATTCCTGTGTATTAAATCAATGTCTACCACTTCATCTTCCTTCCACCCTCTCCTCAAGCCCAGGATATTCAGATTGTGTATTTTGGCTTTATAGATGACAAACTATCTTATACCTCTATTCTCTATTATGACATTAGAACTTATACTTGCTGCTAACGAACACAAAGCCAATTTGATTTTTTAGTTGGGTTTTTTTTATTATTTATTTTTTGTGTGTGTTTGTTTTTACAGAATATTCATTAGCAGGTATGTTCAGTTCCTTTTTTAGGATTAAGAAGTTTTTATATACTGGCTCACTGTCCAGGACAAAGGAAATCCAATCTTAATGGGGATCTTTGGGCACACACACGCACAAAAAACAGGGGTAAATAAATTGTACTACAAGTGGCGTGGCACATCCCTGGGTCAAATCCAGGTTAAGGTTTTAAATCACAAATCTCTGACATCTTTATCATACAAACTGCTACCATTCTTGGTAATATATTCCTAAGTGCTGACACTTAATGGTGGTCCCACAGTCTGAGAAGAAATCTGTCCGAAAACTTGCCAAGAGTATCCAGGTAGAATCCTTCTTCCCTAAAAACATAACCAGGGACAGTAAAGCCACAAACTAATGTGTGTTTAAAATCTCCTTTAAAGAGATCTCTTTAAAATCTCCTTTAAAGCAAACTAAGTAACCTTCCCCTCATCAGTTCACTGATTTGATTTGCCACATGGCCTTGAACCATTCTATCCATATAAAGAGACCACATGGGGGTGACAACTTCATTCCCTCATGGTTGAGAGAGGCACCAGGTCAGTCAATGGACCAGTTTCTTTCTTTACCTTTGTTTGTTGCTGCCTCCATGGCAACAGGTAACTGCATGATATAGTCCACCCTCTCTGTGTAGCGGACCTTTCTGGACTGGCAGCATTGTGTGCGTTCTTCCACCAGGAACCGGAAAACATCACTAGGGTTTTCTGAACCCACAGGGTTCCTCTGAAAGGAATATTAGATGCAATCATTTAAGTGACAATCATTAAAATTACCAGAGAACCTAAAGGCTGATGGCTGGTTTATGGCAAGCACAAAGACACCAATCTTGCACCCAGATCTGACAGCTCAGCTTGCATTTTATTGCACGAAGAACTCTGGCGCCCACAGAGAATCTCACTGAAGTCCACAATGTCTGCATACACAGCAGTATCTTTCTACACGTAGTAACTTGCAGAGTATGTACCTAATGAATCTGAGAACAGAAGAAGGTAGGAAGGTGGCAGGTTACAATACAGATAGAAAGCTCAGGTAAATAACATGGAGCATCCTTTCAGCAAATAGAATTGCTCCTACCACTCTGAAGCCGCACTGAAACAGAACAAGCAACTTGTAGTTCGTTATCCAGATGGGAATGTCATACAAATAATATACCTCCTCTTTATTGTTCATGTTAATGTCTGTTATCAGGCAAAAACCAGAAAAATGTCTTCTAACCACCTTGTAAGCAGTACATGCGTTTTGGGATGTGGAACATTATGCATGCAAATGTGAATAACTTCACCTAGACTGTAACACATGAATAAACACCCTCGATTCTCGGGGAAAATGGAAAAAGAGGGAGGAAGGATGGGCAAGAGAGAAATGCTTTAAACCAAAATACATGTATTTGTAAATTTCCTTTTCAGAAAGACAGCATTAAAAATACACAGTACTGATTCTTTTACACACAGCATTGAGCTGGAGCTCAGTGGAAATTTCATTTTATACAGAAATATTCAACTGACAAATAGTCACTTTGCTTTCAGCAGGGGACTCCTTCGTCCCGTAATGATTCAATGGCATACAGCTGGGATTTGTAAAAGAACTGGACATGGTAATTAGTAATTAGCTCCCAACAATGATATAAATTTGGAATAATAATAATCATCATAATACCCAATTCATTAATATTCCAAGACAGACTTCAATATGATAAACAAATGGATAGGATGTAATCATACAACGAACAGCAATTTAAAAGGACAGTCACGTATGTTTATAAATCTTATAGCCTGTACAGTGATGCTTGACATCTCTATATCTCTTGCAGTTGTAATCAGCAGCAGTGGCCCTGTGTGTGGTCATGCAAGAGTCTGAAGTAAAGAGAAGGGAGAGTTAAAGGAACAAATGTTTCTAAGCCAAAATACATTTAAATTAGTTCCGTTTTCTACAAATCCAAGGCTAAAAAGAGTATAACAAAAAACAGCCACTCATATAACAGCTTTGCCCTCATTGTCTAACCAGGGAAAAGAAGCAGTAATTCAGATTTTCTCACCTCTACTAGATTTATAAGATGCAGGAAAAATTCCTGTGCGTCTTGTTGTCTATTGGAGGAAAATTCTGGGTGGCCTTTACTTACAAAAGCTTTAAACATTCGGGGAGATATTCCATTGTGTTGAGGCTAAATAAAAGAAAGATAAACCTTTTAAAGAAGGATTTTTATTTGTTCCTGGACCAAATATCCCAAAGTCACTCCACTAGATCTATCTATGGCCCATTTCTGCCACTGGAGAAATGATAGTTTCAGTTTCATCTGGTTTTCTGTTTTAATTAAAATGGAAAGGGTCCTGAAACATGATTTGAGGATTTATTAATATGTTTTATGACATAGTTTATACAGCGTTCAGTCGATCTGATTTTTCTATGGCATTTGCAAGTTAAAAGAGATTACTGAAGGTTTGCTAAAGGTTAGTAGTTTTCAGAAAGGCCAAAAGCCTACACTGTTTTCTAACATTTGACATTCCTTTCAGAACTCTGTTCCACCTAAAAGTATGTGGGCATTGAAGCACTTTGGTATATCAGCTAACAGCTTTACTCAGGACAAAACCTTTCCAGAGATCTCTACGGAATCAAGTAGAGAACAATTGATGCGTGCAGCACGCATTGCCAGATGGGTTGTTAAGAACACACATGAATTTGCAATTTGCAGGTGTTGAAGGACCAGAACATACTGCCTTTAGCCATGCAGTTACATCAGTACGAAACTACCCTAAATCAGAAAATCTCTAGCTTCTACAAGAGTCCTAGTTTTCAGTTTCTTACCCTCTATACCACTTTAAGAAGCCCTCCCAACCACCCCAAACTGCATCCTCAAAACAACACTAGCTATTATCCCTTTTAAATAACACTTTTGAAAGGGTCAGAATCTTTTACTCAGATTTGCCCTCATCCTCTGAGACTGAATGATTTTCAAGAAAATCCAAGCAGAATTGTAGTCTTTAGGATATGTCAGAGGCTGTTAAATACTCAGCCAATCTCATTCTTTACTACAGTTACGCTATCGTACCAATATAAAAATAGAAAAAGCAGCATGAAATGGAAAGCACATAAAACACACACTGAAAGATGATAATTTTATTCTTCGTTTCACTAGGGTAAGGTATTCCTAGACCTCAGATTCTCAATTTTAATGCTTTTTCATTTTCTGGCAGTACACCAGCAACCACATTAGGCTAAGACGCTCTTTGAAGGCTCTCGTAAAGAGACAGAGTCTCAGTATTGCTTGAATAAAGAGACATTCTAGGGATTTCTGAATCTTCGGTTATGTATCACTTCAGTGTCCTCAGCTGCCTTTCATCAAAGCTAGGACTGGGGAGAGAAACGCATAAACCAGCTCAGATTACTATATACCAGGCTTCATTATGTCAGAAGCAAGAATACGACAAGGTGGCACATTTGCCCTGATGTATAATGCAGTGAGTTTGGAATCAAGCCTTCTTTCCACCTATACACTTTTTACTCAGCCATTTCAGCAGGGAGAAGAGAAACATGCCATGTGTGACAGTCTGTAGAAGATCAGATCTTGCCCTCTAAACGCTTTCCACATTAAGGACAAAAAAAATAACAGAAGAAATGGCAAAGCTCTAAACAGAAAATCAAGTCCTAGCTGACAACCCTTTAGGCTTTCAGTCTTTTTTTAATGTTAAAGTGGGTCCAAGAAAACTGCTGCCATTTCCACATTAAACTCCTGTGGTGAAAAATTTTAGCTCCACAGTACCATGAATATTTATAGAATACCTAGCATACTTTCCCCATCAACAGTTGCAAAACAGTTTAGCTAAATATAGACTGTGCTGGACCACTGCGGATCTCATGTGAATGCTTTTACAGGCAACAACTCCCAAAAACTTTGGCTGAATTCCAAAGACCCAGAAAGCTAGAGAACTTCGTTGCATGTAGGAGGGGAAAAAAAAAGTAAAATAAAACCAAAATTAATAATTGATTTTAGAGACACAAAGAAGCAGCACTTGAAAACGCTGAAGACCTAAAATCCTATGCAATTCTATTTATTATAAATGTCAGTACAACTACTTGGATGATAAAATACTACCTGTATGTATACCAGTATTATTGGGAGGGAAGACAACAAACAAAAAAAGCAATCCGGAACCAACAAAATATAGATATAATTGCCCAGAGTGAGGGAATGGAGAAGATATCTCTACTTGATTTTTTTCTAAATAAATCTTCAATACAACAAAGAACAAAAGCAGTAAAAGCTGTTTCAGATCCTAATATTATGGTATGAATTGCTTGATAAGGAAATCATCTGATGCATGTAGCTACAACTTTATTAAACTGAACTTATGAACAACACAAGTATTGTTAAATGCTAGTAGGTGGCTACTACTGCCTGACAGAGTTCTATACCATCTGTCATTAAAAAAATTCTCAATATCTCATTGCTAGTAGTGGCTGCTGGGCTAAACATGGAGGTGTAGCTTTATTCGAAAAGTTCAAGTCCCTGAACTTCCAAGCCCATTATTCTTCATTCATATCCTGTATGCAATTAAGAAAGTGGGTCAATCAGAATACATAATTTAATGTGATGAGTCTGTTGGAATCTGTTCCAGTATTCCTTAGTCACAGTGATGCACTGATAAGTTCTAAACTTTAGTTAAAGGAAACAAGCAGGATTCATTTGTTGTTCCAAAACAATGAATAGCTACTGTACAAAGCACTTACTCAGGAGACACAGGACTTTCAGACCATGCAAACTACTCTGTACCAGATGCTCTTAATCTTTGTCCAAAATCTCCTTGGCATTCTCATTTCAGAAGGAGAAATCCCTGTATCAGTAACTGATAGATGAAGGTAGAGGAAAATATCCATTTCCATGGAAACTATCACCATGATTCTGTGATAGATGCATGCGTGACTTCTACTGTGTATAAAACTACAACTTGGTATCAGAAATTCCTTCTCCATGAAGACAGTTGTTTTCCACAGGTATTATTTCAGTATTGGTTATTAGTTGACCTTTCATTTCTAAACACCCCATTTGTAGAGTCTGTGGTTTAAGTCCACATGCTGCTTGGAGTCACAATAACAGAGGTTGGCAGGAACACTAATATATTCTAGGTCTGGTTTTCCCAGCATCCCTCTAAACAAGATGTTTCAAGGTAGATGGTTTGAATAGTAAAACAAATCTAAAATAACAGATTTGCTTGGATAGATAACATTGTCCTAATAACTAACATTTTGCTTAAGACAACTGTTAATTGGATGACCCTAGGGAAAACAAAGGCAATTCCAAAAGCACCAGAGTTTGAGCAGAGAGGCAAAATCTGAACTAATCTCACTCTCCAAAGGCTGATGGAAACTTAAACCAACTTACAAAAAGAGAATAAACTGTTCCATGGCACCAGTAAGCTACTGATAGCTTTTCTTCTTCACAAAAGCAATCAAGAACAGGTAAAAAGATAAACCAGTGACTCAAGCAGTGCCCATGAACCTTGTTAATACAAATAGATCAGTCAGGCCTTCATCAAAAACTATCCTTACTGCTAAAACCAAAAGACTGTTGGACAAAGAATACAAAGAGGCTTTCTGATGATTGAGAGAGTGAATGTATTCATTGCTGGATGAGGAAAAAGCACAGACAGATGAAGACACAGGTCTATGGATGTTAGAATGCCAATACATGCCTTAGTGACTTTTGCAGCGTAAGAGAAACAAGCAACTTTCATGTTGCAAGAGAACAACACAAAGGCAATATGAAGACTACAGAACCAACAATACTGGCGCTCTCGAAGCTAAACACTAGCTAGATATTGTGAGCTAAGTATCTGTTTTGCTGCAAAATTACTGTAAATTACAGTGAAAATAAAAGTCTCCCATTGGTAACACTCACTATGACAGAGAAATAAAATTCTGTATTACATAAACATGGTAAAAAAGGTTATTTCATCCTCCAATTCCTCTCTCCTTTGTGTCTAGCATGTTAGCTATACAGTACTTGCCCCTCAGTATACCTTTGTTCTAAAATTGCCTGTTCTGAGAAAGCCGATTCCAAGGTTTTTTCTATTGTGAGTTATTATAAATCAGGATATATATGTCGTTCTCCCCAGGTTGTCCAGTAATTAAGAGTTTCAATTTATATCCAAACCCACATACAATACTGTGTTTCCAGGAGAGATCCCAGTGGCACAGACATGCTTCTACGTGATTTCTGTACCATGAAATACTTGAATAAAGCCCCAGTGGACATGGCTTTGCATGATCCCTCCTTCATCTACATAACCTAGGCAGCTTCTCCTGAAATCAGGTGGAATATTGTCAGACACTTCCTGGAAACAACTCTTCAGCTCTTTATACTTCTTTCTGAAATTTGAAGAGGATTTAGAAGTTTGATTCCAAATACTCAGGACTCTCTAGATAACTTTTTTTTTTTGTTTCTCAGAGAAGATAAACATAAGTTGCAAGTTCTATGAACTTTTGCACTCATCACTGGAGCGGCAGGATACTTTATTAGCAGAACCAATGGTTGCTTTAATGATTTGCACAAATAGCCCCTGACTAATACATTCCTGACTAGAATCCTGCACATTCCACCTTGCTAAGCATCCCATGCTGGATCCACATGTGTTCTTCAATGCCCGGCACCTGTTCCCTTTTCTCAGGATATCACTTTTACCTAGTTACCAAGCTGCACAAACTCAGTCAAATACCTTGTGTTCTTCTTTCATCACCTGCTCAATAAGCTCAGATTTCATGGGTGGCTTAGAGTACTGGCCTGAAAGGAGGCCATGTCCCAATTTAGCCCTGTAGGGAAG
The DNA here is from genome assembly GCF_030936135.1 of Gavia stellata. NCBI lineage: Eukaryota > Metazoa > Chordata > Aves > Gaviiformes > Gaviidae > Gavia > Gavia stellata. Next base: position 21,705,339 of record NC_082604.1, read on the forward strand.
AAACAAACATGTGAGAAAAAACAGAAAAGAAGGGAATATTTTTATTCCAAGTAAAAAAGTTTACTGTCTTTCACTGCCTGATGAAACATCATTACCTGCAACTAAGCGGGCAAACCTTCCCATTCTACTTTTTGCCATATTTCACTTTCAAGCCCGTGCAGAGAAGTTCTTCTACCTTGCCATTAAATTATTTAGATTCTACTTAACTTGACCAGGTAAATCACTGAGAAGTGTCACTTACATCTGAGTGTTGAAATCTTGCGTTGGATCAAGAGGAGAGTAGTCAAATATTCGTGGAAGGTTTCCCACATACCTGGGCAGCAAGAACAAAGCAGAAACATTAAAATATTGCAGCTAGATTTACTCAAGGATATCCTAACAGATCCTCAGCACTGATACATCAGCAGGCTTCCTCTGTGCTAACAAGTCAAATTTTGCATCACAGCAATGACTTAATCTATCCCTGGTGAGTGCTTCTATTGTGGAAAAATAACAGTACAGAAATTAGGAAATGGACATTTAAGTTTTGCTTAGAAGCTTCTAGCTATAAAGGATATGGCATTGTTGTTTATCCAGAATTTAAATTCTATTCCTTGATCTTGACATAGCTGCAGGATAGTGTTGCTCAAAACCATACAGCTGGGTTGACAACCAGCGTACTTCCTACTCCTAATCAACATCACCAAATGAATTCAAAATTTGTATCAGGACCAAAAACATGTAAAAAGAATGTTTCTATTCAGTTTCTTCAGAGAAAAAAAGGCTAACTCCTGACAACAAACACTGAGGTGTATATTGTTCTAGCCAGTTTGTTGGAAAGCGAAGCATTTAGTAGCACACTATCTGAATATTGCTCCCCTTGAGCACAAGAAAAATGGGCTAGGTAGGTATGGCCATGTTAAAAGAACACATTTAATTTCTGCCTGGTCCCTCTTTCATTAAAGATCTCCACTACTTCGTTGATACTAAGTGCTCCAGGTAACTCCAAGGACCATGCTGTGGAAAACAACCTCCCTTAGTAAAGTCCATTTTGGTATTTTTCAAAAATGCAAGTAGAAAAGCTGTCACTTAATGAAACTACAGACTGTACTCCATATGGCTAACAAAGCAAACAAACACAAAAAAGTTTTCTCCTCTTGTTCTTCAGAAGGCAATTGCTACATGAAAACCTGGGAGGCTTTCCAAAATCTAAAAGCCTTACTTCCAGCACACACACTACTACTGCTGTGGAATGAAAGAGCACTCTGAATTATATTGCAAACCATAGACTGTCCTTTTTAAAAAGGCTTCTCTCCTTGGACTGGTATGTTCAGTTTTGATCAGTCGGGAATATTTCATATTATTCTGTTGTATTTATGATGGATGACACACAGATTCAAACAAAAATGCTTTTGCCTTTTTACTCTCCTAATTATTCAGTCGAAGAATATGCTCACACTACCCTTTTCATGAAATGAGATTATTTTTTTTAATTAGAATTTTAATTAAAAAATACCTTTGACAGTTTCCCTCTTCTTAGCCAGACCTGCATGCAAAAGGTGCATTGCTTTTCACTAGCATGGATCAACATTAACATGTTTGTGCCAGTATAGTTTTTGCACAAATGACACTGGAGTTATAGAATGATTCCTGCAGCTATATGAAGGCATGAACCAGTACAAAAAGCCCTAATGTGATACTGATGATACTGAGATAAATAGAGAAATGTACGTATGCATATAAAAAGCAGAGACAGAGCAATCGAGTTTACATATGGTATATGATTTCCCACCACTGAAGTTAAGTGAGTAAGTTCTGATTTCAAAGGCAGATTGGGTTTTGTGTTCCAACCTTTTCCAGAACAGAACAATACAATCACTAAAACCCCTAAGCGGCCACTGAATGGACTGAAAGAGACTTGTTTGCAGGTGAGACAAAAATTAAAACACCATTTCGCTTAGAAAAACAAGAGATTGAGGAATGCAGCAGCTAGTGCTAAGAACTAGTTTGTAGCTACTTACGCTCGCTGGAACTCTGGGATGCTGAAAATGGCTTGCATGATAGCATTGAGGTAGCAGCTATTTCCCAGGTTCTTCATGCCCGTGTATCCTGGGCCATACATGGGCTTGAGTTTCACGCCAGCTTCCTGAATCACTTCCCATTCAGAGACTCTTGGTTTTATATCATTATCTCTTAGCCCATTCTCTGTCTGAAAGCAACAAGATTTATTTTTTTTAATCTGTTTAACTTTGACAACAATTATGCTGCTGCTATCATCATCACCAACTTAGTGATCTATACTCTAGAAAAGAAAAGCCAAACCAACAGGTAAAGGGAAGTAAATCCTGCATGTAGGGGAGAAGATCAGGGTCAGGCGGCTAGAAGCTTGTTCTTCCAATATACCTCCTAGGCTCTTTACCACAGACCACTGGCTCTTTGAGTGTTCCTAGTTGAGACCTCAATCCCAGCTGGGAGCTTTGCTTCTCTCAGGGCTGTGACCTCAAGCCTCAGCATCAAAACACTGCATTTTTTCAGGTTTCATATTCCATTTGTAATGGCCAGGAATAGCTGCTGCTGTAGAAGCTGGTCCTAGCAAACAGACCAGATGAAAAGCTGCAGATACAAAAACTCTTCCCTTCTTTCAAATGGGAAAAGCCAGAATTTGTGATGCTAAAGTTTCTCCCCTTTACAGCTCAGCTTTCAGCTTGTAGGTATATAGCTTGTTCACAGCTTGCAGGTACAGGTCACTACAGTGTTATTTACTGCTAGCACTACTCCACCACTTCACTAAGAATCTTTCAGACTGGTCTGAAGACCAGAGATGAAACCTTTACAACAGCTGAGACTAAGTTTTCAAGGATGCTGAGTGAAACAGGTTTTCCAGAAAGACTGCTGGATAAAAGACTTTTTATTCATGATATTGGCAAGGAAATTAATACACCAAAAACATTATTAGTACCATGAAGGCTTTTGAAATTGCAGTTTAACTCTTCTCTATCATTTTAGAGTTATTATTAGTTTTCTCTCTGAAATACACTAAACCAGTATCAGGCTTGTTCATTTTTAACAGTTTTCATGTTCAGGTTCTCAGGTAGTGATATGAGGCTATGTGCTTCAGTGAAAAAATAAAAATAAAAATCAAAACACCTGCCTTTATAACCATATTCCATTCAGACTTCTTAGATCATTTAAACAGAACTGGAATCAACATCCACTAAAATACAAATCATTAAAAGGACTTCTCTACTAATACAGACCAGCAACAAGTTTAGGAACAGGACCCTTTTTGCCCCAGTCCCTTTCTAGTGTACCACACCATAGATCATGCTGTTTTCTGGACTTGAGAGAATGTATTTTTTCATTTTATAATGTATTATTAACAAGACCTAAACTGAAATTTAAGACTTTGGGAAAAAAAAACAAAAACAAAAACCTCAACAAAGCCACACACACCTACAACCTTTCAACCGCTTCTTTTCTTATCCATTGCTTAGCTTATTTTTGCTTAAGAGTTGTATCTGTTTACACATGCAATAGGCTTTCCTTCACTCACTGTAATTAAATATTCTAGATAGTCTTCAGTAACTGAATTAGGTTTTTCCATCTTGAAGGAGAATGGTACATAACACATGAGAAGTGAAACATGTAAACTAAAGACTACAAAGGAAGTTTCTCAGAAGGCAGTTTTCAGACTCTTCTCAGACCTCAGAAAATAAAACACGAACTGGCTGGCTGAACTTTAAAAAACTAAGTACTATCATAACAGTCTGAAGGAATCACACAAATATAAGCTGCAAGTATCATTCTTCTCCTGTTTCTTTCCCACCCCCAACTAAACAAACAACAAGTAAACAGCAAACTAAATAAAAGACTGATTTCCTACCACTTGCATCTGCAGCATATCAATTCCAAAGTGTGCCAAATGTTTTGCTATATGTGGATCTAAAACTGGCTCCTCTTCATCAAAGGAATAGACATCTACGAAAGCAGAGAGAAAAAGATGAGCTGTAGTATCAAATATTACCCCTTCTCTTTGTTTACCAACACTGCATTCTCAGTACAGGACTGCCTACACAAGATGCCTTATTCATATACTCTAAATTTAGTTATGACCAGCAGAAAAGTGCATAGACATCCATATAGCTCAGTAAATATCTTAAGTGTTCTCCACACAATCACCTCAACTACTCTCCTCAAAAGAAATTACATGCCCTCACAACACTAAAACCTAAGAATATTTGTAGTGATCATAGTATTCCCGCCCCCCCCAATAAGAAATTTGTAGGGAAAACAAGGAACAGGGCATGCAAAATTCTCAGGTATGTGGCCAGTCCACATTTTGAACATGGCAACAAGAGATTCTGAATTTTTGTGGAGCTACTAGGTAGAGACAGACACATTAAAACTGTGAGTATAGGGGGCCGACTGACTACTGCTAATGGTATTTTAACTTCTAGTAGTTTAAGGAATCCACTTACGCCCTTTTCTCACAGAGATGCAGGGAGAACTGAGAAATTCTTTACTGGAAATAAAGGTGTTTGTTAGATCGGACACCATTGGATTGGACTTTGAAGATTAATCTTGTGGTTAGGGAGAAAGGCTGATTTTGTGACTCAGGTGCCTGTCTTTATTGTATGGGAGATCTGGATTTCAGTTCTAGCTTTATGATATGTCCTTATGGCCTTAAGTAAAAGCCCATGAATATTTTGGCAGGGCAAAGTTCAAACTGTGGAGGGAAGCAATATGTCTAGTTATGATATTTTCGTTATGAATCACAGAATCACTAAGGTTGGAAAAGACCTGTAAGATCATCAAGTCCAACCTAAAAAAAACCAACCAACCAACCAAACAAAAAAAACCCCACAAAAAACAAACCACAACACACCAAAAACCAACCCACCCAACACCACACATCACCATGCCCATCAAGCCACATCCCACAATGCCACATCCACACGCTCCTTGAATACCTCCAGGGAGGGTGACTCTACCACCTCCCTGGGCAGCCTATTCCAATGTTTCACTACTCTCTCAGTAAAGAACTTTTTCCTAATATCTAGCCTGAACCTCCCCTGGCGCAACTTGAGGCCATTTCCTCTAGTCCTGTCACTAGTCACTTGGGAGAAGAGACCAACACCCACCTCTCTGCAACCTCCTTTCAGGTAGTTGTAGAGAGCGATAAGGTCTCCCCTCAGCCTCCCCTTCTCCAGGCTAAACAACCCCAGCTCCCTCAGCCGCTCCTCATAAGACTTGTGTTCCAGACCCCTCACCAGCTTCGTCGCCCTTCTCTGGACACGCTCCAGCACCTCCATGTCTTTCTTGTAGTGAGGGGCCCAAAACTGAACACAGTATTCGAGGTGCGGCCTCACCAGCGCCGAGTACAGAGGCATGATCACCTCCCTGCTCCTGCTGGCCACACCATTTCTGATACAAGCCAGGATGCCGTTGGCCTTCTTGGCCACCTGGGCACACTGCTGGCTCATATTCAGCTGGGTGTCGATCAACACCCCCAGGTCCTTTTCTGCGGGGGAGCTTTCCAGCCACTCATCCCCAAGCCTGTAGCGTTGCCTGGGGTTGTTGTGGCCAAAGTGTAGAACCCGGCACTTGGCCCTATTGAACTTCATCCGGTTGGCCTCAGCCCATCGATCCAGCCTGTCCAGATCAAATTATGAAACCAAGCTTAATAAATTCAACAGAAGGACAAAATGTTTTAGAGCGAAAAACCTCATTTTTAGTGTTTACCAAGCAAGTCCTGTAATGAAGCTGAGTCCAGAGCAGGTTTCACCTACTCGAGCAAGTGACAATAAAGCTGCAGGCATCACAAAAGGATATGAGTGATAAGACATGCACTAGTAGGACTTGAACAGGTCTCCCATCTTTTCTCTTCTCTGACCTCTTCCTCTGTAGTGAATGACTACTTCCCTGCTTTGGTCTCTACTCATACCAAAATCCAGAATCCCTCTGCCAGTCTGCCTGCAATTCTCTCATGCCCAGCAGAGCTTCTCACAGTGACCTTGCCCCATATGACCAGATCCAGGCTGACAGAGAAAACTTAGCCAGGAGAAAGATGAAACAAACTCAGGAGAAAAGAGCAGGAATCCAGATAAAAGCTGTTCACAGCACAAATATCACTTCTGAAGGGTCCTTACCCTGCCCTCTCCAGGCAACAACAGACCATGGCTCTGACTCAGCCCATCCCCTACATAAAACTTAAAAAAGAAAAAAAAAAAAAAAGGCAGTGTCCTTGAAGTCTGCTAGTACTAAACCCACACTGAAATGATAGGTTGAAGGTTAGCCAAGAACTCAAAGACCTAATGCAACTTTTAAAATTTACCAGCCCTATGAAAACCATTAACTCTCTCAAACCAGGGAATTGTGCTTTTGAGTTGTGCTGCCAGCTGCTGATTAGCCATCAGAGTCTTTATTAACATTGGTCCTGATGACCTCTCTGGCATGCATGTAGCTGTAGCTGCCCATCTGCTGGAATTCCACTGTGTGGTAGCAAGTGTGCCCAGAAGACATGACTGTTCATCCACAAACAAGAGACCACAACATTCCCATAGTCTTCTGGTGAGGTCACAGCACAGCCAAAAGATCCTGTAAAGTTCAAACACCTAATGGAGTGAGATTACACATCAACTGATCTTGGGTGACTACTTTCAAAGTGGAAGCTTTGATTTTGTTTTTCCTCAGCTCTGGCAACTGAGGAGAGAGCAGCCATCTGGGAGTACTGATCCAGAGCAGCAGAAATGGAACACAAGACACGTTAATCTTTTGCTCACGCCCAGCTCGTGTCACATACTTTAGAACTTTCTGCTGTGTAGCCAACTTCAATTCATGGGAGAGAGACAGAATTCAAAGAAAGAAGATGAGAGCCCCCAAACACAGGTCTGTAGTTTGTATCTACCACAAACTGGTAGATAAGGAATGTAAACAAGTCAGCAAACGTGATACACAAAAGCTGGTCTCATTAGAGTGAGAAAGGGGAAAAAGGGAGGAATATAAGGGGGGAAAAACCAAAACCACCCAAGAAAAATCTGAGACAGACAACACAGAATATTATTAAACAGAGAATTATTATTATTCATATTATGGCAAGAAAAATGACAATGCTACCTGTACTTCCTTTTCTCCCACAGCTCAAGGTTTACACCTGTTCTGGCTGTGTAGACATCACTCCTTCCTACTTAAAGGATAACAGGCAATGGCAACACTGTCCCTAAAGAAACAAGTTGCTCAGGATCCCCCAAAGAATTATCTGATAATTGCTGAGACTGGCATCCAGAAAGCAACTCATTCAAGTATCTGTCAGATAGGGCTTCCCACTGCCAAACCCTCATTCCATTCCTCAAACCAGTTTCAAACATGCAACCTTACAATGACTTGAAATCTAATCACATTGTCAAGAGAGGCAGCAGGTAGCACAGTCTGCCGAGTACTGCTCAACCTGTTGAATCAAGCAACTTTTCTCACTCTCTCGTGCATCCTGTCCCAGGTCCAAGAGCGGAAGCCAGAAGTTTGATTCAATTTCTGCCCTGATCCCAGACCTGTTTGTTGACAGAACACTACAAAATGGGGCTAATGCCCCAGAAATCTTTCATAATGTATACAACACAGATTTCTCAAGGAAAGACAAGGAGCTCTCCTGTGCTCCCTCTGTGTATATGTAGGGCAAGTATAAGTGGAATACTGGCACCACCTCTTTCTCCTTCTTACTGGTGTGAAAAAGGAATGAGTTATGTCCGTAGAGAGACTAACGCTTATTACTCCTCTACCATCATCTCTTCACCTCCAGCTTGGAAGCAGAAACCAGACAGACTTTGCGTCACAGTCAGCCATGAAGCCTCTTTCCTGAAGCTCATCTGTCATCCAGGCCTATTGAGAGGTTATGATTACCACTGCAATATAGATCAGAAAGAGAATAATTACTGAAAAGGAAACAAGGACAGTTGAGGGAGGGAAGTCTTTTCTATAGGGAAACCAAGTAAACATCATTCAGAAGAACAAAGGTCTGTGGACAACAGCTGGTGCCCCTCATTCAGAGGGAAGGATGACAGCCTGTCCTTTGTTATCCCAAAGGCCACAGTAAGAGAGGAAGCAGCTGATCAGGGGGAGGCAGAAGGACAACAGCCATAAGGAAACAAATACTGCTGCTAAAGATGAGAAGAAAAAACAAAATTGAAAAAGCCGCTAAAGAAAATTCTGTTTATTTTATAGATGCAGTTGAAACCTACAGCTGGGCAAATCCTAAACACCTCAATAACTGAGAGTTTCAGATAGAGATCATCCAAGACCAGGCTCATGCAAGGAAAGAATATTCCATCTGGGAGAGAAAAGAATGAATTTTGCTCAGTGTTTCTGTGGCACAGCTGGTTGAATCTGACTACAGTCTCCTTTCCCTGACACTGAATAGGACTTAAAGATGAAAAACTCTCAACTGACGTGTGTTAAAAAAAGGGGCTGCTTTAAGCAGCTATTTTTCATCCATATGGTCATAAACACTAAAACCAAAATGTAATCATGCTATGTGTTCTTCCATTTTTTATTTCTCTGCACAGCTGCAGCAAAAGATCTCTGCTTATGACTTTTTCAGTTTCTCATGTTTTTAATCCTCACACACCATAATCCTCTCCACAGCAACACTGCAGAACGTCACACTCCAGAGAATGTGCAAACAAGGATACATCTATAGCTTTTTTCCCTCCACTCAAGATCAGGTGTTTTACAAATGAGCATCACAGCAGCCCCATGAAGATGAGAGTTCATTAGACTGAACAAAATGTTACCGAAACAATAAGGAAAAATAGCAGTTTCCAGTATGAAAAAAACCCCATACATGCTGATAAGAAATTACTTTTCTGAATTTAAAAATCATTATCCTGTTATTGTTTCTATGTTACATAAGATTGAACCATTTGCCCTAGCAAATGTAGCAGAACTGAAAAATACCAATTATCCAGATTCTGCTGTTTCAAAATAATACCATTCTTCTATTACAAATCTACTATTATACAAACCCCAAAAACTATTTACACCAAATATAAAACAGAAGAAGAGCAGATAAAAAAAGGAAAGGGCTTTCTCCAAATGGAGTGTGTGTCATTCCCCCCAACCCGGATCAAGATTCACAGACTCACAGCGTTTTCTTTCCATATCACACTCTCAAACATTTGCACTAGAAGCAGAAACCCACTTGGTAATAGATACACACTGTTAGTCTCATGCACAAAAGATACTCCATCTCAGAACCTGCCAGGTGGCTGACCTGCTCCATCACGAGTGATTGTTCCCAACTTCACTGCCAGGGGATAACCCGTCTCCTTGTAGTGCTCCATTGCATGTCCATTCCCACCGCTGCCATCAAAGAACCACTTGCCACACAGCACTGAACCATCTGTCAGGTTTAACCACAGATTCTCCCGCAGGTCACATTTTGAGCATTTCCAACCGCTGCGAGAGAAAACAGGAAGAAACAACAGAAATAAATAAGGCAGGAACCAGTCCTGTATTTCCACTTATGGTAGTTCGAACCAAACATACAGACTCAGCCCGGAGTCTTGCAAGAGAATTGTTGGCTGAGTTGCTGGCATTAGTTCTGTTACTCTAGACTGTATTAGAGAGCCTACAATGAACAAACCTTATTACCCTTACCTGGGGGGAATTCTAACACCATTGTCTAACTGTACAAGTGTTTTAGCATGTTTAGATGCCTGTAGCTCTCCTTCCCAGGAGTCAGGGTCCTGCTTCCTGTAGGGCGATTTTGCGCCGAGGAGTGCATCACAAGCTATCGTCACCTGGAAAACAAATGTATGTCAATCAAAACCTAACACAATTCAGTGACTTGACAGAACTTCGCATTCAGCCCATTGCTAACCACATACAGAAGTGCATATCAGTAAGACTATTTATATACTTAAATATGCACGTATTCTTCTAGATTGCAGTTATTATTTTAGCAGGACAGTAAGCAAGTGTACTATGCAAACTTCCCTGGGACAAGCTGGCATCACAATAAGGGAAAGAATACAGGAGGTAAAAGGAAACCTGAGAAACAAAGACAAAGCAGACTTTAAAAAATGAGTATTATCGCTGGTTAAGAAAGATCTTTATGTAAAAACAAGCACCACACGTAAGAAAGCAAAGCACCATCTTGATAAAAACTGAAGCAGGAGACAGTTCCTATCACCACTTGCATACACTCACTGACCAGTGCTGGTAACTCTTCTATATTGGGTAATGAGATTTCATAGTGATCAGGAAATATAACAAGTTTTGCTTCATCTTCATATTCAAAGTCATCACTGTTGAGATCACTGTTTGTCTCTAGATCTGGAAAACAAGACGGGGAATGTTAGGAGATTGTCCCAAGATCAAGGTTCCTAAATTGCGGCAGGGGTACCACTATGAAGCATTGCTTGCCTGGCATCAGCCTGCAAGTTGACACTGTCAGTAGTTTCTTCTGGCTAGAAATGTTTGTGAAATCCTGATCTAAACTGAAATCTGACTATCCTGCAAAAGGATGTTTGAGGACCAAAATTTCCATCTTAATCTGATCCCCAGTCACAGTTGATTTGGCCCCTTTCTAAGCAGTGCACTGTTGCAGACATCGCATTCTGGGAAGCAGCTAACAAAATTCTGCTCAATTTGAGCAACATCAGGATGTAATACTGCTGTGCCTTTTAACCAGGATCTTGAAACACTATACAATGTGGAGACCAGGTCACACTACCCATGCCGAAACTGTAGAGCACGAACAATGCACCTCTGTTTCAGCCCCCCATATTTTCCAGATCACAGACCTGGCTGAAACATGCTATGGCTCCCATCCATCTTGAACCTGTGGCCTTTCCTCCCATGAAGATATCCACGGCTGGAAGTATTCCTGTATCTCATCCATAATCTCAAATAGCTACAGCAAGTACAGTTATTCCAGCATTATCCCTCTCTGGCTAACTCCACTCTGTAACCAGTGTAACTATCTGTTTAAAAAGCATTTATTAACTGATAAAGCCTTCCTTTGAAGATCAAGCCTTCCATAGTGTTTGTGTACACTCTTACTCCAGTGTAAGGATGACTTTTTTGCTTAAATATGAGTCTTGATCAAGCAACATCAGCTAAAATGCTTGTCCAGAAATAAGTGGACTCAGAGAGAAGCCAGGAGGGTGTATAAGTAACTACATGGCTAGTGTTTATATCTCTGGCTTCATCAAAACCATAATTATTCCATAGTGACAAGACTGAGTTAAAACCTTGCTCAGTTCTTTCCAGGACAACTGAAAAAGTTAAGACGAAACATGTGCATGTTGTGTTCGACGTTTCACAAGATTCAACTGCAAGAATAGCCTGGGCAAGGATAGGATCTTCTGGATCCTTTCCCCATCTGGACATGTTGGATCTACTGTATTCTGATGTACCAGACAGTCACTGACAGAATAAGGTTCAACCAAGAAAGAAGGTGCATTAGCAGTAGCTAAAGCTGGCTCTTATTTTTGATCCAAGTACATGCATATGCTTAATGAGTCACTCAATACTAAACGAGCATTGGCAGCAACTACTGCACCCTGGGAATGCCTGAAATCTCAAATGTATATCTGGGAGAGAGGTGAGGAGGACAGAGACCAGATTCAGAAAACTAAGCTCTCTATTTACCCAGTGGACAGTAACAGCCTGAACATCCTAAGTGACAAAACAAGTATGAAAAGATATTTTAACTTGACCTGGAAAGACCACCTGTTGAGAGGAACATAATCCAGTTTCCATTCAATTCTTGGCTCACCTGCTGCACCAGCCAGTCCTGAGGGGTGACAACACCCACTGTCAGTGACTTCCAGAAGCATGACCCCTTTCTTAGCAGCAACCAACAAAAGCCCCTTATCATCAGCTGAATATAGACACAAAAGCAAGAACTTTTTCTTATGCTGAAGACATTACATTTATAAAGAAAATATTAATTCATTACTAATTCCCCAAATCACACTATTTTCCCTTCCTTTACTGTAGCATAATAGAGATAACCAGCAACCTCACTTTACTCCGGGATTCTTTCCCAGCTTGTATTACAAACCTGTGTTTTGATAAAGGAATGAATCTCAACAGATGCAGTCTGCAACAGTAAGCTCTTTTGCTCTACGAAGTGAAGAAACTGAGTATCTCCAAGCTGATGATACACATGGCAACGCACCACAGAGAATTTTCACTTAATGCCCAGAAATTTGATGGTGGCCAGCACAGCAAAACCAAAAGTACTGACCATTTCCTAAACACGACAGAGGTTCCTCAGAGAGGATAAAAACCTCAGTGTATGTTCAAACAGGTTTAAAGGCAGCAAATGCCTCTTCCAGCACCTTCAGTCACACACTTCGCTCAGCCACCAGAGGGAACCTGAAGACAGCTCACATCAGCCGCTGTTGTCTGCAGACATGTGTAAAACCTGCTGGTATTTTCACTTCCTTATGATACCGACATTAAGTTTGTAGTATTTACCATCCGCTATATAGAAACAGCAATGATACAGTTGCCCGAGTTCAAAATTCAGACACACACTTCAGCTCATCTCACAAGCCAGTAAACAACAGCCAGATTACTGCTACTGACCTGACCTCCATATGAACTAGTGATCCAGGGTTGAAAGACTGAGTATCCTATTAGCAATCATCCGCTGCCATCTAAGGACTTCACACACTTAGGATCATCAGCCTTTTGTATGCAATGGGTAGGGAAGAAAAGTTCCTTTTTACCTTCTCAGGCTTCATACCATTCACGTTACCAGAAAAGCAGAAAACAATGTCCTATCAGCATGGCATTCTGTATGTCTGACATGCTGATACGACAGCATCACACTTCTTATTTAAAATAAGATACACAGAGCTTCATAACAGTTCCAGGAAAAAAATGAGGATTTAACTGGCAATTCCACTTTTAAAGGTGACCATGTAAAGCTGGTACACTTCCACTCTACACACCTACCCCCTCTGAATAGGAATTAAAATTACTACCAGTGCTTTTTGGTAATTATCACTCTGAAGACAGTTTCTCAGGGTTCAGATCCAGTACATAAGAGTGGAAAGGGCTTCTAAGGTCACCGACTGAAATCCCTTGATACAGAGATGACCATAGAAACTAATCCCTTTTGTTGTCTGTCAGACAGGCCCCTTAATGATATCCAGTTGAAAACCACCAAATCACTAATCATATTTTTAAATCTTGGCGTGTATGAGCTGAGAGCCATAGTTGCTAAGTTCAGTAAGAAGTTCTACCTCCATTATATTTTCTGTGCCTGTGCAAGGGCCAACAGGGCTAAGAAAGCATGAGCGCAGATATTATAAAAACATACAACTATTACTTCAGAAGGCAACAGAGCCCACACTAAATGAAGGCAGAGGTTGACCCCATAGCCACTGGGCATCATGTGCCGTCTGCAGGCAGTTTCGAACTTGGATTTTAAAACTAGTGCAGAATTTGAGAGAGGAACAAGAGTAACTATAGGAAAGAGGAGCAGGGGAAAAATCTACTTGCAAATGGAGCATATTTGATTAAAAATTACTGTAACACTAAAGACACTGAAAAATATGAACTTTCGAGCACTATACTTCATACAAAGCTGTTTCTTGGACAAGGATGTTCTTCCAAGATGCACTGTGAGTAGAAGAATCTCTGGGCAAAAAAGGGTTTACTCAGTTCTAATACTGAGCCACAAGACAACCAACCAGTTTGTAATCTTTTTAAAGAGCTGACAGCTTAGTGGTAAATGTCCACAAGACAATGTTCCCCTTCTAGTGGACTAACAGCTTTATGGTGCTTCCTCAGAGCCCCAATTAAACACTGTGGTCAATAAAACAAAGTGTCCGTAGGTTGTAAGTGTTGTGTTGGGAGGCCAGGATGACAGGCAAAGCAAAATAACAAACAAGTTAAAACAGAGGCTTGACTGATGTTGTTATTTTGGGCAAGCGGACAGTAGAGTAAATTTACTGCAACTCACAGGCATCACTTTAGTGACGGTGAGAAATGCATTGCTGCTGAACTGACTGAAAACAGCAGATGGAAGTGGAAGACAGAGTACTGTAAACCAACCCACCAGAGAGGAAGAAAAGGAGTGGACATACCCAGATCAATTTTAGACAAGTTACCAACTGACTGCACTAATAATAGTGGCATAAGACGACTCCAGGCAGGACCCCCAAACAGGATTTCCTGTGCATATGGATGTGTCTGTGTGCGTACGAAAGGGAATACAAACATGAAAATTGAATGACGATGTTGACTAGTGAGCCTACAACTGATTTTGAAACTGGAAAGACATCTTACGAATCTGGGCTTGATCCTGCTCTCACTGAAAGCAATGGACAAATTTGTATTGACCTGGAAGTGGAGGACTGAGTCTTTAAATCAAATAATTTCTTCCTGAAGCTTCTAAATAATAATGAATTGCAGCAGCAGCACTTTGCAGACTATAAGCTATTAAGCTCATTTGTCTTCAGGCACATCTGAAACACTGACCTCATCAGATGAGCTATAAAAAAGAAATTAAAAAAAATATTCACTTTGCAGTCACAACATTCTCGTTTGTGGCAAAAGGAAAAGCAAAACTTTCTACTAGGATCATTTGCATCATTTCCTACTTGTAAAATAACATTCAAATTGCTTGCTACATCTCCAACACATTAGTATGCTGTTCTTATTGCTAGATACAGACCTCACCCCTTGGATTTCTGGCGCAGTCATGTGTTAAACAAGCAAAGCCAAACCACGAAAATTCAAATTCTTAACTATTTTGCTAGCAGCAGTAACCTCTGCTAATCTAGCCTAATTTCCACAGTTCTACCTAAACCAGCAAACTATTAAGACTCTCTTGGTGTAAGATATCTGCTCACCATTCTATACTCAACTCAAGCTTAGATGGCAAAGCCAGAAAGCAACAGGTTCACTCATGGTCTAATCAGTTCCACTGCTGCTGCTGGGTAGCATGCTCAACTTTACTGGGCTAAAATTCAAAAATATTGTCAGGAAACACCCAAATCCTCCTAAATCACAACTTTTCCATTCATAGATATATACTCTATATATGCTTACTTAGACAAGTATAAACTTAAACCACTCAATCCACTTGTGGTGAAAGTCCTTTTCAGAAGCTGACCAAACAAAAACATCCTTACTGAAAACATGGTTCCGCTACTAGCTGCTATGAGATCTAGGAGAGCTAAGTGAAGCTGTGGTCAAATCCAGTATGGCCACTCTTATGAGTGGTCTTTATGCTTGGAAATGGTAGCCGTAAGTGCATTCACTGTCATAGGCAGGCAGGTGCCATCCAGGAAAAGCTCAGGATGTTCTCCCAGACTCTGAGTGGAAGTCTTCTCTTCCTTTCCGAGGCCTTCTCTGAGACCAGGTGTGTGTCATGGATACTGCTCCTCAATGACACTCTTCTCACCAGCAATTACCATCCTCACAGACCTGCTGACAGAGCTGTTCATTTGAGTACTTCAAAACACTTTGAATTGATGATCTAAGTTAGCCCTGACTTCGCTCAAAACAGAGCTCACACAACTTGCTGCACTGGCAGATATTGCTATCATAACTGATCTGGAAGAGGACATCTGTTTATGGACAAGTTTTATGACAGCCACTCTGCCAGCTCTGTTTAGCCTAGAGTCCAGGCTCTGGCATGGCCAACGGATGCCCAGGACGAAGGTACTAGAACAAGGCAAAAATGCAGTGATTCCTCCCTCAGTGTATACCTCCTAGTTTCCAGATATCTATCTGGGTTTTTTTGTTTGTTGGGGGAGGTAGGGGTGGTGTATGGGGGGGATGGGAATGTGTGTTTGTCTGTTTGGTTTTGGAGAGACACGGGGAGATACTGCATGCAGCTGTGGTTTCTCCACTCAAAAGGAGAGGTTGAATTCTTACTTATAAACAAAAATAATGAAGAACAAAATATAAAATGCCGCTCTACTCCTGACGTTCCACTTGATTCTGAGCTGACATTTTCGGAGAACTATTCACACCATCTCTCTCAGAACTACCTTTCTGAACAGTAATAGCTAATTTAGACCACATCACTGTGCACACACAGTTAAAGCACTTCTCTTGTTTTCTTTGCATTTTTCAACATTTCCTTAATCTATTGTTTAGTTACTCAGTAACACATTAAAAAGAATTACTTGTAGATTTAATCTCTTAGATAATGTTAAATCAACCAGCAAACTCTATTTCCTCATTTTTCAATCCCTTTCCAGACCATTTATGATAGCATTAATTCTTCATAATTAGAACATTATGAAGGACTCTGCTGATAACTCCTGGGTGCAACAGGTCCAGGGGGACTCTGCTGGTAACTTTCTACTGTAAGAACTGGGCCTCCAATCCCTTTAATACAAGGATCTTCCCTCTTATTCTACTACCCCTTTTGACCAGGATCTTGTAAGGAAGATCACGGTACATCCTGTTAATTGAATTGCTCTTATTCACATAGCCACTGAATACACAGGCGTACGACTACACATAGTCCCAGAGTATTCCGTCAGACCCAGAACCATTACTTTACTTTCGAAAATCCACAATGGTTCTTTTCTGTTCTGTTACATTTATACAACTCTATCGATTCTGATCCGTTCTTTTTCTTCCAGATGGGCTAATACAAAAATTAAATTTAGTGATGATACTTTTCCTGGTCCCATCAGGTCTTTTTTTTCCAAAATCGGTATCACTTTTACCATACTGTTGACGATTTAAACAAGAGGTTGCACACCAAAGACAACAGTGCAGCTGTTTCTTACCTGAGCGCCTTGTGAAGTCGTGGGGAGCTACGATCTTGTCCCATCAATTAATTTCTTTCCATTTTACAGACTGGATCTAAAACTTCTTTGTGCGATAGCCACACATATTGACAAGCACAAAGCATCTTCAGAATTGCTAGCCTAGATAACAATGCAACGAGGATACTTCTCCATGCACTGTGATGCAGACAGTCTGCTTTAAGTATCACCCCAAATCCCCTGAAAGCTTGCACAGTCTGAGCTGAAGTTACCATATCCACACTGCCTAGCAACATCTAAACAATCTAGATTAAAGGCAGTTCATAACTGCACAAAGGCAGTGCATTCAAATGTATTATGCCTCCTGACTACATAGAACACTCACAGCCAAGACCCTCCAGCCTTCTCCAAAAGAAAACCAAAACAAAAAGAGTCCAAAACTTAATGCATGCGTGCACATGCACACACACTTCGCTTTGGATCTTTTAACATTTAGGGAAAGATAAAGCTTCCAGCTGACTGACCCAACCAGTCTGTGTTTCTATTGCATTTGCTGCATAGCATCAGTGCTAGAAAGTAGTCAGTGAGCATCCAAAAGACGTTTTCCTAATACTAAGGAGTTTGAAAAGGGTTTAGTATCTTTAATAGCTTTACATCAAAGAGTATTATAAGAAGTAATGTAACAAATGCCTAAACTGGATTGACTTTGTACACAAAGCTTAAATCTCTGGGCCTTCAGGGAATTATTCAGACACCTAGAAACACAGTGATGTTAGAGTTACCCATTGATTGTTGTCTATTCTTGTCTGACAGGGTAAGCCCTAAATGGCATGCTACATATATGGGCTGATAATAGCCAGTTTGGTGCAAACCTCTACCACAGGTGCCCAAGGTCACAATGAGAAAGACAGAACTAAAATGACCTGTTAAAATGAGAAGTCCAGCAGCTCCGAATCAATGAGGAAGATTAAGAGATAAGATGCCAAATTTTGCTAACCATCTCTGCTGCTGTCACATGCAAAATTATCAAATCAGCTGACCTCTCTGTGCTTTCATTTCCTCAGCTATGAACAAGGACAGGAATAATTCTTTGTTCTTTACTTTAAGCATGGCCAAAAAAATAATAAAATCTGCTGAGCCAAAGAAGTGGATAAAAAGCATTTGGATGTATGGAAGTATTATCTCAAGGATCAGAGCAGAGAGTTGATACCGTTTTACTCCCAGCCAGCAGGGGTTGCAAAAAAAAACCTGCAGTAGAACAGACCAGATGAGATACATTTTCAAAAGTGCATTAGAATCCAGAAGGGCTGGATTAAATGGTGATAGTTCCGTGTGCTAAATCCACCCCAGTGAAACTGCACTGCCTTCAGAAGTTTCTTGGGACTAGGACACTTGGAACTGCTGCACCAGATCTACTCAGTGGGAACAAAATGCTCATGTGCAAGGATGGAATGTGAGGACTCCAACACGGCACATCAGAGACACTACGCCATGTACACTGTGTGCCAGCATACCACAATGACAGAAAGCTCAAAATGTATGCAGTAGATCAGCAAGAGTAAAATTGGACTGTGCTCTTGTACTTATCATTTACACTCACACTGCTAACACTGTACAACCATTGCTGCATTGCAGCCAGCTTTGTTTCTGAACCAATTATTTTATAAGCATCGAGTGACAAACATTATTTCCAATGTAAACTGACAGTGAATGGCATTTAGACCAGCATCCGTGACTTAACAGTCTCTTCCTACAAAAGAAGTTTCATTTCTTCATGACTCTTCTTAAGACTTTTTTTCTCTCTAAGCCCTCCTTGCAAAACTTACTCCAGACATTAACAACAATTTAATCGATCACAATCTGCAAAGGCCTCTTAGGGACACATTCCACAGATCAAAGCAATTCCAACGGGAGGCCATGCTGTTGTTTCCCCCTAGCCATAAGAGCTGGCAATTGTAAAGAAAACATTTAACCTTTTCATTACCAGAAGAAAAATTCACTGTTTGCTATTAATACAGAGAGACTAAATAATAGATGAATCAGAAAAATAACACAAGTGGTGGGAGGAGGGAGAACATAGGGTTTGCATCATGTTCCCCTCATCTGTATTTATGAGGCCCTCAGGTTTTCTGGGTAATCTGAATCAATGGATTTTGGATGAAATGGACATGGTAAGAAAACTGCTTTCCATGAAGGAAGGGGATATAACTGTAGACATAACAGAATAAGAATTGCTAAGAGATGCTTGTGATATATGTACTGTTGCATTCATTACAGGAGAGACCACAACATCACTTAAGAACATTTACCTGTGTAACAACTTTGAAATGATAACAACCCTTCCTATGACCAGCTGCTGAGCAGAACAGTGCCACACTGAGGCCCTGTTATATCTAAACATTAAGTATAAATAAACTTTTTTATTAAAAGGGTGATTTGTGGAAATCACAAGGAGAGAGAAGGGACAGAATTAGTCAAAAAACACCTATCAAACCCTAGGCTGCTTGCGAATAGTTGAGAGCCTACTTTAGATTAAAATGTTTCATGTATACATACACATATCTCTCAATACGCACCAAAATTGCTAAGAATTACTTATTTGTCTGGACCAACTTTAAAAACTAGAACCAAAAGTTAAAAAAAATAACCCAACAGAGAAAGAAAACCCACAAGGAGCCCCAAAGCCAGACACAATGGTGGACATAACCCAAGTACACATGCAGACAGGGTCAGAAAAGGACTGTGTGAAAGCAGCTGTTCACAATACCTAAAAATAGCTTAGCATTCCTCCTTGTTGGTAAAGCTCCACCAGATGCCCCTGGTACCTTCTGGAAAGAGAGAAAGAAACAATTAAAAATCCATCAAGTGATACAACTGCAAATCAGCAATAACCCCATACCATCACCATTTCTGACACCCATCTGTCTGTTCATGGTCCTTCTATTAAATCACAGTCCTTGCTGAGCAAGAATGTAAATCCTCTTCATTCACCTCTGACAATGGGATTCAACTCATCATTGCTCACTGCCATCATGGAGTGAGAAAGCCACCCTCTGAATCCTTCGTACTTTGCTCTGTTAGCAACTAAGCAGAGCATGTCTCATGGTCACCATATGTAACTGCTGTTCTATCAACAAGACAGGGACATCTAGCATCACGCAGACCTCTCACCACTAGATCCCCTACAGTATTTCTTAATGATTAAAGCTGAATTAGAGAGGGGAAGAAAAGCTATTATCTGCATAAAAGATTCAAGCCTTCATAACTAATTCCAGCATGACCACTTTGCTGTGTTCAGCTAATTTTCTTCTATGCAGAAAAAAATGCCCTTTCCGTCAGGATCCATGCCTGCTTCCATTAAGAACAATCCAAGTTACCACCATGCTTTGTTAATATTAGAAATTATGGAGGAAACCTGACAACATGCAAGCAATTGTTTAGGGGGGGATTTTTTTTTTTTTTTTAAGTTCCACAGCAGAGAATAGTAACTTCCAAGGGACATTCAGTTTCAAGCACTACTTTCCCAGTTCAAAATACCTCAAACTACTAGGGAAAATGCTAGTAGCTGAGGAAATATAAGTCAATGCACTTGCTTCTTAAGCTGTTTATTAACAGGCACCATTAAATCAAATCAAATAAGCCTCTGTGGCTATAATGCCAACATGATGTATTATGTAGTGTATAATGTTAGTGTAACCGGCGAGGTTGTTAGGCAACTTTTTTTTTTTTTAATAATAATAATATCAGGATGCAACAGGTGGAGAGAAATCAGCCAAGAACCTGTCAGCCTAGGGAAAGTTCATGTTTGCCTCTGCTCCTTGGTAGGTGAAAGGGTCACATATTTTGGGTGGTTCCCTTCACCATGTAAATAAAGCTTTGGCCAAAGCAGGCTGCTTGAATCATCAGTGAGGTCTTATACATCATAGGAAAGTTTTCCATTCTTAGAAAGAGCAGATGCCAACTAACACTGTTTGGCTGCACTTAGGAACAGAACCTATTATCCAAATATACAAGTCCTAGGGAAAGGGAGTCTGGGCTGCAACTCCAGCATTTAAAAAAATAAAAAATCCTCAATGAAGTGAAAATAACAAGCAGAACAATTTTTTCCTTTATACTTCTAGAATTTAACAAGTGGAAAGGAAGTAGCCAAGAATCCAAATCTATTTAAAAAAGCAGCAGCAAGATACAACATAACCCAATTACAAATATATTATGAATAAATTACACATACTCCAAGGATTATAACTTCCAAACTAAAAAAAAAATGTTTCCAATACTAGGAAGCTGCAATTGAATTCTGATGTCACCAACAGGATATTGTGAAAGTCATTAAGACTAGATATTTCAAGGAGGAAGAATTCACATGGAATGTTTATCACTGCCAGCCTGACATTAAATATTTCAGGTTGATTTTCCAAACTGCTGAATACATCTGAACTGGAATTGCAGATGCTCAATACTCCTGAAAAACCCAGAACCTGACAGTATTTTTACCTTGTTCCTCTACCTGTCAGAAATCACTGAAAACGTTCCCCAGTCACAAAACAATTTTGGCTTCTAACAGATGTGACACACCCAGCAAATGGGAGTCCACACAATGCATCAGTAGTGGCATTAAATTCCATGTGTGGTGCTTCTTGTATAAGGTATCAGTGTAGCCTATTCTGCGTTCTCTTTAACTCCACCATTGCCACATTTTTTATAACAGCACCATCACTGAATAATATCCAGGAACCCATCACTGTAGGAAATTTCATGCTTCTCTGCCCAGCGTTTTCAACAGGGCTGAAGTATCACTACAACACCAAGCTAAAGCTCTGCCCTGGGCTGAATACTACCGAGGCAGTTGTATACAAGTCAAACCCTACAGGAAAGTGGCTGATTTAAAAATTCTGAAGAGTGAAATTCAGGGAAAAAGAAAAAAATAAATTTTCTTGATTTAGCTAAGAATTTTACCAGAGGGTGCTCCATAACTTGCACTTGCACATATTTCTGATGATTCAGCAGGTGCCTCTGGTGCTGATCTCCCACTGGCAGATACTCTAGCTCTACTTAAGCCAATAGGCTGAACATCTGACCCTTATTTTCTAATTGAATTGTGACTAGATACACGACTAATACTTGTTCCAAACACCTTTGGAAGCAAACAGGGATTTCTGCAGCAATGCAGTGCATTCTGCAAGGATAATGCCAAGGGAACCACAGGCAAGAATAGCAGCCTCACTAAAAGGATCTTAAGATAGCATATCCAATGCCTTTGGCTTTACTGTATCCCACGCCATCAAAAGCTTGGCTTAAAAAAACAAAACCACAATGCAGCATGTGCCAGACACTTCATAAAATTGTTCCAGCGAAGGCCTGATGCTTCACATTGCTCAAAAGAAAACATGGATAGCATGTAAGAAGCGAACAGTCATGGTAAAAAAAAAATCCATAGCTAACGTATGAGGAATCCTATCTCTGAGTCGTGTTAGATGATACAATCTTCACCTGTACTATATAGTCAAACAGTTTCCTGCCACATGACCCAGTGCACCAGTGCGTCACCACCTTCAGACATAGATGCCAGGCCCCTCTGCTACATCATGATTCACAAGGAGAAAAATAGGAACCACTGAACTAGTTCAATTGAAGGTGTATGCAACACCAAACAATAGTTGGTATATTTGTTTCTCCCTTTTGGAGTTCTTCAGCCTAGTCTTTATCCAGGAAAGGAATTTTTGAAGCCTCATTTTAACCCCAGTTTACCTTGATATTGAAAATTCCCAGGTCATATGCTGGAAGAAAGTTATATATAAGGAAAGCTGACAGGATTTCTGCCCACCTGCCTCTAGTCTTAGATATCATCTTTCAAGAGTGTTAAATTCACTCAGAAGAACTGTTGCTAAAACTAGACTAGGCTCTCCAAAAACTCAATTAACAGCATGAAGGAAAATGTTGCTATCACCCTTACAAGGAAAGACAATTCTAAAGTATAACAAACATCATTAACAATCTCAACCTGGGCAATCCACCTCACTATAATTCTGATAAAATATGAATAGTCATCTACTGGAAATAAGTGGTCAAGGCACTTTACATAACTCAGGGCCTTCATGACCCAGGGGAAACATTGCTGTAGAATGAGAAATGTGAAGTATTCTATCCTGCTTCAAGCAGCTATTTTAGGCCCTCTAACTTGCCAAAAGAGACAGAGCTTACGGGAGAGTGAGCTATAAGCAAACCCAGTGCCTTCCATATAGCTCAGATCAGAAGTCATTAACAGCCCTTTAATGATGCCAGACAAATCACACACGAACAGATGTTATAAAAAGCATAGGTTATAAATTACTATTGATATGCAGTGATATTATGGAAGAACAGTGAACATGAAGTTTGTATGTATACATCCATGTAGGGGGGGTGTAGGACTGAATGAGGACAATGTATGGCTCTAGAATCCAGCATTAATTTAAGCTAAGCTCTAGATCCCAGGCCAGGTCAGGATTAGGGCTCGTGATTTAATTGTACAGAAATCTTAGGATGAAAAGAAGTCCTGTCACCCTGAGATGAAACCTCATATAAAAAAAAATCTCAGAAGCTTCCAGCCAAATCTGAGCCAAAACCAGTAATTCTACACTTCAAAGGCAGGTTTCAGAAAAGTATTTAGTTACCTACAGAATGCATATACTACGCAGACAATATGTATGTGATACGCAGAAGCACATAGTGAAAAAGATTGGTGGAAGTCAGGCAACAAGCTGCCTTTAAGATCTGACTCTTCAGGGCTTTTGATTCATGTCAGAACTGAAGCTATAGGATTGGATGGGATCCAAGCACCTGAATTTGCTATCGAGCCCCAAATCTGAACATGTTCATTTCTCTCAAGATTTGGTCTATGTCTGAAGTGCGTTACCTAAACGAGCACAAGAGACCCAAGAACTGTGCGGGTAGTTAGTTGGGAAGCCACAAATCTCACCTCTATCACATGTCGTTTCAGATGCAAATACACACACTGTCCTGTTTTCCGGTAATGCCTTTCAATGTGTTCCCTTCCAAATCCCAGAAACGTGTTCATGCACACATAGAGACCTCCTTCTGAATCCTAAAAGGAATGACACAAATAGTTACAGCACAGAAGGAACTGAACAGGACAGAAAGGACTCAGCAAGTGGAAAAAACAAAGAATTGCAGACCATTTCTGTTATCAAGAAAGCACTTGCAGTGTGGCTTTCATAGCACATTATGGTGTTTACATTATCATTCATCCAAGAAACTTCCACATCATATCACAGTCTATAGAAACTCATTGAAATGGGTTACTTTACAACTACAGATTAGTGAGTGTCCAAATGGGAGGTCTAGAAGTTACTCTTGAAAAATTCTGCTTGAGTGCCCAATTCATAGAGATTTGTAGGGGCAGAAATTTGTAAAGCATAGAAATAATGAAGCACAGAATAGAAATAGTTGAACATTTTTTGACCATTTGATTGCAAGAACAACATTCCAAATCAGAAGCACAACAGAGCTGATGGTCCAGCGAGTCAGCTACACCTTCTACTGTTGATCACAATTGTGTCTGAGAAAAACAGATCTCAGGTGATCTTACAGCTCTTAGAACTGGCTAACAAGAAAATTGGCAGATGTTTTGTGAACATTCTTCAGTCTCTATGAGGGATACTCTTTATTCATGCAATTAGACTGCTTGGAGATAAGGGCACTACAAAGGAAATATAAAGATATATCTTCCTGGCACTGATCACAAATACTGACATTTCAGTAACACAGCCTGGCAGGAGTCCCATCACTTTTTGCTCTCCCAAAAGCTGGGTGTTGATGCTGGCTGTTATCAGGGTCTTGCTCCATTTTAGCACTGCTCCCAGATCTCTCCTACATCATTCAGACTGCCAGGAGGTCTTTCAGTCATTTGGCTCATTGGCATTGGATCTATTTTTTAAACCCTCTCTAGCATGTATTGTTTTGAATAGGTGGTACATAACAAAGATTGACCCTTTCAGAAGCACTGTGACCTTCCTTCTGTTGTGAACGTGTTTGTGCTATTAGATAGCACAGAACATCTCATATTAAATTCCCCAAAAAACAACATGAACTAAACTCATCCATAGGCACCTTAGAAGGAAATAAAATAAAAAAAAAAAAAAATCATTATCTCCAGAAAGAAGTCACATTAGGCGCATACATGTGCATAATCATGTATTGAGGATTGTTACAGCAACAATTGCTTTGACAGGATACGACCTGATAGTGCCACACCTGAAACATATTCAGTACAGTAAACCAAGAAGTTCTCTCCTGTCTGGCCTACCTCTCTTCAACACTCTGCTGGGCAGGAACCTCCACTCTACCTCTGAGCCCAGCCAGGCCCCTCTCTCAGCGCAAGCACAAAGCTGCCCATCCTGCCACGCCAGTTGTGGCACAAATCAGGCTCTCTCCAGTCCTGTGGACCAGAACAAGTAGCAGAGGGCAAGTCTGACAGAGATCATAGCTGATCTCCAATATTTTCCTAAGCAGCACCAGGTTAACACACCTTATTCTCTTCCAGAAAAGGAAGCTGAAGGGCTAGTAGTGTTGAGCAGTTGCTACTCATTTGATACCTGGCACAGACCAGCTGGGGCCTGACAAGTCTCTTCCCTCCCACCACCGCCCCAAAACCAGGCTCAAATGTGCCACATAAAACCCAGTTAATTCTCCCCAACCTGTTTCAAAGACTGGCACTGAGTATTTCTGTAGGACTGGAAGGCATCTAAACTTCCAACTTACCTACAACCCTCATCCATACCTGTATGCTACTCTTTCAAACATGCTCACTTGTATCAATATAACTACAGCCAGAACTGAAGAACTGCCTCAGACACTAATGTGGTACTTCCACAGCATCCAGCAGAGCCATGGAGCTGAGGAACAGAACATGGAGATCAGAGAATGATGTTTTACCCCAAGACTTTAGAAAATATCCGTCTCTTCTGCTTTTCTTTATGTGAGACAACACATACAAGCTTCAGCTTTTCTGATTTAGCTGAAAGATGAACATGTAATGAACTATACACCTATTGCTTTACCTACCTCAAAAGGACAAAAAATTGCATTGAGCATTCCAGGATTCAAATATGCAATCTGAAGCAAGGGTTTAGATTATCTGCCATTCACACTTAACATATACCATGAAGTCATTCTCTCAGCATCTAAGTATCACAACGGCTGTCTCTCTGCAGAGTAAATAGTAAACTATTTAGCCATCTCATTTCTGATCCACATAACACCTATCTGAGATTCTATTTAAAAAAAACCAAAACACAGCTCCTTTGGATTTGAAATAGTCACAGCCTTGACAACAGCGCCGATATCTACAATTGTGCTCAAGTAATAAAATGGTTAAAAGAAATCTCCACATCTAGTATTCAAAATATTTATGAAATACAATTGTATTTAAAATGTATTACCTTTATTTTAATTTCCACAACTCTTTCCCAGATTTATCTACTTTAAGACCCATTATATCTTTGTTCTCTGCTCTTATATCCTGTATTCCAAATCCTTTTGCATTATCTCATTCTGTGAGAAAGCCATGGATGTGTCCTCTATAAGAGAATCCTATAGGTACCCAGCTTAAATAAAAATATATAGTGTTGTTACTCTAGGGTCTTAGGAACTTTGTTTACAATTTTGTTTTCTTGGAGACCATTCTCTCTTTTTCTGGAGGGAATCCAAGAGACCACTGAACCATTTCTGATAAGTAGCCTATGACAACAATCTGACACTTTCAGTATATGAGCTAAAAGTAGCATCTGAGTAAGCTGGTTGTGGCTACTAATAAAACAGTTATTTCTCCTGGAGAACGCAGGCAGACTATACTCTCACGCAACCTGGAAAGAAGTGGACAGACTGTTCAAAAGCCTAAAAGGTCACAGCAAAACAGGAGCACATGTGAAAAAGCCACCTTTGTAAAAGGCTGTATAAAGGATTAGGCCCCTGTTTGGTGCTCAAAGAACACTCGACTGATCTAAGACAGGCTTTGTGCTGGTGAATTTAACCCTATGGAACACACTTCCAGTTCTGGAAGGAATGATATTTTACATCGGCTGTGGCATGTAAATCTTGTAATCAACATTCATTTTAGATATGTGTGAAAGTTTGTGCTGGAGGAAGGCAACATATCTGAAGTACTGAAGACCCTATTTTACACCCGAAAAATATAGCTTGTTCTGAGAGAGAAAACCAGGAATTTTAGCTGTTTTTTTTCCTCCTCACACTCTTACCTCAGCATGTCGTGTGAAGTTTAGGATAAAGTAATGTATAAACATTGCCTTCCCTTATTACTCCAATCTAAAGACCTTGTTGGGAGAAGCTTGTACGTGCTGCTCAGGCCTTGATTGCTACCCAGAAGGCCACTCAAGAGTAGACTAGTCTTCTTGCCCTCTAAACAGAAAGAGAAGTAATTGCTCTTCACTACATTTCTTCCTGTTCTTTGCATCTAAGATAGTCACAGTATGCCAGGTGCTTTATTGATAGAGAGGGAGACACACCATCCACACCAGAGAGAAAAGTATTAAAAAAATAATAACTTTTCTTACTTATTTGGATAATAATTCATGTTTTGTAGAGGTAGGATGAGGAAGGAAAGTGACAGGGAATCCACAGTGAAAGAGAACTAAAATGTGACAGTTAGTCCCTCTCAGGCCTGAAAAACAGAGCAAGGAAGCTGGTGGATGAGAGGTCGGGCAAACACAAACACCAGTCCACAAGGAAACAGAGAGAGAGATCACCACCTCACTTCACACACAGTCATGGCACCAGACACTAATAGCTTTTAAACACTACTAACCTGATCAGGATTTGAACTAATGACCTGTATCCCATTACCAAACCCCTGAACCATTTAGACCCCTCAGGGAAATCTAGGGTTTAGCAATTTCAACTCCTGAGGTAGCTCAGACAATAATGCATTTATAAAAACACAATTGCTGTGGTGATCTACTAACACAGCAAACAGTTACAGACTTGGGCACAATTGTCTGCTACACAGGTGTTCGGTGTAGATCCACTAGAACAATGGTAAAACTTGCTAATCCAGGTATCAGAGAGGAGAGTACAATGGCACCTCGAGTCTTCACAAGTCTCCACACCCAAATATAAAGAATGAAAAGTTTGTTCATCTTATCACACATAAAGTAAGAAGTGCCAGTTACGACAGAGGGTCACTGGCTCCTCTGTACATTCTGCCATGGTTTCCATGAGAGTGTTTCCTTACAAAACCCACGACCATATACAACAGTTACAGGCTCTGTTCAGAGTGTCTGTTGATCAGGAATCACCATAATTAATCTGGCTGTGGTCACAAGACACTTGTTGTATAACTACAATCCAATCTTTAATATATTTGGGAAAGTTACAGTAACATCCCTAACATACACATATTGCATTGAAACCCACAACAGTGTAGCTAAATGACAGATATTTTATTTCAGGACAGGCTTAAAAAGATTAACAGAAGTTTCAGCACTTAATATTAATCTCAACAATACAGAATAATTTACAACGAGGAATAAAAAGAAAGCCTGTCTCTCTGTCATGCACCAGTACTACCTACATTGAAAGAAGGAAAAAAAAAAAAAACCACAAAACCAAACCACAGCCAACCAGCTGAAAACAATAGCACATAGAGATGGGTCCAGCAAAACAAAAAGTTCACTTTGGAGTTTCCACTGCAATAAATATGGTAACTTCCTTGGGGGGAGTGGGGTGGGATGATGACACAGGGGGACAGGGACACGACGACAGGGATGGGAGGAGGAGGCGGTGGGAATCAACCCAAAAAATGTGTGCCAAAGGCCAGGAATATATCTAGTCACATTCAAAAGGAATATGGGGTATGAACCCTGGCATAATTCTGCCTTTTAGACAACTGTCCTCTGTCACCCAAAGGTGACAAGAAAACAATGGTGACAAAACGAAAGCAGAAAATGAATAATAAGAAAAGGGCAAAATTGGGCATCTGGTAAAGAGGAGGAGAGGGGTAACCAACAGAATCAGAAAAAGGAACAGAACTACGCAGACATGCACAAGCATTGATGTGAAAATATATACAAGCAGTGAAGAGGGGCCATGTACTACTGGAACTTGTGAAAGATGAGAGATGGGAAAAGAAGAGTTGCGTTGGGCAGAGAAAGAAAGGACAAATGATCTGGCAGTAAGAAATTCTAATAACTGGACTGTTAGCTTCAAGTGCAAAAAAAATCCTTCCCCTGCCCTCCCTTAAAAAAAAAAAAGAGAAACAAATATCAAAGTTACTATTTACTATTTTATCACACTTTGTGACAGCAATATGCAAAATACTGAACAGCTTGAAGAAAGTACACATCACTGAAATCAAAAACTTATCAGGACTCTGGGGTTCTGATGTTATGTGGACAACCCGATAAAGTTGTAACAGCAAATATATTACAGTTTTGAAAGGTTTAAAATCCTCCATGTTCTGGGCTAAATGCCAACCACTAGGGAAGGCACTGGATATTTCCCCATGAACAGATTATTTTATAATTGCTTAACAAAGATGTCCAGTATCTCCATTGTAGCTTTGAGATGGGCACACAGACAAGGCCAACCCAGTACAGCACTTACAACATTTCCTGGGAAGAAAAAAAGCTGTGTGGGCCAGTCAGTCACTAAAATGAAACCAAACCACCATTCCAAGAGGTGGATCAACTGCTCACTTGCATGCGTAAATCACAGGTGGACTGCAGAGCAGGGCATACATAATTCCAAAGCAGTATCTTGTACAAGTCACATTCACATGCAGGATCAAGGCTTCAAGATAAGTGAGCAGATGCAATGGCAAAACTATCATTAGGTCATGCGTTCTTCTAACCTGCAACCAGGAATACAGAACTTGCATCCATCAATCAACACTGTTTGGGGTCAGATATCCAGGTGCAGATTGCGTGGGGCACTGATAGAGATGTCTCAGATCCATCACAGCTTACTTCCTAGCTCAAGCCCAGTACCGCAGCTCAAGCAGAGCCACCTGTACTGCTTCCATGGCAGCTTAGATTTAGAGAGCACCTGATGATTTTTGCTTTGTGCAGAGCTCTAGCCGTACAATTCTGTTGGTCACAAAGACAGTGCTGTGCTTCCAGAACAGAAAATCTAGGGAGAAGAGTTGAGAGGAAGCCTAATGGTTCCACAGCAATTCAGCAGAGCTCCAAGGTTGTCCTTCTGCATCTCTGGATTTATTATCTAGCACCCCAGGTACCTTACAATCAAAGTCTCTCTGCTACCCAAAATATTCCATCATTACTCTGGATAACTAAAGTTTGGTCAGTCACCAATATAGAGGGAAAGGCTAGTTAGATCCAAATTTAGATCAAACCCATGGAAATGGACAATGCACCTAACACTGGTTGTTCTCCAGAGCTGCATAGTTATTTCTCATTTTTGAGCCACTGCAGGCATAACACTTACTGATTTTACCAGTCTCCAACTCTGGAAGACCATTTAGTTAACTTTAGCGTCCTGTCAGCAAAAACTCACCCATGGGACAGCTTTGCTATCTCCCTGTGATGCAACAGTACAACACTGCTCTGATTTTTCAGGTGATCACACACCACCAAGCAATTCACTGCCTCTATAATTTGGAGGTCATTTTGCAGCTGGGCCAAAATCTTTTGTCTGGAGTATTCAATTTGTCTTGGTGTATTCAATCCTCTTATTCGTTTCCTCACTGCTGCTCCAGTCCCATCAACAGAAACAAGATGCCAGCCTACCCCTCCCAAACAGTGGTCCCAGTGACCTTCTAATTTTATTCAAGGAATATTGACCAAAAGAACAGCCAGATTGGAGGTACATATTTCTAGAAAGCTTCATGCAGCATGGTCGCTGATGTCCATTACACACTGCAAACTCTCAAGGATTTCAGTCTCAAGTGTACTGTCTAATAAACAGCTGAGCAACAGCACAGTTTAGCCTTTGGGAATTGTCCTAACATAACCACTACAGAGTCCCTGAGCCACAAAAATGAAGTCAGCAAGATTCACAAAGGAAGCTGTTGTCAGCAGCAAGGTTTTCCAGCAGAGTGAAGCCATGCTTTAAGCTGCTCAAACAAACATAGTCCTGCAACCTACAGAACCAGACTGCTTGGTCCTATCACTGTGTCGGACTCATGACCTATGCTGTAGTTGCAACCAATTCCCTTCGTGGGGAAGGCTTCAGAGCACATCCATCCACAACACACATAGCCTGCACGTAAGCCTTTCTTACACTCCAGTTTGTATCCCTTTTCCAGCAGTTGCCTCTCCCTTGGATGCATCTGGTCTAAAATGATTGGAGGTCTTTGAGACAAGGATCCCATTAAAAGGTGGAATAAATAATAATAAGACAACAAAAGATTATATAATTGCAACCTTTCCGCCTCCTGCATTCTACTGAACACAAAGTCAAGCTCATCAGCCAAACAAAACGGAAGAGATGAAACCTACATCACAGCAGCACAGATAAAGAAAAACAGTCACCAGGAGGGACTGCACGTCAGATCTGAAAAATGACAGGTACAGGCTTTCACCCATCAAATTGTAGGGAAGCAGTAGGCTACCATAGCAGCTGGGCCAGTCACTAAAGGGAGCAATACTCAACACGAGGCCACGCTTGTGTTTTGTAGGCAGCCCTCCTTCCCTCCTCAATTCCTGTATAAAGAATCAACAGCTAACTGGAGTAGGAACCCTCATCAAGGAAACACAGTTTTTCTAGAAGCCATCAAAAAAACAAAAATGTCATTAAAATTTAAGTCATAGAAAGATGTATTTTCTAATCTTCTGAGACAAGCAAACTAAAAAGTGTCACTTGGGCTCTTAAGTGCACAGAAATTTGCCTCCTGTTTCTGCCAAATTTCCTGGAAACTAACCCTAGTATGTTCTATTGGCAATAGGCCAAATCTAAGGACAAGCATTTCTCATCTGTTTAGTGATCTTCTATTCACTTCTTTGGAGAAGAAAAAAAATGGAAGGTAAAGCTCGAGAAACAGTCTTGTGGTGTTAATGAAAGAAACTACTGACATAAGATCTGGTGTTAAGGAAAAGTAACAGATCAAAACATCGTGCCTTGAGTTGACTCCAAACGGAGACACGCTGAAGTTAGAACTGCAACAGGAGCATATTTAAAATGGCAAAATGAGAAGATGAGAGGAAATACTGAGAAATAAGCTTACAAGAGAAAACACCTCTCCCATCAAAAATGTAATCTGGAATTTTACCATGGATAATAAAACCAAGAGCATGTTTTAAATAAAACCAAGATCAATGTTATTGATCATTTGCTTTAATATTATAACAAAACAACCAACCAACCTGTGTATCTTCTTCCAAAAAGAGGTAGACACCTCAACAGGAAGAGGCTCACTTAAGTTATACATAGCTAACCTAAGAAAATAAGTCACTAAACCAACCTAATACAAAGCATACAGAGATAAACACCTCCCTTTAGCCAAGGCAACAACTTGTCTGTATCCTTTCACTTTCCTTCTGAATGAAAGACTGTAAAAACACAGCTTTGTTATTTTCAATTTGTAAATGACAGTGTTTTACCCAAGAAAGCACACATTCGCTCTTTAGAATCATCATCCTAGAAACAATATCCAACTATCTGTTAGATTATATGGGAATAAAAAATAAAATCTGAGACAAGCCTTTTGCTCAGCTAAGCTGAGGAGTGGCATGGGCTGAAAACCATGGAAAACAACAGAACTGAGACTAGGTTTATTTTTACTGGTACTGCATAGGTTCAGACCAGCCTTTTGCCCAGTGAATGCCTGCAATGCAATTTAAACAAAAAGCTTTAAGAACAGAGGGCAACATTTTCCAAAATCTGAAATCTCTTCCCAATAAAGACAAAAGGGTGAAACATTTCTGGGAAAAAAATAATTAAAAAAAAAAAAAAATCACACATGGTGATTCCAACTCCTTTTGCTACTTTTATACATAGTTTCTGTTAAATTAATTTAAGTTTTGCTCAAATGTTTTATGTTTTGTTCAAACATATTGTTTTGCTAAACACAGCTTTTGCTGTGTTTACTTGAGGGTTGTTGGGGGTGGTGGTGATTGATTGGTTTTTAATCTGTAGCAGTATTTAATATCCCTTCCTACTTGTTAACAGAAACTTTTTATAAACCCTAATGTTGCCTGAAAGTGTTACTAAAAACTTCAACCATGCGTTCGCCTGAGCAGAAACTTGAAGGAAAGATTGTGGTACATTGATCTCCCCGCCCAAACCTTATTAAGTATATAATGCAATTAGCACTTCTGCAGTAGAGTCTGATTTGGCAGTTTTAATCAGACTGCCTCCCAGTACAGCCAGGGCTGCTGGGTGACACTTGAGATCTCTGAGTGTGGGTAAAAATAACCTCTGTTCAACAAGACATGATGAACACCAGACAGCTGAGTCACCTTTAGAACCAATTTTGATTTTCTGTATTAGAAGGAATTATCAAAGAGAGGGGGATAAAGGATTCAAAAATCTGTCTGAAACGTATCTTTCATTGAATATTCTGTAACGTAAACCCTGAAATTCCTTTTGATAGCTGCCATTGACTTTAACATCAATATATAGTGCTCAATCACCTCTGGGAAACCTCAGCTTCACGTAGAAAAGCAACTTCTGATAAAATTTCAGCTCCATTTAAAAAGTGTAATTTCTAAGCACCTATTTCTTAGAAAGCATCGACCATTACTATTTATGAAGGCTTCCAGTATTATCAGCAAAGTTAAAAATGAGTTCTGCCCCAAATCTGCCATTGAACACATGCAATCTGTGGAGCTTGTGGGTATTTTGCAAGACAGCTATAACACCATAGAAAGTTTACTGTACATCAAACATTCATTTAACAGCAAACCAAACAAGCTAGGGGGGAAATACTACAAGTTTGTTTAAGTCCAGTGATGTAACTGAAACCCTGGGAGAGAAAGTTTCAGGAGGACTTTCACACTGATTTTCAGGTTGAGCCTTTACTTTGGAAGCTTTCTCTCAAGATTTTAAAAAGGAGAATGAGCACCAAGACAGTAGGAAAGCAAAACGATTGGCACCTGCTAGCCAAAATACGCAAACGAGAAGGCCAGCTACTGCCCCTTTTTATTACCTCAGTGTGAAAGTAAAAACAAGGGCTCCCGGGGGGAGCGGGCAGACCTCGGACAGCCAGACCCCACTTCCCAGCAGGCAGGGAAGTTTCGCAAAACCCGCGAGTCTAAGCAACCACCTCACACCGCCTTAAGGAGAAAGATAAATAAACAAACGAACGCGTATGAACCGCCAGAGATTTGCCGTCTGGAGCCCCGACCGCAGCAGACCGCGCACCGGCCGCACACAGGGCAGGGCCGGGCCGGGCCGGGCCCCCACCGCGCCCCCCACGCGTGGCTGTGGAGGCACTGCAGCCCGGGCGGGGAGGCCGAGGGGAAACCTGGCTGCGGAGGAAGCCGCGGCAGGTGGAGGCGGGCGGGCTGGCAAAGGAAGGGATGGGGGAAATTTTGAAGCCTGAGGGAGAGGCAGCGGCCCGGGGAGAGGGCGAGGGGCTGCCCTCAGAGCGGGGGGTGCAGCGGGGAGCGGGGAAGGGGCCGCAGGAGGGGCGGGTGTGCCGCAGGGCGCCGGCTGAGGGCAGGTCGGCAGCCCGCGGCGGGGAGGGGGAGCGGAGGCAGCCGGGGGCGGCTTCGCTGCACTCACAGGCGAGTCGTAGGAGAAGGCACACTCCGTCTTGTAGACCCGGTCCCCTGACTTGGGCACCCGGATCGTGGGCATGTAGGGGACGAGCATCTCGCCCAGGTCCCCGGCAGCCATCTGCGCATCGCCGCCGCTGAAGAGCGCGGCCCGCTGCATGCTCGCTCCCTCCCTCCCTCCGGCCGGCCGGCCGACGGCGAGCGGGCAATACGAGGGCAATGGAGGCAGAGAGCAGCCGGGCCCGGGGCAGGGCGCGGCGGCGGGAGCTGGGCCCAAGGGAGGCGAGGGGGAGGGAAGATGCTATTTTTAATCCAATGGCAGCGGGAGCGGCACCAGCTGCGGCGGCGGCACTCGGGGGTCCCGGCGAGGGCGGGAGGAAGGGGCAGGGCGGCGGGAGCGGGCCGCGCCCAGCGGCCCCCCGCGGCCCCCGCCCGTCCCTCGGCGGCGGGCGCCGAGATGTGCCAGCGGCAGCGGCCGCGGACTCGGGGGCGGCGGGGGCCGCTCTCCTGAGGCGATTCCCGCCCCGCGCGCGTGCCACAGGCGACCGTTAGGTGGCAGCCGGCGCCCCGCGGCCGGCCCGCTTCCCCGCCGAGGCCCCGCGGCCGGCACCCGCCGCCCGAGGGGTCAGGCAGCTCTGCGCGGCTCGGCGGGGGTGTGCTCGCAGGCGGGAGGGGAGAAGGGCCGCGCACGGTTGTTGACGCGTTTTACCGGAAAGCCTTCCTTCCCGTGAGAGCAGGGTGCAGAGTGCGTCTGCCTGCGGAGCGCGGGGCAGGTTCCTCTTTGACTGGTAATGCTCTGCTACAGGCGCTTCCGTTTATTTTTTAAGCTATTAAATACGGTATCTATATATTTTAATCCTCAGCTGCAAGGACGTACTAACTTCACGTGCCTGAAATAAGGCTTTCGACCGGGAAGTCCCTACGGCACAGTGCGCTGCGGGGCAGCTGCCTCTCGGCGGCTCTGCCACCGCCCCGCTACCGGCGCAGCCGGCCCGGCCCGGCCTCCGCGGCTCCCAGCGCGCCCCGGCAAGCGGAATAGGCCGGCACGGAGGAAGGAGCTGCTGGGGCGCAGAGCGGGAATGCCCGGCCCGAGCTGCCCTAGGAAGCCTGAGGCAGTGCCAGTAGGCAAACCCGGATTTCGTGTCGCGAGGGACAGTACCTTGAGCTTAAAATGACCTTTCTTGGCGTTTGCTGTGTTTCTTTTTGCTTTTCACTTTGAAAGAATGCCGTTGGGGGGAGAAGGAATAGAGTGAACTTTGTAGGAAAAAAATACTGAAATAATACTTTTTTAAAGCAGTATCTAATAACTATTGCATATGCCCGACAGCAGCAAGATTAAAGAAATGACTGATCCATTTCAAACGAAGATGTATAATGTAGATGAATAGCCTTCCACCTGTAGCCCACATTATATCCAAGGATTCATCGATCACTTCCAAGCAGCTGATGTGACCTCTGCGAGAACCACATTTTACCTCAAAAATTAAAGTTTCAAAAGGTGGTTCTAGTAAAGTCTCATTCAACAACAGAATTGAAAACTAAGTTTGTATCCAGCTATGAAGAAGCAGACTGTGAGAGTAAGCAGACCAGTGCAGTCTGTTCTCAGCAATTTTTCTAGCAAAAGATCAAGTGTTGGGAACAATGTGAAATACCGAGGGCAGAATACGATGTCAATGAAACGGCTTTAGACTTACTCGAGAACAGACGTTACATCAAAGACTTGTGAGCATCGTTGGATGCTGGATAGAAAACACAATACAGGGTCACCAGACGGATTTATTTTGCCCGAGAAGGCTTCGTGCTTTCTTAATGGCCTCTCTTATGATTAACTCAGCATTTATAAACAATGAGAGCCATAAGACGACATACAAGCCATCTAACCTGAAAGTTTGACTCAAACAAAAAGGACAAGTCAAAGCATTGATATAAAAATCAGAGTCTTTCTCATGTTTGGCAGTGCCAGGAAACAGCAAACGAGGCTGTCTTTGCTTAAAATAGTCTGTGCAATGTTGCTTAACATAAAATTAATTACATGTTTTACCAGTTTGAAACCACAAGATTAGCAGGAGTTACTAAAGAACTTGTGCTTATTTCCTAAAAAAGGGGGAATTTTGAATATGGGCAGATAGCTTAGAGTCATAAACTGTAAAGAGGCACTTTCTATCACTCTCTTAAGGGATTTAAAACCAGAGGAGTACCATGGCCGGTAGAACCTGAGGAAAACACCCCTCTAGTGGCAAAAGTCTGCCAGATAAAGAGAGTACCCTCCATAGTCCCTACCTAGTTGTTAAAAGTGGTGTAGAAAAATAGCTGCATGGCAGTTCTGTGTGTGGATGTCCTCAGGTGCAGCTTGCCTTTTTTGCCTTATGTATTTCTTAATCTGTTCTTAGTTAATAACAGTTGGATGGCACGTTTCCACTTGAGTTTTTATATAAACTCTTTTGCTTTTTTTAACTCCAATTCACCTTGGGAAAGAAGCCTTTGAGTTATCCTACGTGTTACCAGAAAAGTTTACCCTTTTCATCTCCAAAATCGCTTATGTGGCCTCCCTACGCTAAATGCATTGGAAGTATAAAGTTTGAAGTTTTCATCTTGACATTTTGCTGTCAAGACTTACCTTTTCAGGTACTAATAGCTGTGTAATCACACAGCAGATGATGGTATCTGTTCACCCAGGAGATGTAAGATGAGCCATAAAACCCACTAATGTCAACCAATACCATTCTCCCTGGCTTGGTCCTGGCTCTTCAGACATCCAGCAATCCTATCATAACCTTCATTAAGCA
Source organism: Gavia stellata (assembly GCF_030936135.1). Classification (NCBI taxonomy): domain Eukaryota; kingdom Metazoa; phylum Chordata; class Aves; order Gaviiformes; family Gaviidae; genus Gavia; species Gavia stellata. Next base: position 21,742,542 of record NC_082604.1, read on the forward strand.
TTTTTCTGTTTTTCCCTTCTTCATCTTACTAAGCCTGTTACAGGAATTAGAAAGCTCTCTAACAACAGTATCAATAACTTGAATATATTGCTAAAAATGTTAAATGTACAGCAATTACTAGGAAAATAGTTTAATATTTGTCCACTTAGATTCTTCCTTCTTATGAGAAGCTGTACATGACAGAGCATAGACTTTAGCCTAGCAACTGTGGGGGTATTTTCAAGAGTACATGAAAGACACAGGCTTATAAAACCCCCTAAAATTCACTAAAACTTGAATTTATATGCACCACACACTTTTAAATGTTTAAGAACCTTTCCTTTGCTTTCTACTCCTACATCTGACAGTATAGATAGTCACAGGTTTAGGGAAGCACTTCTGTCTTAATTCTGCCTTCTGAAAACACAGAAGATATCTGAGGTAATAAAACCAAAGCCTTGTTAAAATTAATTTTCAAGACTATCCTCCCCACAATTACTTGGCATGCAGTTCTCCATGTCACTAAATATATATTTAAAATACAAAAGTTATGTGACAATGGTAGGTACCCCTTACTAAGGGTCTTCTTAAATACTAACATATTACTGAGCACTGACTCTGTTTTCATCAATGCTTTCTGCCACAAAGGGAGTATGTGGCTCTGTTTTAGATCTATTACCATATACAATAGGAAGCATGTATCATAGCAAAAGTGCCTGTTATGCTTTTAAACCTCATTTGAAAATGAGCCATTAAAAAAAACAATGAAACAAACAAAAAAATAAACAGAGCAATGTAGAAACATATTCCAGAGAGACCACTTTTTGGATGATCTATACAGAGAAGCATCCAGTTCTGAAAGATGCACAGAAGTCAGTACCTTTGGGGTTTTTGGTGTTTTTTTTTAAAGAGTTTCTTTAAGAACTCTTTTACAGACACGAACTATATAGGAGGTGACACTGCAGAAGATGAAAGAGCAGACAAGCATAAATTACACATACACAAGAGGAAAAAAGTTTGAAACTAGTGACAAAACTAATGAAGCAGCAGCATGGCTGACACTATCAGGGATGAAGGGTATTAACAGATACCTAAAGAGAGAAACTTTTGAAATACTGCAGAGGAAATGATAGCAGATGTTGAACCATATGCAAGATGAGTTTGACTACAAGTGATGAGAAAGAAAGTATTTGTCTAAGGTGGTAGATATTATCCTAATGTTCCAAGGATATTGAAGGTATTTTTCTCACTTAGTTCATCTTCCACAAATTATCTGACACAAGGCACTGTGAAAGAAAAAAGCCCTACAGTTTCTTGTACCTTTCATTTAAAACTTTAAATACTAGAAATCACACGATGAAAATTAACATTACCAACGTGTTTCACATACATTAGGTCACAAAGCCCATTCTACACGGATGTTCTGGAGAAAAGGAGTAATTGTTGGCAACTGACAAAAGGCATTTTCTCTCATCAACAACTTTACCAGCTATACAAGCTTAGCTGCCACACAGTTTCTTTCAAGTTATCAGAATCAACACAAACATTGTTTATTTTTATTCATTTCTGTCAGTAAATAGCAGGATGTATATGACATAGCTCAGTCACAATTTGTTGGTGTGCATTTAAGATTATGCCTACTGTCTTAAAATTGTTTAATTGTCAGGTGTGGATTTCATAGAATTGTCAATAAGATTTTTATCAGGTGTTTCATAATGATACCAAGGTCCATCTCCCCTTTGTCTCATCAGTCTGCGTGCCTCCAACTCCATCAGCCTAAAAAAATGAGCAACAGACACACTAAACATGAAGTTTATTGGTTTTGATCATACGTATATCAATGTTTAACATCAGGGCATTACTGACAACAGCAATGAGTTTAACACCTATGGTTTATAAATACTACTGAAATGTAGGTAATACCAAAATATTAAGGGTTCAACTAAAACATGAGCTATCGCATCCTTCTATTTACATTGTTTTCAGCAAGTCATCTCACAAAAAGAGTAATAAAACTACTTGCAGGTGTTCTGTCACAAGTTCTTGACTAGTAAGAAGCTAGACAGTTTTGGTACAGCTTTCAACTAAAAATACATAGGAGCAAGAAAACCAGAAGTAAATGTGATGGTAGAAGGAGCTGTGCTGTCTTGGTCCCAACAACAGTTCACGGAACTCAGACTTTCTTCTACCACCACAGTTTACTCTGAGTATATATAGAATAAACTCAGTACAACAATATCGTTGCTGCCCACAAAATTTTTGACAGCAACAAGGAACATGACCAGTTCTATAAACTGTCATTTAGCTACTCAATTAAGCTATAAGCAAAAGCAGAGGCAAAAACAGCTGTCCATTTCCTGACTCAGGAAGACAGAGCTATACCTTTATAAATATGAACTATTTTGAAGAGTCTGTTGTTTTACAAGACTGCCCTTGTATCGTTCCAGTTCTCGTAATCTTAATACTGAGAAGACAGGGACTACAGATACTGCAACTTCCACATTGGCACCAGCCAGTGCAGCCAGCGCTCAGGGTCAAGTGATACATGAAACAGCACATTATGTCAGCATCCAACTTGGTATCTTAAGCAAAATAAAATGGGCAACTACAACATGTATCAGTATTTTAATACACTTCAACTAGGTAACATACCTCAGTTCCATTTTCTTCGCTTCAACATCAAGCAAAGCCATCTCTTTCTCATAGTTCTTTTCAGGGGGGTCAAGGAAGTAACGAGCTATCCAGCGACTTATAGGGTGCTGTAAAATATAAAAGCAGAGATTATTCATGTAATTTCCAAGTAGAAATGTTATCATAACTAAACCATATTGCGTGTTCCCAGTCCTGACATGTCATCAACACTACGGGTGCTGCCATTCAAACCGTAATAGTGAAGTTCAAAACATGCTCAACTATTTGTAAGATCAGAACCCTAAAAAGCTGTATTTCTTTTGCTATTTCTAGTTCCAGGACAACCTGCAGATTACTATTCTGTAGCAAAATTAAAAGTTAATGGAAGACGTATGATCTATTTTCTTTCTGTTGAAGTAAAGTTCCTTAAACTGCCACTGTCATCACAGAAATGGACTCCAAACCTCTTACTGTAATCAGTAACATTTTAAAGTTTTGCTTCCACATAGAGGTCATTTCACTAGGAACAAAAGTCTCAATGAGTTGAAACAGTCATAATAGTATTGCTGAATTCAATGAGTTCCTATCAAAAACAAAAAAGTGCTTGCAGCAAGAAGCCAAGGACTAATTTTTAGAAAATACAATGAAATGAAAAAAGTATAACCTTGAGTTTCTGACTATAAAAATCTTAAATTCTAGGTATAAAAGCATGTGTGATGTTGGACTTCAAAACAACGCTACCAAACAATACAAAAGAAAGTAATGTCACTTTAAACTCCAGTATCTTAAGATGTTGTAGTTCCAGAGCAAGAAACAGAGACAAAAACTGCATGCTAAGAATAAAGAGAACAGAAGACTGTTCTTAGTGGTTAGGAATATTATAAAAGAATTCTTGGCATACAGCTTCAGCAATTTACTTGCATAAAGTTACAAATCATTTGCATCTACTTGTGTCAATAAACAGATTTCCTACAGCAACACGCATGTTCCATAACGTTGAAAAAAAGCTAGTTTGCCAAAATCATAATTGCACAACTTGAGTTCTACTACATTGGTACCCAAGGGCAGGGTATGGCTATCCTCATTATCATACTCCACACATTTTACTCCCAAAACTAGTATTGAGAGGAAGGCTGTCCATAACATGCCACCCTTTCAGATGTTACACTCACTTTGTAGTATTCCCAGTACTCTGGAATATAACCTTCAGGAATCTCTGCAAGTTCAGCTTCACCTGACAAGGAAAGGAGGGGAAGAACATTTAATTCAAGCATTTTTTCTTTTTTTAAGTATCTTATATTCTGCCTTTTACATTAAGAAGAGATCATTATTTCACATGGAGAGTACTTAATCCCTCAATCTGAGCTCTAGTCAGAAAAATTGGACTTGTAATTTCCAGACACTTTTCGCTGCATGTATCTAGGTTTTAAGTCACACAACAAAAGGGTGAAATTAGCAACTATACAGAAGAAATAACTAAGATCAAGTCCACAGAAATGCCCTTTAAAGCATATGAGCTGAAAGCATGGATTTTTCCTATTTTCTCTATTAAATTAATTCCATATTATTACAGTAGTAGATTTAAAACATGTATTACCAAGCAGAACTTTGGCTTTTTTGCTAGATAAAAAGCCACAGTTGCAGTGTATGCAGCCTTCTTAAAGAAGTATGTAAAACAAGGTAATCAAACTCCTCACTTGAATACAGAACTGTTCACTGAACCTCACTGATGTTGGAAAGACTGTCAAAAGATGGAATTTTTCCATTTTTAAGAATGTGGAAAGCTTTTAAAAAAATCAACAACTACAGAAAAAGAAAAATACTGGGAACATCTTCTATGTACTTACAGAATATTACCATAACTGTTAGGCCTATTTCGTGGTCTTCCAAAGAGCAAGCCTTAAAAGATCTCTTTTTTCTATCCAGCATGCTTAGTTCCCATTTATCCATTTAAGAATTTTGACTGTGTACTTAGCTTAGTCATGACAGAGCACTCACCAATGAAGATGTTGACATATGTTATGAATAGTGCCACTGGTATTCCCGTTAGAAATATATAGAATCTCTGTATAGGGGATAAAAAGTTAAAAAAACAGTATGGGAAACTCAGAAGCCTGACAAAATTTAGATGAAGTTAGTCTGAAAATGACATAACAGCCAATTCTTAGATTTGCATTCATAGGTTAGATAGGAATGTTGTATGTAAAGACATACTGCTGCTTAAAATGAGTTAATTAACAAACTAGAATACAGAAAGAGTGATGCTGTGTCAGTCCATGAGCCTATTTAGTTCAGCTTTCAATCTCCTGGAAAGGTCAGTCTCTGCAGAAGCAGACAGTAATGCTTTCCCTGAATGCTTGTCTCAGCAGCTTGTGATGACTGGCTTCAGCATTTAACTGTAATGAGGCACTAACACCAAGGCAATATAATCCAACATAAATACAACCACTGCTGGCTTTGGTAACTGTGGAAGACAGATAACGGAAGCCTGATCACACGAAGAGAGTTGTATCAGGTTGGCTGTTACCCCTCATAATAGACTTTATCCAAAACCTAGCGTTTTAGGGGTCAAACTCAGGTCAGGCTTCCTAAGTGTAATCTCTAATAGCAGTGGTTTAGGTAACTGAAGGCAAACCCTGCAGAAGAGTAACCCAGTATGTTTTAGAAAGGAAGATGGAGTGGAAAGCATTTGTAGGTTATGCATATATGAAGACAGACACATAATTTAAGAATGGTAATCCAGCATTAATGTAAGTACCCATCACAATCTTTGCCATTTAGCCAATCTTGTATCTTTTTACTTCACCTGGCCCTGATTTTACAACGTGACAAAAAAAGTCTTTAGGAGGGTGCTGGAAATTCTTGTTTACGTGAACAGTGCCAATCATATTTTAGATGCTGACACATTAACAATAGAGAAAATTGTATTTTAGACACTCTTACACCACTTGCAAGGGATGCGTTATACTGAATGTAATAAATTTGTTTTTAACTCACCAACAAGTTCAGAAATCGAGTATCATAAAAACTCGTTGCCTTGATAATAAACATTCTTTTCCCATGGCTGCTGCTATGTCGTACAGGAGCTGAAAATTGAACCAAAGTATTATGTTTTTTTTCTCTCTTTGGTGATTGTGCCAGGCTAAGGTCAACAGCACATGTGGGGAAAAAAAAAAAAAGCAGCATACAGCAGCAGCTGAGTAGTTACGAGCTGGTTTTCTGGAGATCAATGTTCCTAACAGCCTGCCTGCACTGATTTCCTGTTTTGCTAGAATGAACCTATTTTTCTTCTAACTTTAGACATAGATCTATTTCTACCTGTAAGTCCCAACAAATCAATCACTCAATGTCATTATACAGGGCCAAGTAAAGTCACAGATTAGTACATTAGGAAGTCTGGCCTGCCACCAATTTTGACCTATGTTCCACCCAAGAAATGTGAGTTCTCGGAGGCCTGGAGATGCACCTTGCAGCCCCTCGAGGGACTCCCCTGCGCGTTGAACGGGTTTCCTACACCAGCTCAGCCGAGGAAGAGCCGCAGCAGCCCCGCGTTCCTGCCCCAGCCCCACAGCCAAGGTAGCGGAGACAGGCCCGAGCCCAGCGACCGCCCTCAGCCGGGGAGCCGGGACGGAGGCCCCCGCCCGGCGCCCGCTGTGCCGCCGAGACGCGGCCCCCGACTTGCACCGGTCGCTGCGGGCGAACCTCCCTGAGGCGGCGGCCCCGCGGCCTCCCGCGCCCCTCTCCTTGGGGGGGCACCGCTCCTCCGCTCCCCAAGGTCACCCCGCCCCTAGCACACCCGCCCCCCTCATTCCCGCCGCCGCGGGCCTACCGACGGTGCCGGGGAGGCGGGCGGCCCCGGCGAGCCAGGGGAGGCGAGCCGCGCCCGCCGTGCCGCTCGCCGCCCGCCGAGCTCCCCAGGCAGCCGCTGCCCGGAGCAGCAGGCTCATGGCCGCCATAGCTGGAACTGGCACGGGGGCGGGGCCGGCGACGCCACTCTCCGCGGCGGGGTGCAGCTAGGCAGCCGCCATCTTGGAAAAGGGCAGAGCCTTCCCTCTTCTTCCGGCGCCCTCGCGGGACGCCGTCCGCGACCCCAGGCGTTGTGGGAGGGGCGGCGGGTGTCATGGCGGCCGCCATGGGGATCGGTGCCCTGTGCTGGCGCTTCTCGGGCGCGCTGCGGCTGTCAGGAGTGCGGCTGGGCTCGACGGCTGCCGGCCTCTCCGGGTAGGCACCGAGGCGGGGGAGGCTGGGGCTCAGGAGCCGGTTGGGGTGGGGATGAGCGCATTGCGGGCCGTAGCGCGTTCCCCTGAGGAAGGAGAGCCGCCCTTAGCGGCCTTCGCGTTCCGCGTTGGCGGGAGACGGGCTGTCCGGGCTTGGAAACCTCGGCTGAGGGTCGCAGGGTGGCTTATGTTATAAGGCATCGTGTAAGCATAGTACTGAGAGTTTCCCTATTCTGCAGTCGTTATGCTCCCAGCTTGGGGATTTTTTTTGTGCTTATACAGTCTGTTTACTGCTTTGCCGTTTAGTTGAAGTCGATGTAGGAGGAGGGATTTTTGTACGGTGTAGCTCAAACTTATTTTTGTTTTAGTTTTCAAATTGTTATACATTTCTGAGTATTGTAAAATGATAATTAGATGAGACGTGTTAGAGGAGAAAACAACACTAATGTGACTTTTTTATGAGGAGTTGAACTCACGTCTTTTGTCTCTAGACTGGGGTATTCACCTCTGTAGGACCTGTGCCTTTATGAATGAAACACTCTCATTTAGCTGAATATTATTTTTCCTATCATACATAGTTCCCTTTTAATTTTTATGCAGATTGACGCTGAATCTGTTCCATAAGAACCTAGCAAAAGTTGAGCCCCTCCATCAGTTGAAGTTTCTGCACACTACTTTGTCTCGGAAAGGTCTGGAGGAGTTTTTTGATGATCCGAGAAACTGGGGAGAAAAAACAGTAAAGTCTGGTGAGTTATGTTTAGCATTTCTGATAGTGATCCTTGAGCCACTTGTGCTCAGCTGAAATCTTACCTATTCTTTTGCATTATAGGAAGTACTCATAGCTATATAAAACTTATATTTTTATATGTATAGGTACATCCATATACTTGTGCATGTGCATCTTTATGCCTGTTATTTTTTCTGTGTATATTCTGTGTTTATGAAAGCAAATAGCTGTTATGCAGCAAAATATTTTGCTGTAAATCCTCTGCCTTGCTCTTATGAGTGTATCACAGAAAAGATGTTCTTTGATGAAATATACGGTACCATGGAAGAAAAATATTTCAATGTAAAGATTCATCTTACAGCTTTCCATGTTCCCAGCCTTTTACAAATACAAATAAACAGTACCTGTCATGGTCTTTTAAATGTATTTGTATATTTAAAGCAAAGCTGAATATCCACAAGGATAGCTTTCCAAGAGGTAGTATTTTTTAAAAAAATGATCCTTGTTCTGTTGAGTCAGCTGAGCCTGCTAATAGAAGCACTTTTTTTCAGAATAAGAGAACTTTGTTCTATTAAATTGATTTTTTTAATTTTTTTTTTTTTACAGGGGATGCATGGAATATAAAGCAGCTAAGGGGCAAGAGTAGTGAAGACTTGCACAAACTTTGGTAAGTAAGTTCTAGTCAAGTAGCTTTCAAAGCAGCTCTGCATGTTTTATTAAAACGTGGCTAGTGAACTTATTAGCCAGTAAACTTAGTCTGCCATACAGCTCTGCATGCTTAAGCCTGCTTTGGGCTTGGAGCAGCCCAAGTTCTGGAACTGGTCCCAATACAAAAGCTGTACTGCAGGTGGTTGTGTGATAGTTGTGTCCAGTGCAGAGGGTTCAGGTTTGGTATGAAAACGCTGTTTCAGCCCTTTGGGCGTTGTTCGAACTGCAGGACAGACTTGGTTGGAAGTGACCTCCGGGGACGCTAACCACTGAATTAGATCAGGTTGCTCAGGTCTGAATCCATTCCGATTTTGAAAGTCTCTCAGGCTGGAGATTGCATCACTACTCTAGACAACCTGTGCCAGTGCTAAACTAGTACTTAATAATTACTGTGAATAGTTTTTTCCTTTCTACATCTTGTCTTTTTGCTGTACACCCGTAAGAAGAGTCTGTCTCTGTCAGGTAGTGAAAGACTATTTAGTGTTAACCTCTTCCCTCCATAGCCTGCTTTATTCGAGATTAAGTAAACCTGTCTCCCTCAGCCTCTCCTTGTATGTCCTGTATGTCAGCCCTCCCCTGCCCACCTCCGGGCTTTCTCCAGTTGGTCAGTGTCTTTTCGCTTCTTTGTATGAAGCTAGCAGGTACAGGATATGGGGTTATATGTATGTGCTCTGTCCAGCAGGGTAGTGAGTGAATAATTGCCAATGCATCTAGAAATTATTTTTGAAGTACTGTGCTTTCTGATCTAGGTATGTCCTACTGAAGGAAAAAAACATGCTTTTAACTTTAGAGCAAGAATCAAAACGACAACTTAGGCCTATGCCAAGTCCAGAAAGATTAAAAAAGGTAACTTTTTTGTACTAGCTAAAAATGTAACTCCACGTAAAATTGCTGAGTAAAAGGTAAAGTGTTTGTAAACTTGTTAAAGACCATTTTTAAAATATTTCTATGATTTTAGTATAAGCACACTGTGCTCAAGCAACGTTGTGGGAAAGGCCTCTCCACCCGTTACAATGTTAAGAAATATTTTGCCATCTTCATGCCCTGAAATTGCACTAGAGGATTTGTAGAAACTTCTTAGTAAACGCTTCACAAACTTTTTCTATCTACTTAACTGTTGCCAACTTCTTGCCTCTGACATTCTCCAAACTTGTGCCCTTTGGTTCTTTGCTGTCCTCACTTTTGTCACCCCCTCCTTCTTTTGCATTATTATGATTTTGCTGCTAATTTATTAAATTCTTTCCTCAGTATCTTTACCACTGAAAACTTAATTTACTTATAAATCAACTGCCATCTCTGTGCTCATGTCTCACAGATGGAAATCTACACCTTCACTGGCCAGTTAAATAATCCAGCTGTTTGACATGAGAGATATTCTCAGATAACCCCCTATTTATCCAAATTAATTTGGGAAAGTCTGACTTTTACATTGTTAATCTGAATTTCATTGTATGGTTAATAATTTGACTGTTATTTGCTATCACATGCATCTGCAACTGCATTATGATCTCTCTTTTTTTGCATCAGACATGGATTTATTTGGTCTCCTACACTTGTCATTTCATCACTGTACTTACAAATTAGGGAAGAGCCAATATAAAACTCTCCTCTGGATCTCCTAGTGTATCTCATTCTGATATATCATAATATGGTTTATCAACTGTATTTTGTGATTCCCATTCTGAACAGTATTTTCTGCTTAGTCCCGCCTACACATCCATATTCAGCAATTAGGACTTGGTTTTGGGGGCGAACTTAAGTAAGTGGCCCTGACACTTCAAAAGTAAAGTCATACTAATTGCTGGTTTGGTTTTGGCTGAAGCCCAAGAAAAGCAGATGTCAAGCACCAGTTAAATACTATGATTGCACTGAGACAGCAATCTGCTTATTAAAATTAGCTCTAGCAGCTTCCCAGAGCATTTAACATGTTGTCATATGTAATTTGCGTTACAGTGATGCTATGAGACAGACCTCACTAAAAACCTTCAAGTGTCATAGTTTGGTCAAGGCAGCTTTCTAATCAGCCAACAGGCATTATTGAGGCTGTGACCAAACTCCAGAGTGAAAACCAGATTAACAACGAGCCCGCACAAAGCATCTGACAGAAATAAATACAACAGATCTTCTATTTGCTTATCCTACTTCCTTCCCACCCCTGCCTCAGAACTTGCTATACTTCTAGCATCAGCATTAGATCTGGATTTATGTATTTAGCCAGCTAGTCTTTAATGAAATATCAGACCGTCAGTTTTCTTATCTGTTCTGCTTTTAAGTTAGGTTTTTAAAGCACCCATTCTTTACTGTTCTAGTACACAGGGCCAGTTCAGCTGTTTCACTCGATCCACAACTGTGAGATTACTCGTGATGGAACTCTTAGTGTGGTTTACCTTTGCTTGTCCTTTAAATTTTGTCTTAGATCTTCATCTGAGATCTTTTAAATTGTCAGCATTGTGTTTTGTTGGCCCATCCTGAAACTATTTCCTATTTCCAGGTAGAAAAGTCTATGAAAAATATAGACTTGGTTGTCAGAGAAAGAGAAATTGCTTTGAGGCTTTTACAAACTGGCCATGAAAAACCAGTACCTGGTGAGTGGAGACACGACTTCTTAGGACGCACCTACTGGTATGGAAAATAGAACTTTTTTCCACATGTGTGAATTTTCTTGTGGTATGTGTCTTTACCAGAAAATCCTTATCTAATCAAGAAAGGATGCATATATTGTCTAGGAAGAAACATGTTTTCTGATCAGCATTCAGGTGCTTCTTGAGTTTTGGCTTTTAATGTGGTTATAATTGTTGCTAAATAATCTAATGGCAAACTCAACCATTAATTATAACAAATTCAGTTCCATGTAGCTAATATGATTTCTCTACTCAGAGGATGTCTGTTACTGTAGCTGTTCTGTAACACATAAATGAACCATCTGGACTTCCCTACTTAAAATGCAAAATCCACCTTTTGGGGGACAACCATCCCAAGTATTGCATGAGACCACATAAACATCTGTTGGAATTCCCTAGTAGTCTTGGCAGATATTTAACTTAGAAATTTCTACCTTTACAATTATTTATTGTCCAGATACTTTCTATAATCTGTCATTTCAGGTGATAATGCTGAAGGCTCTGGCAGGACCTGCTATTTCACTAACCCGTATTTTACCCTCATCAGATTGGCATTTGAAGCAATAATGACAGTATTCAGCTCTGCAGTAATAGTCTAGATAAGAGGGTCACACATTATAATAATGGTGAATTTTCAGTTGTTATCCATTTGTTTACCCATTAAATATAAATCAGTACTAAATGTACTCACCACTAGATTTACATCTCTAGGGATAAAGGCTTCTGCATATCTCTTACTACTTGGAAACACTGTCGACAAAGAAGGGTTTGCCCCTATAGTTGGAAGTCCAGTCCCCAGTTAAAGCAGGGGGAAGGGGCAGACAACATGAAATGGTCTTTTAAGCACATGCAGAAACTCTGCAATACTCATAGTAGTAGGTCTGACACAATCTGGATGCATGGGAGTCTGTAGGTAAGTCTGCACAAGCCATCTGTGCAGCCCATATGCAAGAGAACCCCAAACAGAAATAATAGAGTCTATATTTAGACGGAAAGACTTATGTTCAGGCAGACTTGCACGACATGACACTCCAGTGCTGGCATTTAAAAGAAAATTGTAGAAATAAAACTCTCTTCACACACAGTTTGTTCACATGAGCTTTTGAGAGTTTTCTTATGAAGGAGTAACTTTAAAATATAAATGCAAAGAATCGCTATCTATACTGGGTGGTCTCTTCAAACATCTACAGTTTTTAAAGCAAGACCACTTTCTACAGAAAGATGCGGAGCTACATATGAGATGTGGTTACAAACCAAGCCAGCAACAGAGCTAAAAGTAAATACCCACGTACAAATTCTGCGATCTACTGGTCAGACTACTGTGTCACCGTACTGTAACCAAGTGTAACTGGTAGAATGCAAGAATGAAGACAAAGTATACATTCTGTAATCACTTTTATCTATCCTTAACAGGTACAGTTATAAGGAATGGCCAATACCATGGTACTTGAACAAAAAATACAAAAAGAGGAAATTCTATTACTTACCTCATGTGAATCACTTCATCAGGTAAAAAGACTTTTTTGACACTGAAAGTTATTTTCTGATCTGTTCCCCAGCCCTCCTTATTCTACTTTGCAAGAAAAAAAAAAAATAGTAGTAACCTTGTTGTTCTCTTGTTTTTACAGCTAAGAGACTGAAAATAAGGCTTTTAAAAATTACAGCTTGCTGTTTCTTTTTGCTGTTGCCATCTTAGTTATTAAGAGACTTGGTTATCTATGAAGTTGCACTATAAAATTAATTTTACATGCAGACTACCTAAGATCCTCCTAGAGGTTGAATTTCTGTAAATTCAAAAGCAGAAGAAAAAAAAAATTGGTTTGCCAGTATTTTTGCTTATTGAAAGCAAATTAATACTCAAAGTTGTTAACCACTGGGAGCCTCTGTTTGATTAGGGGGGTGAGCTCATTAAGGTTGTTACAAGCTATCTAGAAATTAACCACCCTGACTTCTTTATTTCAGGCTCAGACTTGAAAAATCTTTACGTAGAAGGGCAAGGCGGCAAAACCTAGAGAGGATGAGGCAGAAGGTCTTGGAAAGGAAATTCCCTCACCTTGCTGTAAAATCTCAGAGCCAGTAACATGCTGGAAGAGCGCTGCGATTGGTCGAGTATCTTTGTGACTGGAATATGAAACAAGTTCTGAAACCAGCAAAGAACTCGACAGACCATTCCTCAGAGTCTCCTTTTTTTTTTAATCCCACATTTCACCTAAATTAAACTTGTGATTTGGAATTAAAAAGCAGCTTTGGTGCATAACTCAAATTAATCTTAACAGTTGTTTCTAGAAACATTTGAAAAATGACATATTAACCAGCTATTATAAGAAGTGAGACATACATCATTAACAGTGAAAAGCAGCAACTGCCTGCCAGATGAAAGTATAAAGTGTAGGGATACACTGCATAAAAGCATGGGAAAATAGGCTTTTAAGTCTGCTACAAGGAACTTTTTCCCTGCTTTAAGCCTGACTTGTGAGAAGTTATGAAATAGTGTGTGAACTTTTAACAATGCAGTCTTTATATTTAAGATTTCTAGATACCTACAACAAATTCAAACATTTCATGCAATGCTTTTTTGCAGTGTGCAAAATGTTTATAGGAAGACTGGTAGTAGTCTTCTGTGAAAGTGAAGTAGAAAGGTACTGCTACTGCTCTCAGTTAGTGGTAAACACCTACTTCATGAAAGCTTTTAACCTTCACAAATACTAGTCTTTCAGGAAGCAAATGTGCTATGCAATATAATCTGATAAAACACTGGAAACTCCAAGGGAAGCAAAACCATAGGAGATAGACGTGTTTATCTCCATCATCTTGACCTTCAGTTACTCCTCTGCATCACACAAAATACATGCTTCTTAAACGGAAACTCTTTACAATGGTGAGAAAACCCCTGAAAGTGGTTTGCTCTCCATATGGTGCTAGAACATTCACAGATACTACCATCATACTGTAATTCTTTTAAGAAAATACACAAAAAGATAGAAGTTGATTAGACATAGTGAAACCGAAGGACATGACACAGAAGGAAAGCTTAAAATGCATAGTCAACTCATGAAGAGAAACAAAAAAAAAGCCTACTTTTTATCGTCACCTCTAGCTACAAGCTCTTCAGTCACTCTTAGTGCTCCACTGATGCCACAGTAACTTCATAAAGCATTACTCATTGAGGTGTGCTAAGATACAAGTTCAGCTGTCATTCCACATTCTACTTGAATGCAAACTAGACTAAGTCTTTTTCTTCCAGTATGACAGTAATAGCTGGTGACTTAAGTCAGCTACAACAGGTGATGTAAGTTTGCCTCTGCGAGAGAAATACGGTTTGTCAATAGCTTTGAAAATCTGGAGCAAGCAACTTTGTCTCAAGAGCAACTAATGGTTATCATGATTAGACAAAAGCAGGCCGTTTTGATAAATTACTTTATTGTTTGGAGGTAATAGGAAACTGTTTTCAACTAGAGGCCTCATCATTATTTACCCACAATGTCTTTTAGGATATGAAAAATGTAGCAGTACTGTTTACATGATTTTTATTTTTTTTTAAATCAGTTAAATGCTATTTGGTTTTCCACAGCTTTTACGATAAGGAGCAAAACTTCATTGTGTCCCAAGACAGAACATCATACTGTTGTAAATTAAAGCAAGTTTAACAGTAACATAGAGCTGCATCTTGACAGCCAGTTCCTGCTGAAAAAAAAATTATCCTACTTCCTCTGACCCTGAGTGCACACTCCCCATGCAAAACACAGGCACTTACTGGCCCTGCTGTGAGTCAGCTGAGGGAGCTGTACCAGCAAGGAATAAGTAATGACTGCCCCTTTGAGCTGCAGCTCCTTGAAAAATGTCAAGCTGCATCCTGAGGTCTTCTATGACTATTCTCACCGTGGAGAGCCAATTCTTTGCCTTAACTTCCCTGTCTCAAACAAGTTTTGCTTCTCACCTACATCACAAAGGCATTATATACATTCTTAGAAATCAGGTGGAAAGCACTGATTGTTTACTGAAATGAAATTGCCACATAACAGAAACTTAGCAAACCAGTGTTAATATAACATTAAGTGGAATGTAACACTTCCGTTAGACAGTAAAAGTTTACACTGAACTGAGTCACCTGTAGTAGATCACTAAATAAAAACTTTCCGTTTTTAAAACGGAAGACTAACTTTCTCTGCAAGTACTCACAAAAGTTGCTCAAATATAAAAGACCAAATTTTATTTTTTGAGAGAAATAAGAGCAATTTAAGGCCAAAGTACCAGCAAGGAAGACCAATATGTGAAAGTAAACAAAAGATTTTTAATAAATTTGCATGGGCATTTGCAAGGTTATGCCTCTATCTATTAGCTAACCTGTAAAGCTGTTCCCAGGAAAAGATACTAGAGAAAATAGACATTTATACAAAATTATAAAATGCTTGTTACATGAATTATTGCTTTACAAGGGATGTAAACATCCTTTTTCTATGATAGTACCAATTAGGTCTCTCAAGATTTCTAAGGTTTGTTAAAATGGAACTTGAATTATGCAAAAAATCCAATATAAAACTTTCTACAAAAAAGAGTCCATCCCATTCCTGAGTATGCTAAAGCTATAAAACATAAGGAGCACTGAGCAGGCAGCAGTTTTCACAGTAAGAGGTTTAAGGACATTTTCTTTCTACACACTGTTTCCCTCCTTCTTCATATTCTTGTTTAGAAATCCACATCTGTTGAAAAGTACCCTACAAAAAAAAAAGAAAAACCACAAAACAAACAAAAAAATAAATCAGAAAACAAATGAAGGTTAAGTGAAATACAATTAGCTTTTCCTGGGAGGAAAACAAGCAAGTCTTTACCTTAAATGAGGTAAGAGTACTTGACCTGCTTAACTATCTTTCTCTTTGAGTTTTGTATTGCTAATGCTTAAAGACAGGAAGCTGCAATACTAAAAGCTAATTTCAGTCTCCCTTTCCCATACTGCTAAATTAATCCCCGCAAACCATTTCAGTACTCAGTAACTCGTAGAATTAAGCTCAGGAATATGATGCAGAAACAGGTTTGCTACTTTCATGGTGTATGTCATTTCTAGATACCATATTTCAAGCCTGCAGATTGCCATCAACAATGGGAGAACGTGGCAAGTTATTTTTTAATTGGAAATGCTCATGTTGTCTTGTTTTTTAAATAGATTCCCTTCACCTTACCACAAGGATAGACAAGACTACGATTGCTATGGTAGCACAAACTCTGCAATGCACGCTTATGTGGAAGTAGATTTTTGGGTGACGGTGCTGCCTAGCATAGCAACATAGTAACACAGGTTTACTAACCAAAGAAGCCAAAATCGAACCACCAATCCACGAGCTGAACCTCCGCTCCACCGTTGTGTTGTTCGCTATCAACTTCAGGCGCATGCTCTGAATAGAAAAGGTGGTAACATGAAAGGACAATCAGACAAATTGTAGGGACAAGAGAAGGACAGCACAAGGAACTTGGTGTATATACCAACATGCAGGTGAAAAAGGCCAATTTTATTAAAATTGCAATAATGCTCATCTGCCCTATACTTAGAATTCAAGAATAGCCATAATGGAACAGAACATGTGTGGCTTTTATCTTGTCTCCCAAGAGGGAGCAGCAGCAAATGCTTAAGGCTAGAAATAGAGCAGGTAGAGAGCAATAATACTCACAGTATATACTGTCATCTCTAACACTGGGCTACTTAAAATATTTATTGGGACTAAAATGTCAAACGTTGCTGAACTTAACTCATCTAGTCCTTTTTGGACCCATTCATTCCTTTTGCTTTCAAAATATCTTGTAGCAATAAAACCTTTGAATTTCAGTGGTTCCTCCTCAGCTATTATAAGAAGCAGCGAGTAACGACCTTTCTCAGTTTCTCGTAACATTCATGATTTCAGAGTTGCTAAAAGTAGAACATTTTTTCTTGAATATGAACATTCAAGAAACGTCAAAAGCTATATATGCTCTCAAGAACACAGGTGTAAGGTATTAATACTGTCTTTGACATTGAGCAATTAAAAAAACCCAAACCACAAGTATGTTAAATCACCAGGTTTTATCTATGAGTAGGTTGAGTTGTCTGCAGAATCCAGGAAGAACAATTCCCATGACAAAGTGACAAGACCTCAGGCAGAATGACCGAATGTGCCTCAAGTTAGTCAGCAACACTTCAGAAGAGAGGCTATTACGGGCAACAGTGACTGTTGCTTAGGGACAACTACAGAACTTAGAATCACAATCTGAAAGCAGGAATGGAGAAGTAAAATATTCAGAAAGCAGTTATAGTATCTGCTGGAATTAATTTCACGTAAGAACTTTTCAAGACTTCTTTCTTTTCTTTAGAGAAGGAGGAGATTTCTTACCCCACAGAAATCTCTTCAGCTGTTGAGTTCCTAAGAAAGTCAAAGCTATGATACATGCTTGTGTATTTATGCAGCAGAAAAGCAAAATGATGAGTAACTCAATGCAGTAATTGAAAGAGTTGTTTTACCGGTGGAGTTTTCTGAGACAGTTCTCTGTTCAATCTGTCTGTGAAACTCTGTATTAAAGTGTTTCCTCCTGCTACAATCACACTGCCATAGAGGCCCTAAAAAGAGAATAAGCAACCTACAATATTAACTCTGAAATCATCCTGAAAACAACTGTTTCACCGAATACAGAGGAATGGCACACAAGTACATATAATCAACAGCAATAATACATCACTTGATGCCAACAGTATTACCTCTCCCAATCCAACTGATTTTTTAATCACTTCAAAAATATTTCAAGACTGCTTAATATTAAACTATCCAAGGAAGACAGAAGCTATGTGATTAATGATTCTAAATGATTTCACAAAGTATTTTCTACTATACAGAACCCTACACCTACAGTTATCTCCTGTATCTGAACTGTTGGATGTTCCTTACAGCTGGGTGTTCCAACCACAAAGGAAAACCCCACGGCACTGCACCAGTTTTCCATCTCACTAATGCTGCAGTGGGTGAACACAAATCATGGCCTGGCCTATTAAGCTGGCCTGACACACAAGTTAAGAGGAAAAATTTTTTCAAACAACCCCCATGCAGTCTGTATCAAACTTGAATATTTTCAAACTGACACCTGAGAAAGTTAGAAGAGAGTTTCAAAAAGAAAGTTTTCCTTTAAAACCTCTTTTCTTCCTTCTACTCTCTACAAAAGTTCCATATGACTGGTTAGGTTTAGAAAGTGTACCTGCCAAGAACCCAAAGATAACACAGTTATGAACATAAAATGCTCATCTGAAGCCAATCCAATGCACATTATGTAGTGCCAGCCACAAAATCTGGACATTAGCTATTTAAAAATAGGTGGAAACACCGAGTGAAAGTAAAAATTCCTGATTTAACATTCTGTAAGACAAAACAGTAATTGTACATATTCCTATATGCAAATATGTAATACTTAGATAATTATTCTAATGTGTTTATTATTATCCTAGGAAATCCACATTTCTTCATCAACAGTGTTCTAGCCCCAAAAAATTGTATCAGCACAAAAATATCTATGCCTTAAAATAATATGTCTGACTAACACTTACCGGCCTGATGTCTATATCACACATTCCAACGCTTGTTGTGACAACGTGGCTCACGCCCAACATCGTGTTACCAGATAAACCCTAGAATTAAAATTAGTAATCTACACATCATCGCTTCAAAAGAGCAAGGCATATAGAAGACCTAAATGTGTTGAATTTACAAATATTACTAGAGAGGGAGCTAGGTATTTTTTTTTCCTTCCCTAAAAAATGCTTATTTTCCCATTCAGCTCATCACCACCCATTTTGAACTATATTTCATCCTTTGCTAGCCCAATCCTAAAACAAACTGTACCCCCAAGAGAACCACGCAGTGTAAATACACACATACAAATCATGACATTAAGAACATCATACAAAAGGAAGCCATGTGATAATCTAGTAATTTAAAGCCTTCCAATCACTGCGTATCACAGTTGTTTTACCTTTACGTTAGAAGGGTCAAACAATCCCTCAGGAATTTTTAGACGCTCAGCACCAAAGTCACAGTTATAGCCGTTGGGGAACTCATAATGAACTGTTGGCATCTGTGCTGCTACCCTAGAGCATTAGTCAGAAAGTAACATATTACAGTGCAATGTAAACAGGATGTTAAGTTACCTAAGTAGCATTATAAACCAAGGTTTCAACTGGAATATTGTGATTGATGAGACTTACACTTTCAATATTTATTATGATCTCATGTATCTTGGAATATTAAACAAAAAACTATCACCTGGATGTACACTGTATTTCTACTTTCAGAAACAAACAGATTTTATCTAAAAACTTCTGTAATAAAACCATCCAACAGCAACGAACAGGCTAAGCACCCCATACACAACTGATAATTAATTTTACAAGAAGGAAAACAGTGACGTACTGTTCATCATAGGTTGAATCTGATACTTGAAGAACAGAAGCTTGGAAGTCCTGAATGACACACTATGGAGTTAAGAATAATATGGTTATAAGAATTTCAGTCTCCAATTTGATAGAATTTATAGAATTGATACTGACTTTTTAAAGATTTTCTAGTTCTTTAAGAGGAAAACCCGATATACTTGCAAACAAAACTTATTTATGGGATGCTTAGGGGAGTTTGAGAGTGGGAGAAATGACCTACTTACATTGCACATGTAGTTGTGCCAGGACCTAGTGACCTGGGGTAACTTCTCTTTTCTCTTCCAATTTGCTGGTGACCCCTCACGAACTGCCTCCTGAGATTGTAGGAAACATGATCATCAGTTAACCATTTAAGCCTTTCCCCAAGCAAACACTTACTAAATAAAGTTACTTTCCCACCTTTGAAGCAATCATATATGGAGGAATTATCTCTATGTTCATTTCCTGAAACAGTTCCCGGCACTGCATAGTAATAAAGTCTCCCGCAAGTGGTGATTTTACAATACCTAAAAAGAAACAAAACAACCCAAAATTTAAAAAAAATGAAAGAAACAAAAATACCAAAAACCCCCACCAACCTAGAAAACATTAAAATCACGAATAAACTCTCAACAAATTATTTGTCAGTGAACACCATTAGTTCTTTTTTTTCCATATTATATCCATATATATTTCCATATATATCCAGGGGATATAGTTTTGTCGTTGTTTTTAAATCCATGTAAAAGCACAAAGAAAGCTAACTCGACCTTGATACTTCAATGCTTGAAAATTTTTACCTTGCTGAAGTACATATCCATCATGCACTGGAATAGCAGTGGTGTGTGTCGCTCCACTATCCAAAATGAGACCTGTAGATCTCCCATTAGCAAAACTAGCCAAAATGATTAAGGAAAATATTGTCATTTTCACTTAAGAAAAATGTTGCTGTACAATCAAAGCATAACTAGGAATGAGGACCCCTATGTGTTATTCCTTGGCTCTACAAAAGGATTTGCTGTTTTCCAGCGCATATTTTCTTTCCACGAAGTGCACAACCTCATAGAGAGAACGGCATTTAACTTCTACCTGTGAACTAACTTGAGCTTCGGAGGTACAAAGGTGAGACTTCATGTCAAAATTATGCAGCAAGCTCTAAATACATCATATTTAGACTCTGAAGCTGAAAATACGTTATTAGTTTAAAATAACCACAAATATTCATCTTAAGGCTACAGGAAATGCATGCTCTAATTACTGTATTTAATAGTCTGGACAACACCATTTCAGGTCTGTAATATTCTTACCCATGGTATACGATGGGAAAAAAATAAAAAAGACCAAAAAAAAAAAGGCATCGCCTCCAAGGAAAACAGACTGGGAGAACTTCAAAACTGAACTCTAACGCTTTAAAGTTCAGAAATGGAATTTGTTTACTTCCTCCTTAGATGTTTACGGAAAAATTAATTTGAAAGAAGACAAGTTAGACATGCTGTTATACTAGGAGTTGCCTAGAATAAGTTTACCATAATTTCCAGGGGGTTGGGGGTGGGGGGTGCAGAGGCTGGGGGGAGGCGGGGGAAGCAGTGAAGCATTCCAAAGGATACGCTGTTAGAACAGCAGTTTTACACAAGAAAAAAGCAGGGATGTTGTAGTGTTCAAACATCAATTCAGTCAGTTTTTCACGCTTTGCTCTAGTATTCCACTAGAAGAAAAAAATAAACCAAATCACAAATCAGTTACCAAAAGGAAGATATGTCTATCTTGAAGATCATTAGAGCACACTAAAATGCTAACATAATAAAGTAATTAGAATTATTATAACCACAGTTTCAAATCATATCAAAATTATATAGACAGATTTCTAGTAATTTAATTCTTTAGAACCTTTTTTATTCCAATTCTACAATACATTAATGCTTACCTATCACACAGAATTAAAAGTGATATACACTTTTCCTGTTACAATAGAGATTTCTTTACACTTCTACAGCTATTCCAGTCTCAGTCTCTCAAAAAACTCTCTAAAACAAGTAACATGTCCGTTTTACAAGGGGAAAGATACGTGAAATAACTTGCCCAGTTGAAAGAAAAAACAATCCAGTTGTTCCTGTTTCCAAGGTATCTTCCTACAGTTCTACTGTACTTGCGATTAAGCCAGAATATATATATCAAATATTCTAGGCATGACTGAAAACATGAAGTTTTTTCCCAAGCCAATACGTTAAAACAAGATCAGTTCTGTAAGGAGAATGTTAATGGGAACCTCTATTCAGACACCCACTGAGCCATGAAACATGAAATAAACCACTGCAAATTCATCCATACTCCACAAGCTACAATTCAATGCAAGGGAATAACAAAAAAGAAAACCCTTTTCAGAAGATTTTATTAAAGAAAGGCATGACTGTTGTATGGCATGTCTACTTTTTGTATTCTGGCTTTAAGATCCACCCTTCAAATACTGAGTGTTATTAAATGACAGAAACCTTGTCCAAATTTTTTCCTAGAAACTTGTATTCATCCACTTCACTTACCATACAGGGCCATTTACAGAAATGAAGATGGAAAAACTAAAACTTCTCAATTTTAAATATTATTCTCTGTCACTTACTATTAGTTGTAAGGCTGAATGAAGCGACAGATTTTCAATGGCTTTTTATTAAGTGTAACTTAATACACAATAAAACATCCAAACATCTTTTTTGCTTTTATTCTAGGCAGTAAAGTGAAATTTATTTTTTTTAATTTTGAATTCTTTTTGGTAAGTGAAAAACAGCAGCACATTGTAAATACTTTCTAATACAACTCATGCAAACTATTTCAGATTATTTTCTTTTTTAGACTTTTTTCTTAAACAGACTACTTTCCAGAACCTGGCAAAGTATTTTAAAATTGTTATTTCTGTAGCTAAGTTTTAACACTCGTAACCTACAAGCCAATGTCAGACTTGTCCAAGACTAACTTTTGTAGAGTCAGTAAGAAGATACAGTTAAGACTTATCAAAATGCAAAGCTGCTTTTACTCACTGGTGCTTCGGACATAAGGACAGGATGCAAACTTGCTTCAGATTTAATATGCATCTTGTAAGTGTGATCCAAAATTGCCTGGAAACTATCCCAGTCTTCAACTGTAACAACATTGAAGCGAGCAGATTAGTTACTTCTATGTTTTGTTCCATTTCATAAATACATAAAGGTTTTCCAATGCTTCTTTTGTGTAGATCTCTTTAGTCAAAAGCTATCCTCAGCAGGCATATGCCTCCTTTAATAGCTTTGCAGAATTTTCTTCCTCTGTAAGCATCACGATTATAACATTTCAAGAATTACGCTGAAAGTCCACTAACACTGTAAACTAACTATAATTTATGCAATTTGTGAATCAGGTATCTGTTCTTAACGGCTTCTGTTGCCATACGTAGCACCTGTTTACGTGAAAGCTATAGCAATGCTATTTTAAAAACAGATAGAAAAAGACAGAGCACCATACTCATTCCATTTTTTAAAGGTGAAATGGCCTCCATATTTTCCCTTGGAACTCTCAGGGCATTGGTGTCTATATAATAAGTCGGGCCTCCTTGTTTGCCTTTGTCACCATCTATCTCCATCAGAGTGCCGCCATTGTCCCGTTCTAGCACCACACCAATGGCTGTTGGAAAATCAACCTGTAAGGCAAAAGGTAAGCAGTAGGTGAGAATTAATTTTTTGGGTAGTTTTTTTTGCTCATAAATTCAGAGCTTTCCTTATACAATACAGTCAGAAGAAAACCCAGCATATTCTGAAAATAACTAACAAACAACATCTAAGGCACAAATATGTGTTGCATTTCCATTGAGTCACACAGATTCTCACCTTTGGACAGTCCTCGCCGGCATAGCCTGCTCTCACTGTATACGAGCCAATGTCAAAAACAAGAGCCCCAACTTCATCTGAAAAGATTGTTAGCAAAGAGGCAGTAAATGGTTATTACACTCTACTACAATCCTGACCTTTCCTTGCCCTGTCTGTTTTGCTTGCAAGAGGAGAAAAGCAAGTCAAGGCATCTTTTTCAAGTCAAGGAGAAACCTCCTTATTCAGAACTCAAGTTACTAGAGAGCTATTAGAAGACTGGAGATAGGCTTTAACTTGGACATTGCAATACCTTCCTTTGCAATAAGTAAAAGCGGAATTTTAACAGAAGAGCAAGAACATAGGTGCATCTAAATAGATTATAAGACAAAGCTTTCAAAAAGTGCCAGTTTAACAGTCATGCAAATCCAGGTGAGCCCAGACCTCCTGGGGGTGATCACAATTAGAAAGGCGGCCCTGAAAACACCACTTCTGTAAGTGAAGGCTGCCACACTGGGAAGTGCCCTCATCCTTCTGGGCCCGGATCCTCGCCGCGGTGCTCTGCACACCCTCAAGAAAACCAAAGTCTGAAACAAAACACCTGGACTTTAGTCCTGACGGAAGGGTGTACAGAAGGGCTCTGGGAGGAAACTACACCCCAGTTTCCAAAGCGCGGCGTCTTCTCGGGCCACCCGGCACCCGAGCAGAACTAATTCTGCACTCGAGCAGACCAAGACCACGGCTTGACCGGTCTCCGGGGGAAGCATCTCAGCGAAGCGACGCCGGGCGGGACATAAACAAGGCCTGCAGCCGCCTCCTCTTCCTCAGGCATGCCGCCACCCCCCGTCTAAGAAACGGAGGGACCAGGAGGGCTCCGGCTCCGCTGCAGGGTTGTGGGAGCGCCGGGCCGCGGCCCCCCCTGCTCAGGGCCTGAGGGAGCGGCGGGGAGGCGGGAAGCGCCCGGGGGAAGCTCGCACGCGCTGCCTCACGGGACGGCGCCGAGCTCAACGATCGCGGGGCGGGGGAGGGGCGGACGGGCAAGCGAGGCAGCGCCGGACTCACCTCCCCCATACACGCCACCACTCATGGCTGCCGCTGCGCCCGCGCCCCGCTGCCCGGCCCCGGTGTCCGCCGGCTCCTCTCCTCGGCGATCCGGCAACAATAGCGCCTTCGCCCCTCTCTCCGCCGGTGCTCAGCCTAACCTGCAGGCCGCCGCCTTCCCGCCAATAGCAGCGCCTCTGCCCCTCGCCCGCCCACCGCGCAGCGCCCCGCCGAACGGCCGCTCGGGCACAAGGGCCAATCGCGACCGGTGGAAGGCGGGGTTATGCCTCAGGGAGCCAATCCTGAGGCAGGAAGCGGAGGGCGGGCAAGCAAGCAAGCGTAGGTGCAGTGTGCGGGAGCGGCGGTGTGAGGAAAGTGGCGAGGCGGGGAGGTGTGAGGAGCGGGCTGGTGAGGCCTGGGAGGGTAGATGAGGTGGGGAGGGTAGATGAGGGTTGAGGGGAAGGCTGCTGAGTTCGGTCGAGTGGGGAAGGGTGGCCTGGGAGTCCTGAGGGCTCGTGTGGTGGACTTGCTGCCGCATGAGGGGATACGGAGGAGTGGGGGTGAGTAAAGAGCCTCTGGGGGAGAGGGGCCGGCTGTGGAAAGGAGCGACAGGTATTGCAGCTGGGCCCTCCCCGAGTCCTTCCCTTGCTACTGTCACTGCTCCTTTGGGCTCTTCCCCTGAGAATAAAACGTGTTTAAAGTATATCTTGATATCCTAACTTTGTGTTGCTCCCTTCTTGCTTGGGGCACTCCTTTGCACCTCAGACCTTGATCCCTGAGGCTAGCGGGATAGTTGGGCAGTTCTGATTTGCCAGCTCAGCTGCCTGTTTAGCAGTTGAATTTGTAATTAGGAATTTAGATGGCCTTGTTTGGTGTTGGAGTTCTCAGCCAAACTTGGTATTCAGCCAGAACAACCAGAGAGGGGAAACTGTGAAGTTGTAGGAATTAAAGGACATGAAAGAGACCTCAGGCATAACCAGAGGTTAGCAATAGAAAAGACTAAAATTCTAACTGGAGAATAGGGGAATTGGCTTAAAGTGCAACCATTGCTGGTGTGCACCTTTTTTGAATTCCTATATGAGGTGGGTTTTTTTGGAGGGGTGGGGGGGCTGGTTTGGTGTGGGGAGTTGTGTACGGCCTAGTATAATCATGAGTATTCTTTTCAAGTTCACATAAGATATATAGCTTATTTCTGTAATATGGTTATAAGGGTCTCCACAGGATTAGATTTAGTCAGCGTAATAGAATGATATTTTATTTATTACCTCTACATTTACCTTTAAAGTGTTACCTAGCATAATGGTTGATCTTAATAGCAATTAATTATTGGACTGTAAATAATAAAAAATGTTTGTTTTATTTTCACTGTAAGACAAAAATTAGTGCTGTAAGTCTTGCTTTGTCTTATTTTGATAGAGTTCAGAACTTCCTGCAAAGCTGTGTTTTTTTTCTGTTGTGACTTAAGTTTCAATTATATCTCTGTATTTACACTGAATTTAATCAGTGAGGTAAGAAGAGAGATAAAATTTACATTTGGTATACTCAGTAGTTTTATTCAGGAAGTTTGTAAAGCTGTTGTGACTAGAACAGATTATTGCAAATTTCAGAAAAATTTTATGCTAGTGAAGGAGAAAAGCAGCCTAGATGTGTGTGTTTGGACTACAGCTCCCAAGATGCTGCTGTTAACATTAGGCGGGTGACCAGCAGTCCCCCTTTAAGTCTCATCCTGAATCAAAACAGGAAAAATAGTAAAATCCAACAGTAAGGGACAACCAGTTGTGTGGGGTTTTTTAAGCACAATTATGAGAATATCAGGAGGTGATTGGACGTACTAACTCTCAAGGGCAAGGAATTTAATTTGACACAGTTTGATTCTCTGTTTCTTCAATGAGCAAACTTCGTAATTTTATCATGCAATTAAGAAATTAGAATTTTTTACATAAGTTATAATACAATACAACTACAAAATATAGATGCTAGCATTAGGAAGAGAAATATAAATACTGCTGTTTCACTGACTATACCTCATAAAATCAGTACACCTTGATTTTGTATTATGAAAGCTTTTAAAGTTAATGTGTTATCATGATTTCCAGTATGTGGCACTAATACTCAAGGTAGAGTTGTTTGAGGAGGAGGATTTAATTGCAGATGGGAAAAGCAGTTCAGAAAATTTGGAATTACAATGCCAGAGGATCTTCATTTACCTCTTGCTTGTACTTTATTTTGTAGTAATGGTTCATTGTATTCATGTGATAATTGACACTTTGAGCCAGATCCTGCTCTCTGCACAAGAGCTGCTTATGACTGGTCTGCAAGCCAGAAAACAACACAGTATTCTGCTGCTTTATTTTTTGTCAGTATTTCTTCAACACAGAAGAATTCCTGGTGATGCCATCAGAAAATGTGTGCCGGGGTAAAGAGGCTTGTGGCTGTGCGAGGCGTGGAGAGAGGGGGTGCCTGTGCTTGACTCATCTTTACTGCTTCACTGGCTGATCGGGACCAATAGTAAGAACTGCAAGGTAATGTGCGCTGGAAGTCATGCTGATATCTAGAAGCCTCAGGTTTGACAGGCATCAGGAAATAAAGCTAAATCTGTGTAATCGTCAAGAAGCCTGGAGGATATGGGGAAGGAAATTTAGACTGACAACTGCCTAGGTCTTACTTTTCTCTGCCTTGGACTTTTATAGGCATTTACATCAGTGGAAAGTGTGTAGAACATCATCACTGTGGTTTGATAACATTTTACAGTGACTCTGCTTTACAGCAGTGAGGATAACGCTACAAAGTTCAATGCACAAGATAAATAGACTCCAGGCATCTTTTTTCAGCAGAGTCCAACCTTGCTTAAAGAGATGTAAACCTGGGATTATTTCAGTGAATTCCTTCACATCATCCTACATTTGCATAAGAGCAGGTGAAATCTAGAGTTTTGCCACCACTGTCCATAATGTACCCAAATACTTTTGGGGTATTTAAAGTATTTTTGCTTAGTTTCCTCAGAAGCAAGGATTATAAAATCAAAGTAGATAGAAAGAATGAATGTATTTTATTTAGGTTCCCGTATTGGTACAAATGGCCATAGTATCTCACTAGGAGTTGCAGGTGTAGGTATAATGCAAACTATGTGCTTTTCATGGGAGTATTATATACTGATTTACTGTATATGACATTGTATATAATAATTCTAGAGCCAGACACTAACATAAATTGTCCACAGGAATAAAGAGAAGAATTTTTTTAAAAGTGAGGCACGAATCAAGACTCCAAAAGATGATGCTTACTAGTAAGCAAAAGTTAATCTCCCAGACTGCAGTGCCAGCTTTTAGATGTGGCAGCAGATTGGCTGTGACAATGGGTTATTCATAATGTCTGTGTTCCTCCTTGTTTCTTGATTGCAAAATGCATGTTAAAGGTTTTAGTTTTCTTATTTTCAGAAGTGGTCTTAAATGTTTATGTGAACTAAAAAAGCGTCTGTAGGTGAAAAAGCAAAATAATCATTAATACTCATTTACTCAAGAACTTTGCATGACCTCTCAACTTTCCTTGCTAAAGTACTTGGATACTTAGTCAATTTTAATACTTCCCTTCCTTACAGGGATGCTGTGAGGATAAATATGCTATCATCCTCCTTCTGCAGAGAAAGAGCTAGAACACAAACTAAATGCTAAGGGGCCCCTCACTAAGGGGCCTCAACATTGCCACACCTGACCTTTAGGTTTTTACCTCAGACTGAAATACAAGCACTGAATTACTTTTCATATGAAATGTACTAAAGACAGACACCTTAAACCTGGATTTGCAACAGCATAACCACTGTACAGGATGTTTTGGCTTAGCAATTGAAAATGCCGAGGAGAGGAGATACGTCTGAAATCTGTCTGTGACAGTCATGGGGATATATATTCCAGAATCTTCTTTTGGAGCTGGTGTATTTAACTTGTCCTTTTGTAAAAGTCCCATGACTCACTCTTATTTGAGAACATGATTGAAGGAAGAGGTGATGGTGCTTGCTGTTAATACACAGCCAACTTTCCGTCACCAATAGATGGCCTGACTAAAGGGGGAAAAAAAAAAGAGAATGCATGCTGAGATTGAATCCAGCTGACTGCCTGGAATAATAGTGGCTAGGATACACTGGAAATGGGGAAAACCCCCACATAATATTAGTGCTGCTTTATTGTTCTGAACCATAAGTGGTTCCTGTGAAACCACATTGGAGGACTCTGGACCACTTTCCTCGTTTAGCTCAGGCGTAGTATGAATTCACAGAGCCAGATTAGGTGCGAAGGTGGTAGCACAACATTTGCCTGGAACTGGTTCTGAGGTAATAGGTGTGCTGGGCTAAGCCAGCCCTGACCAGAACTTAAGTGTGCCTGTATTGCCCTTCTCAAATGAGTCTCTTGTGTACATGTCTCATTTGGCTCAGATCTGGCAGAACTTACTGTTTCAGGTTTAGAACTTGGTCTGTAGTCACTCTGGATTCTTGCAGGGCTTATTAGCTTGGCAGCTGGGCCAAACCTGACCTGGCTCAGTACCTCTTATCTGTAGAAACAAAGCCACTTATGGTTGGGAAGCCAGCTTAGGCTAATGAACAGAAGATCTTTGTGTCAGCTGAACCTTACCATTATATGAGGCATTTTGATCCCTTGCGGTTCCCAATGCTAGAATGGAAACTTGGCTATAACAGCTGAGGAGGTAGCGTGGGGCACAGATCTCCTGTTTCTTGGTCAGATGCTCTGTCTTCAGCCTCACAAGGTTCAAATTCCTATTTCCAGCTTTCCAGGAGGGTGCTGTGTTGCCTCACCAGCAGTTTCAAACTGTGATACCATGCAGCTAAGAATCATGGCTCTGTGCAGCCAGAGGTAAGGAATCCAAAAGGAGAGCCTGCTGATTAACCTACTCCTTTGAAAGAGAAGAGCCCCGAGTCCCTTTTTCTGCATATGCATTCTTTACTGGGTGAAATAAGGTAGTCTTGGGAGTAGAGCTGTAAGGGTGTGCTAATCAATGATCTTGTAGGAGTCATGACACTTTTTATATTACCTTTTTGGAACCCTAGTAGGCTTGAAATCTTGGCCTGTTTTACTACAGAAAGCTGTATTCACTTGACATCTGGAAATGTTTGTTGTGAGGAGGAGGTTTTGGTGTAACCATGTCTACTCCTTGCAACGTTTGTTCTACCACCAGGAGAGGGCATAGGCAAAGCAGGGGGCAGAGACACTGGCATGTTTTGGAATACAAAATGGAGCATTATTTCTACTGGGTTTCAAAAAGCAAGGTATTGGATTGATTTTCTAGATTTACGTATTATTGTATCACAAAAAAAGAGATTGCTATAAAATTTAATTATTAAATGGTAGTGAGGAAGAATAATAGTGTATTTGCTGGATGGGCACGTTTGCAAAGAGATTGTCACTTTTTTCTTTAATTCATTCAGGTCATTACTATGACAAGTATGTACTTTATCATCCAAAATGAGTATATAGAGCAATGCAATTGCAGTGCAGCAAGAAGTCTGATGCAGAAAAGGGTGTGCTTTTATTCAGGAGACAGCAGTTTATATGGGGAAGCTTAGGATTGCAGTGCTTTATCTCAATATTTATTCACAGAAAATCTGTATTCTAGGGCAGTCACGCTACTACTGTTCAAAAGTAGCAGCTGCTAAATTACAGCATCAGCACACATCTGTATTAATATGCTCCATTTTAAAAAGTCATTGGGATGGTAGATGAGATCGTTGCGTTCTTTTATGATCATTGAAATTTCTGTAACAGATAAGTTCATGCCATTTTTAATAACTATTATAAGAGTTTTCATATCACATGCAAATTTGTAATCCCTTTTTCTTCCACTTATGTGGTTATCTTGGAGTCTGATTCTTCTCTCTCACCACTTTTACACTGGCACAGTGTCTTTTATTTCAGTGCAGCAGAATTGTAGCCAAGAGGTGCATCAGGCCCAAGACATCTTCCTTGCAAGTGAAATTGAGAGGAATTAGTGTTTCCAAGTGTTGTCAGGAAAAGATGTGGTACAGTGCAGAACTTGATAAGATCTGCAGATGATGAGCTTTCCTTGAGTCCTGATATGTCAGCTTATGTGTGTGGGTAGTCTTCATTATTTACTCCTTTATATGAAAATTACTTATGGCATAGGGAATACTGGCTAGGAGGGTGGTCAGGGATGTTCTTTCTTGCAGGACATAAACAGCATATAAGAGCACCACTCCATGACAGTCTTGGTATTTTGTATTTATTAATTTCTTGAACTTTTCAACTATAGAAGGCTTTTAGGGGAAGAGTTTTATTATCAGTCATGATATGTGTTTTCCTTGAACAATCAAGAAAAATAGAGATAGAAAAGCTGTCTAGCACTGTGGGGTGCCCGTGGTAGGGGAGAACTAATGTGAGCAAGTCTCAGGTATTTTTAAACTAGTGCTTTTAGAAAACTGGGTTTATGCTACCTTTTTGATAGCTTCCACAGATGATAAGGTTGCAGCACAAGCTATGTTATATTAGTTGACAACAGATAATCCATCTAGAACACGGACTGCATGAATATCTTTATCCTAGTAAGAGCTTTGATCAGAAATTTTTGCTTTTTGAGACACAGAAAAGAATCCAAACATGAAACACGACTGGAGAAAACCAGGCCTTTTAAGCTACATTTCTCAGAAGCTGCTTATTTTCAATGGCTTGTTTAGATCTGCCTTAAATAAAGTTGTAAACACAGTTTCTCTAAGTGTATACTAGCGTTTTCATGCTCGCTGGTGCTAGCACAGGGATAGCCAGGCCTAGGCACTTAAGATTTATGTTGCTTACTAGAAGTTCTAGTGCTGTATGGATCCTGAGGCAGTGTCACCTACCAGAAGCGTGGTTCAGTTGACTTGGTAGCTGATGGTTAATCTGAACTACCAGTTCTGAAAGGAAATCAGCAGACATTTCGGGTGTCACTATCATTGGTGGCCTGTATGACCTTGCCCTGTCTTGTGTTGGAATGGTTGGACATGCCACTGTCTTCTCGTCAGAACTACTCCAGTTTTCCTGCCCCAGGGTTCCCCAGCTAAGGTGGTTGTCACCTATTGGAATATTTTGGCACATAGTTTATGGGGTCAGGAGAGACTGATCTGAGTTGCAAAGGTGCTACAGTACAAATGCTGGAACTGGAAAAAAGATGGAGCGAGAGTAATGAACTGCTGGTTTTGGATGCATCTGTGTTAAAGGGCAGACTGTGTCTGTGAATTTGATTAAAATTGAGTGCTAAAGGATACTAACAGCAGTCTGTTCATATTCAGATGTCTGCATTTTCTGAATGTTAGTACTTTCTATTCCTTAGTTTATCTCACTGAATTTCACTGTAATAATGTTCCCAGTTAAAGCCAAATCATGGGAAAGCCAGGGTATGCTGAAAGCCTATAGTTTTTGCTACTAAGGAATGTTATCTTTTAACACGGACATCCTTGACATCAGCTAGTCTAGCTGCAATATCTCTAATGGAGAAGTGCAAGGACACTAATAATGGGTTTGGCATCATCTGACAAGGCACACATCTGTCCTCTACAAGGACAGAGCAAGAGGAAAATAATATTGTGCTTACTCAACAGTGTATTGTTCAGAATCATATTCATAGCTTAGGAAACAAAAATCATCATTCACCCCTTTCCCATGTTTACATGACATGACAGCGTAAGGGCCTTTCTATAAAGAATAATATGTTCTGATAGGTTTTTTTATTTTCTGTAACTCTCTGGCATATAGTCTATCAGTCCTGCTAAAACCTGAGCTAATTTTCTCCAGCTAAAAACCAGATTGGAGTAGACACACATAAGAGGAAGGGCAGAACTTGGAAAGTACAGAGAAGGCCCTGTGTGATCGTCTTTTATGCCAGGTGACTACAGGCATGTTTAAGTGGCTGGATTCTGCAACATGATGCATTTCACAAGCATTTAAATGGTTGGTCCAGAAAAATGCTGAAGACTTTTAACTCCCACTGACTTAAGGGAGCTGATCCTTTCCTCGGATGAATCACTTAAAATAAAATCAGTAATAACTTACTTATCTGATGACTTCTGTCTCCAATCTTTTTTTTAATGTACTGACCAATTTTTAATTTAATTTTCTAATTTATTGGCAAATTTATCAGTTTATGGAAAGGATTCTTTAAGGATTGGCCACCCATTTTTCCATCAGGCATTACGTATGTTAGACTCAGCAGCGTGGCTGATGCAATGTCATGAAATGGGTGTGTAAGATTCTGTCATTGTGCCTCTTCCTAAGACTCCATTAGAAACCTTGTTCCCTGACTGTAGCTCTGCACTGCTGTCTTCCCTTTCTTCCCATTCACTGACTGGATTTGTCCCATTGTGCTGCCCAGAACATTCATGTGAGTCAATCTCACATGCTGAGACGAAACCAAGTTGGTAGGGTTGGATATGATTAAAAAAGATGAAGGTTTTGTTAAGACCATCTTTTTGCAAAAACACAGAAAGTTGTTGTATATTTAAAAATGCTTTTTGGTCTTATATCTAGTAACATTTGATATAAAATATGTCCATGACAGACTGCATTTGCTCTTAAAAAGCATGTTTGGGAAGACTGAGGGTAAGGTTTTTGTTCAGTTATGGTAATGAGTGGAAGGTAGGTGGGAAGTTTGTACCTGGATCTAAATTTCTGCAAAGGGTAATTGTGAAAAAAAAGAGAAGCTTAGATTTGGACCATCGAAGAGAAGATTTATGGGAAGCATTAGAGCATGCATTGGCCATGTACATATTGGTGAACATTGCCTTCTGTGATTTCTAAATATGAAACAGTGCTTTCTGTCCTCCTGTCAGGAAAAAATATAGTATCAGAGATAATGTTATACTGAGGTTTCACTTCGTTCAGATCAAGATATGTCTGTCAATTATAACCCAGCAGAACATTTGCTAGTACGGTTGCCAGAGTTTAAATAATTAAAAATGAGTTGTCTTCAGCAAATACATAAAGTACACCTAATGGAACATTATCTTTTGAATATCCTTTCTGTTCATTACTTGTTTTGTCATAAAATTCAGTCACTTGCAATGACTTGTTCAGCCTTTTTGGAAAATTGTCATGGTACAAGTGTACTGCCTTCTTTCTAATTGCAGGGAGATAGTAGATTTTGAAAATACTAAAATTAAGTCCTTTCTTATACAAACCTTTTCAGTGATAGCACTGAAAGCACTTTTTAAAGGAGTTAGAATCTTTATTCACATTGTACAGCTGGGCAGATTTTTTGTGAGAACTCATCCAACAAGCTAGTACTATAGCTAGTAGCATAGCTGAGAATTTAACTTGGGTCTCCTTATATCTCAGCTCACTGTCCTAGTCTTGAGGACAATCAGGGGCCCTGCTGCTGATCTATTTACATTTCCTCTTAGGTAGATGGTAGATTCTGTATAGATCTAACACTCTGACTGGAAACAAGTGGAAGAAGAACGAGTGAGGATACTTGTCTTCCCTCTCGTTACTCTGCTTTCAAATTGTGGGGCTGTACGAGATTCAGTCAAATCTCCAGTCTGAGCAAAAGTAACCAGAAGGTAAGGCTAATTCATGCTTAGTGTCAGTAGGCTCTTTTCCAGGTGCAGAGCAACGGTGCAGCAACGTGGTGCTTTTGTCACACCCTGAAACTGAGGGCTGTAAGTGTTGCTACATCCATAAGGAAAACTCGCTATTGCAGAGCGACTATTCTGATAAAGAATTTTCTTTTACATCAACTTTGTTACTTGGTGAAGTAGTGCATGTACTTCTCTATACAACTATCAGTTCAGTGTCT
Source organism: Gavia stellata (assembly GCF_030936135.1). NCBI lineage: Eukaryota > Metazoa > Chordata > Aves > Gaviiformes > Gaviidae > Gavia > Gavia stellata. The sequence goes on from NC_082604.1 coordinate 21,776,507, forward strand.
TCCTTCTGTTACACTTAGAAAATAGCATTTTTAACAGGATTTCTTTGGTAGGAATGTGTACATTTGTGCTTAATACGCTGATTCTTCCTACCTCTATAGTTTGTTTGCTCTTGAAGGATCTGGATGTAATTTTTTTTAACTTAGGTGTTGGCAAAGTTTCTTGCCTTTATTCTTGTATGAAGAAGCTGGGCTTCTAAAGCCTGTCTATCCTCTTCTTTAAAGACACCTAAATTTGAATGCATCTAAATTTCAGTGAGTGCAAAATTTTACTCCAAAAAGTTTTAACTAATTGAATTTAGGCAGCTAGGTACAGAAATATCCTAGTTGCAGCTGCTGGTTACTTCTATTTCATTTCAGGTTTGAAGTGGGACAGAGTTCAAATAACGTCTAAAATGTTTTCATCAGGAGTTCAGCATAAAACTCAGTTATCATGGTAGAGCTATTCCCATCCAACTTTTATATAATAGTTAAGTGGTTAGAGCAGCTACCTCGGTTCACTTACTTTCTCATTCTTCTTATTTCATCTCTGAGAATTGTGCCCTTTCCTTGAGGTTATAAAATGATCTGAGTGCTAATGCTTTCCAGTATGCTCTTTGAAAGTTGGCTTATGTGCATTTAGGAATCCAGAAATCCTGAGGTCCAAAGAAAAGCAGGTAAAAAGATGCCTGATCCTGAATTGTAATTGATAACATATGCAAGCAGGGGTGGAAGATGCTTTTCTTGGGTTTTGTACCCAGAATTCCTTCAGTTTTACTTAATGGTGTAAAGAAGAGTGGTGCAGATGCTGAAGAATCTCAAAGCAGATTTCCTTTTTATCTTACTTGTGATTTTTTTTCCATCTAATTGTGGAAGAATTAACCGCACCCAAATTTCTCTAGCTCTGTGATGTACACATCATAGTGTGGTCAAATTCACTATGATCATGCTGTGCAAAAATAACAAAATGCTTTTTAATTTGCTCTCTCATGTTTGGCTAGAATCATGTCTTCTTTAGGCAGAGTATAGTTATCAGTAACACTAAATACAACTGCTAGTGTGTTTATTTCTAATGATATAAACACAAGAACTCTTGTACAATTTGTGCAAATGCATTGTTAGGGAAAAATGAGGGTGTGAGAGCTAATGTGAATAAATATAATAATAAGTAACTTTACGTAACAATAAATAAAGTAAAAAGGAATAATGAAAAATACATCCACTCTTGTCTGAATATCACTGTGTGCTATTTTAATGGGAAATTTTAACAGAATTGGAAAAAAGAGAATAAAAACAGTGTCTGAATTATTAAAATCATCAGAAACCAATTTGCTTCAGTTAAAGACTTAAAGATGCTCCCAATGCTTTGATTAAGAAAGAAATTAGAAAGTTTCTTATTCACCTCGGCATGCATCTCTGCAAAATGGAAGGTCCCTTTTGCTCCTCTGAAGCCATTTAATGCATATATGAGCATGGATTCTCAGAACTATCTATAATGCATATAGTGCTTTCTGCTCTCGGTGGCTTTTTTCCCACTCTCTTTACGTCATATGCCATTTGTGAGGGTTGCCAGGGTAATGACCAATCATCCCTGGAGAGATGCCTGCTAGTAAGGACAACATAGGCTTTCTCTTTTTTGGTATTCTGCAGTATGTATTTGAGAGCTATTCTAGCATCAAGACTGCAGAACTTTTGTTTAGATAGTAGGGAGTGAAAGTTTGCAGAGTATGAAATAACAGCTTACAACTATTGAGGTAAGTGAGGATTCTTCTTTTCTATTTTATTAACAGCTCTGTCTGGATTTATTCAGAACACTGAGCATCATTACCAATTTTTTTTGCTATACGTGTGGCTGACCTTGAAATTAGTAATAGCAGAGAGGTTTGCCTAATTTGAACAATGAAATCTTAGTAGTGCTGCATATACAGCAGGTTAGGATTTTATTCTCTTTGTAATAATGAATCCCACAGCCTTTCTCACCACTACATTCACCATATATATCCACTCATCTCAAAATTATTTTTGGAAGAATTAAAACCAAAAATACCCACAGTGTGTTGTAATGCAGATTACAGAGCATTAACTGTGGTTGCCTCTAAGGCAAATGGGAAGTTCTGAATAGTCTTCATTGTACTGTATGTATATAACAGGCCACATTAACTGGAAAACTGAAAATCCAGAGTTGAGCCCTATCCCTATAAGATGTTGAAGATGTTGAACTCTTGTTATTTTTAAATTTTGTCTATTAAATAGGCACTTGCAGGCTCATAGGCTAACTTGTTGCTCACCTGTGGGCAGTGAGAAAATAGAGCCTCCAGATTGCAGAATTTTTTCTGGAACTGATCCTATCAGTGGAAGCTGGTGGTGACAAGGGCCTCACACAATGGGCTCAGATTTTGTTCTTTTGCATGTGAGGGCACATAAATAATACATAGGAAAGGAGGCAAAGAAAATCGATTCAGAAGTTCCCAATGACCTCAGAAGTTTCTATGAAGTATTTATGTCTAATCTGGGTTATGACACACATGAATGAAAGTGGTTAGTTGGGCGTGTTTTGTTTTTTTGTTGTTGTTGTTTTAAATGAACTACATTAGAATTATTTTGAGTCAAGAGCATGTTTGTTGGTACAGTCCCCTGTTTGTGTACCGGCTTCCTGGGAGAAAAGGACAATTGAAGAGGTTGTTGTATTGTTTTTCTGTAGAACTGCTAAGGTATCAAAGTTCAAAATAGTAACTGTCTCATCAAAACTACTATTTGCTGCTTAATATATTTGCACCTACGCATAGCTTCCATGTGCTTCACATCCTGGCAATCTTACATGTCGTGATGGGCACGACATATATTAACCAGAATAAAGCACGTATATTTATTTCACTCAATTTCCTGCTTATTGCAAATACATACAGAGCATGAGTTTGACTCATGCTTTTCCCTGGTGGAAATATACATTTAGGGCATTTAATTTAGCATGGTAAATTCCAGTTGCTAAATTTTAGATGTTACTATCTATTCAGATGTTTTTATCATAGCTTTGCATTATCAAAACAACTGGAGCACAGCAGTGAGTCTGGATGTGTACATATGAGAGAGAAGAAAATTGAGAGTGACAATTTTAGTCTGATGCGAAAATGATCTTTTCATCAGGCTGTTGAGAAAGTATTTGTTGAGAAAGTAGACCTGTTTCCTCTTTCTAAAAATGGTTACTGGTTTTTTGACATATCTGCTCTGAATATCACTTTTAAGCAGTTTAAGATATGCATAATAGTTAAATGGTTACACTGGAGAAAAAAAAATCAGTAAGCAGCAAGAAAATTTATCATTAGATAATGTTCCTAGTTCATCAGCATTCCGTATGAGTCCACCATTTTCGGTAATTTGGGAAAGAAAACCACAAAAAGGTCATATTGTATTATTCTAGGTGTTGTCTTATGACAGAAAAATAACATGATGACAACTACATAAGGCATGTTAATTCGTAAAGTAGGTTTTCAAAATGAGGGATTCAGAGGTAAACCTTTCTGGAGAAGATGGTGGGTAGCAAGCCTCAGTCTTTGTCTTTCTGTTCACCTTTTTCCTGTCTATCTGCTTCTCCTCTCTTTCGAACTTGAAAATGCTCTGTGACTGTATTACGCAGAGAATAGCATTTATGTTCAGACAGTGGGACAGAGAGACAGAAGCTGAAAGGAGGAGAAGGGAAGGAAGTTGCATTGTGATTTGTTCACAGTATAATGTCTGTGAACAATTAGAGCAAGGTATTTTTGGCTCTGAGGAGTGATGCAGGAGACAGGCAATTCTGCAGCAACAAGTCTGAGAAATCAGGAGGCAAACCGACTAGGAGTAATGAAGGAAATCTGTAAGGTTAGGTGGAACCAAGTGGTTTTAGCAGTGCTGGTATCAGGAATGCAGTAAACCAACCAAGTAGTAGAGAGGTCCAGAGAGCAGGCTAGGAGGAGACAGGGTTCCTGGAGCATCTCAATAAAGCTGGTATGCAGGGTTTGGGGTGGTATGATGGGGAGCATAGGTTGGATAGAAACAGACACTAAAGCTTGGGATACAGTATTTACCCATGACGCAGTATAAGCGCTGTCGAGCAATTTTACCCTTTTCATGCCATGTCTATTGCTGGAAACTGGAGTGGTGAATTCCAGTTGTTTCTTCTACATTTGAATACATAGAAAAGAAGAGGAAAAATTAACAGCACAAATTGATCCACTGATGAAAAGTCAGGCTTCAGACCAGGATGGAAAAGTATGGCACAGGCTGGAAAACAAGGAGATACTCATGAATGGGAAGAAAAGTTAGGATGACAAAAGAGAAGCAGTGCTTATCCTGGAAAGATTGAGACATGCTGGATAAGTGCAAGAATATACAAAATCATTCAGTAGCACAAAGTCCTCATCCCTTGAGAAACAGACGGCAAAACATAAATGAACGTGAATAATTGTTGAGTGAACAATAGTTTCTAAACATAGTGTATGACAAAGCAAATCATTATTGATAACAGTATTGGTACTATCACGGCACTGGACAGCTCAGCGTTAAACTGTGGCCTTTGCTGTTAGAGGTTAATTCTCCTGAGACCTGATAGATTATTTTATCTGATAAGCATCATCTGTCCATGAGCTGGCATTACCTTTTTTGTTTTTTTGTTTGTTTGTTTTTTTAAATGAACAGTATCTCTCTTAAAGGAATACTGGGAGTTTTAATTAGTGATTGTAGTGATTAATGACACCATCTGATGAAAAATTTACTAATTAATTTTTATCTAACCAAAGCCCTACGGTTCTGTATTTTGTTGCTGTTGTTTGGAATCCCAGCTGTTATTGCATTACCTGGGCCTAACTGTCCACTGTGATGAGTAAGAATAGCTCTATTACTTCTGGGATCTGGTGACATAACTCCAAAACTCTGATGTGAAATCATGAAATGCACGTATTCAGGGCATTAGAGAAATAATTTAATTGCGTGAACTTAGTTAAAGTGGTACCAGAAGGCACAGGAATAGTTACGATATAAATGTCTGGTTTTAAATTGCCACTTACTGGCATTTTTGAAAAAGAGCGGTGAAAATGTGCTTTATCATCCAAAGCTGCAATCCAGGAACACAATAAAGGCATGCAAAAGGAAAGTTACTGTTACTTGACCAGAAGTATGCATAATTAGGAAATTTTGAAATTTACTATGTATTACAGCACTTTTCAACGTCTCTTTTAAAGTGCATGTTAAGGTTCACTTTGAACAAGTAATTAGAGAGAAAGTGTCTTGCGGTTTAAAACAGAAGCAGTTGTCAGAAGATGGGCCTTTTAAAGCACTTTACTGAAAGCTTCCAACTTAGATTTTTAGTCCTATTTTCAAATTATTTAACTTGAGCTTCATTGCGCGTCTGTAGGCTCTAAGTTTCAAAGAGACATAGATGCTTTTGAACATTGGATCACTTATTCCTGAATTGTTACATATTTACTGTATGATGTTGGACAAGTCCATTAAACACTTCAGGGCTTGCTTCTTCCTGTATGTAAGCTGGAGATAAGTATTTACCTTGTAAGACTATAGACATTATCTGTTATTCTTTGTGTAGTGTTTTGACGAGTCATGTTGTTCAGGGCCTAGTTACTTAGACATGCAAAGTACTACAACACACAGCCCTCTGAGATCCCCCAGTTCATCTTGTTTTCCTATTGTAGTTACAAGGTCCAGTTGAAATAATACCTATGATTATAAGAGCTTGTATGAAAAACTTTCCTGGAGAGCAACATCTGTTATCTGGTGGTAATAGTGATTCAAAGGAGCTCTCTGGGAAGAGAATACAGTCTGTCTCACATGAACAGGATGACTCAGTAGTTCACATTTGAAAAGAGACACATTCTCCAGGCCTCACGAATGTGATTCTGGAGACTCATTACATGCATTATTACATGATTTTGTGAAGCTCTCTGACACAGTGCAAGACGAATGGTTTCTGGCAGCCATGATCCTGTCTTCCCCAGAAGCAGAAGCAATACCAAACCATCTGCATTGCCTGTGCTGCAGACTGACTCTCATTCCTCTCTGATTCCTCAGTGGCGACGCATGTGGCTCTCATTTCACATGCTTGGTAATAAAGCTGAGTAAGGGGTGTAACAACTAGGGACTCTAACAAATGCTGAAATCTCAGAGCCTTGTAAGTCCTGACACAAGTTTACCTTGTATAAACTATCCTGTAACACAATAGGTCTGTGCCACACATGTACCTGTTTATTTGTAAGTGTTTAACAGCTGAGACTGTAACTTGTGTTAAGGTGTTGAGAGAAATTATATTACTCTGATAAGTATTGTGGGCTATGGACATGCACATCAAATTTCACAAGGATTTAATTTTATTTCCCATTTTATCGAAAATTTGAGTGAAATTCAGTCCCCTTGTAACATAACTGACCTTGCTGTTTCAGGCCTGCAAATCAAAGTAGCTGTAGAGCTTCACCTAGATGAGTGAATAGGCATCCTACCTTAACATGGTGTTGATTGATGACTGCAGTTCGGTTCAACTGAAACTAAACAACTGAACTACATATAGGTGTTCCAGTCCTGTCTACTTTCACAGAGGCTTGCATCTTGCAAACACTGCCCTATACAAATAAAACTACGCAGAGGTGCTATGTATTAACATTATGTAAAATGCTATAGACCTGAAATACTGTACAGCTTAATTGAGTGCAATTCCTATTGACTTTGATGGGTGTTTTATTCAACTTGGGACTGCAGAATTTAGATCACTGCCTTTGGCTTACATCATTGCAAATATTACTGATGCTTATAAAGCTTTCAGGGATCTTTCAGGCTTTTAGTCCACAAATTGACTGTAATGTGAATGTCTTGCTCGGGGGTAAGAGGAGTAGTTATATCCATCTCATCTTTCATTTACTTATTCCTGAGTCTTTCTGTGCTATTCTCTTGGGAGCGCTCATATAAAATATGCAATTTAACAAAGAGGGGGAAAGTAGAGTTGTCTCAATATAGCAAGATTCAAGTTTCATTTTTGCACATTAGAAGTATGCCTTTCATATTTTCTTGCATAAAATGTAGACGTGAATCTGATTAATTTTAATTCTCATAAAATAATAAAATTAAGGCACAGTAAATTTAGAATGAATATTGAGGAAAATTAACAGTTTCCCAGGGGCGAGCATGGATACAGTGCTTGAAACTTTAAAACTACACTGGATGGAGCACTAGAAATTTTAACAAAAAGAACTAACCTGCTTTGGCAAGAAGGGGATGGATGGCTTAAAAGACTTTTTACGTTTCTAATCTGCATGCAATATAAAGCCAATGCCTGAGTTGTTTTACATGAGTAGCACAAGCAGGCCCTACATAACGTAATTCTGACCATTCAGCCTCTGGTCACAGTAGGAATATGGATAGGATAGAAATCCTTATGATCTCTCTGTGTTGGGCCCAGAGAGAAACGGGATGCAGTTTCTACTCTTCTCCATTCAGTGCTTTGGGGAAAAACAGCAAGTAAACCATTTCACATATAGTGCATGTAATTGCATTTAATACTTCTTTTTATCTAGAATCAGCAATGAAATGTCTAGAAATATATATATGAAAGTAAATGAAAACAAAAGTTGGTAGGGATGGGCATAAGCACTTTTTGGACATGTACTGTAGAAATCTGATTGCATTTCAGGCAATATATTCTTACTATAGATCTTCCCGGAAAAATCTGCAGAAAGAGCTAGTAAAAGTCACACATATACACATGCATATTTTTAGGTCTATTTAGTAAAATTTGAGAAATGTATCTATGGGAAAATTGATACACATTCTGGCTAGAACACTGACTGTCTTTATTTAATTCTGTTGTATTAGGTGAAGTGAAATTGGACTTAAAAAAAAAAAAAGGTAGCCTCCTTAGAGAAGGCAATTTTTTGCAGCAGCAGAGAGCACAATAAATGTTATCTGTCAGGGAAAGAAACAGGCTATTTAAATTCAGGCAGCATAACATCTTCAGGCAAAAGGGCTATTTTTAACTTCAGATGTAGCTTAATTTAGAAACTGAGCAGTTGAAGTCCCTTTTTTTTTTTTTCCGCACTCCTCCGACTGGAGATTTTTTATAATGATTGTAGATATCCTTGGGTGAAGATACTGAATAGAATAAAAAATACATTATCCTGAGCTTCAAGGTCATGAAAAAACACAGCTAAACAAAGCAGCTTTGCAGCAATATTGTCATACATGTGTACACACAGAGATTAGATTAGATTGATGCACTGTTTTGTAAGCATAAGGGCCACTTCAGCAATTTGCCAGGAGGTTGCATATAATTTTTATATCCATTTATGCAAGATCTTACCCAGATCTGTATTATTTTCTGTAGGAAGTGCTGTAATTGCGTATAACCCTAGACAACACATGGTAAAGAGAGTGTAAATTTCAGTGGTTTCTAAGGGAGAAATATTTATGAGAAAACTGGCAATGATTCCCTGCATTGATTTTTCTGAACCAGCTTCTTGTATTTGGCTTTGTTTGTAAGTTAATCACAAGAATTGAGAAGCTCATCTTGTCACAGAAGATACTCAGAATTAACAATTGCAGATTTGAATCTATTAAATGATTACAGGCTTTTTAATGTATTCAGATTCAGAATATGAAAAAATCCTCTCACAAATAGAAGTACTTCCAAGATGGCTTGTTGCAAACAGTCTTCTTGCATAATTGCATACTCTATGTCACTCAACATTATCTATTGAATTTCAATAGCTTTTCAGCATAAAACTTGGTTCTAGCTGAATCTTATAGTTTACCTGTTCAAGCTCAGCCAAAAACGATTCTGAAAGCTATTCTAGTTGCATAGCAATAACAAAAAGCAAAGAGAGGTATGTGCCATTGCGACAGAAATAATTGGGTTATTAATAAGCTGAATTTGACATGGAAAAGTCGGCTCTATTTCTGAGCACAGTGACACCTTCACCATTAACTCTTAAGCACACACAACTTCTTACAGTTTTTGAAATTATGCTTAAATGTTTGAGCATGTATTCACATACAGAAAAGATAACTTTTTCTGTAGCTACCTAAAATCCTGCAATTATAAGTTAAAGCTTCTGCTGCCATTTATTCTTTAACTTATGACAGCTAAAATTAGAGGCTTTGATTCAATTGTTTTTATATACAGGGTAGCATGATATAATGTAGTAAGAACATCATAAAACAAGTTAGAAATTTAGAGTTACAATCATTAATGTTCAGTGGAAGTTAAAAAGAAATACCGTCCAGAGCTGGACTACTCCTGAATTGCCCACTCTGGATGGGGATTCTTTCATCTTATTCTTAAACATTTGTTTTTGAGGAATGCTGCTTTGTCCAGTTACTTTCTATGTGGAGGGAATATGGGAGTTAGCAGAGAAGCTGTTAGAACAGTTAGGCTCTGCTGTGGGATTTCCTTAATTTTCTACTGGCCAGACAAACCTGAATTAAGGCTGAATTTAGTCTCTGGGAGGCATTTTAGTAGTGCTATCAGACTAGAAAATTCAGACTGTGAAGCACAGTTTAGATTGGGAATTTGAATTCAGAGCCCTTTCTTAAAGAGGATTTTCTTTATAATAAAGCAGATATATTGCACCAATATTTGCTGAAGTGTTTCAACTTCAGAAAGAGAATGTTTCTCTCATCAAAGGCTTGATCTGAAGCTTGTAGCAAAAGAAACATTCAGCACATATACTTTCTTGTTTTAGGTATGTTGGTATGCTATCAGGAGGCAGGATTCAGTTTGCCTAGTCAAGAGGTTTAAAAAAAGACTAAAAACCATCCAAAGGGAGCAGTGGAGTTGTCAAGAAGAAGCTGAAATCTTATGGAATGGAGGGTAATATTTTTGCTCTTACAGAAACACAGGATCTACTTTAAATGACTTTCTGAATGGCTTTATAAAATCTAATTGGCTTGCAATTATAACTGTCCATTTGTACCTGCTTTGTTTTCATTCAGTTTGAAGTAAAGAGGAAAACAACTGTTTTGAGAGCAAATAGTAATTCTATTTTCAGGCATTCTAACTCTTAAATAGTAAAATGCCGCTATGAGGAATTCTGGTGACACACAGATGATGAGGCTTAGGTAAGGCTAGACTTTGAGACTTGAGTTTCAAGTGAAGTTGGGGTTTCTAATAGAACAGCACTAAAATACTCAGAATTATCTTTAGGAGATTTCTGCCATTTTAGACCAAAATCTTCTGATGAGATTACAATTATAGTCACAAGTAAGGCTAAACTAGAAAACTGATGACTTTTGATTCTGGATCCAACCTAATGATTATAATTAGTTCTTATTTAGTACTTTTCATCCACAGGTCTCAAAGTGTTTTATAGTGAAGGTCAATATCATGGCCTTGTTTTACAGAAATGGAAGCACAGAAAAAGGAAGCGAGTACCTAACACTGGATTTTCCTACCTTGTGGTTTCCTACAAATTCCTGCCTAAATGTCCAGATAGATTTGTGTCCCAGAAGCATGGGTAATCCAAGCAGCCATTCAGGTGCTACCCTGCTAAGAATAACAGAAATTCCTACGTAGGAGGATGGCTGGATAGAATACCCCCAGGCCTTCATGAGCAGCCCCTTAAGACCTGCTAAGTACCATGCAAATTCTTCACTTTGTCTTCAGAGGGATTGAGATATGGATATTGCTGAATATATGGTACTCTGTTGTATATTGTGTGTCTTTACCCCTTTTATAAATCCTTAGCATGACAGATTCAACACTTTTGTTTGTAAAGTGACCGCTGTGGAGCTGGGAATATTTTCTACAGCCGTTTACATCTTTGTGACTTCCCTGAGAGATAGTGACATCTGCTCCTTAACAAAGCAAGCCTGGTTTCCTTCTCTTTTATGCCTTTCCTCCTGTGGGTAGCTGTGAGCTATTGTGACTGGGTCACTTTTAAAAGACTTGGTAGTCCTCCATACTATAACCTGCTGGCTGGATCCAGACCTGATGTGTCCAGTAGAGTCCCTGAGAGAAATGGAACCAAGCTGCTGGAGTCTCCTGGCTTGTATCTTGGCCTGATCCCAAAACAGTGATTACACTCTTTGCTGTCTATCTATATAGTCCATGTAGACTGTTTCCATTGGCAGGGAATCACATGCATAATGTACTAGCTCTTCCATAAGAATTCTACTATAATTTTTCGCTTCAAAAAGTTTAAGCCCTTTCTTCTGTGTCACTTGTTACAGAATTTTTTCACTCAGCAAAGAAAATGTATCAGTGTTTTCCATGCCCACAAATCACAGGAGGGAGGACTGGAGTTTTTATTAATCAGTATGCTGTCTTCTCAGAAATGGGAAATTGATTTTATTGAAGTATGACAAATTACAAGAAGTAAATAAATTGATATTCAGGCAAAATACAGGAGACTGAAACAGTCATACTGCATATCTAATTAATTATAAAAATACAGTATGCTATACCTGTATAGGGGTTTTCACACATCAGTATGTAAGCAGTTCACAAACCTACATACACATCATCTTCCTATGTTATATAGATAGGGACATCTTTCATCTTGGAGAAGATGGTCATAGATGAGGTACTAAAAATTGTCAAATTGAAGAGCGCATGCTCCCTGGGGGGGGTCAAAGTCTGAGATGCTGTTTAGACATGCAAACAACCAGAAGTATCAGAGCAGGAAAGAGTGTGGTTGAACCAGTTGGTGCACTGATAAAATCTGCTACTTCTAGCTTAAGCAAAATTTGTGAAAGTAATAGAAATGGAGTGCAGAAACACAGGGAAAGAGATGTGTAAGGCAGTTCCTATCGCCTAACCTTGCATGCCTAACATAGGTGCCTAAAGGAGGAAGACAAATTTTCCTGGGCTATTGAGAGATTAAACACGGAGGATGGTCTTTCAGAAAGTAATTCAGAACCCACAAGTACGGCTTCTGCTCTGAAGCACCTCTAGAGGAGCCTAACACTCTTCACTGATTATGTAGGAGACTTAGGTAAACTAACTGTGTACCTTAAGCCCCTGAGTGAGGTATTAAACTTAAGCAGTGGTAAAAACCCAGTCCGCGTAGGGTCACTGCAAAGGACTACAAACCTAATACTGATAATGTGCTTTCCTTGTATGCCATCACCTTGGGAAACTTGCATTTTCCCCTCAGACTTCTCTTTCTGTTCTTTATATGACATTCAGATCTCATGTGCAGAGGCTGAGTAGTTTGTCTGAAAGACAAAGAAAGTCAATGGAAGAGAGTACCTTAGATCGTGCATTGCATTTGTAACTGAATCTAAAGTCAGACAGACTCAAGGACTCTCCTCCTCTATGTTCTTTCCTAGAGATGGGAGGATATTTCTGTAATCAGGATTGGCTTTTGTAAAAGTCCCTGGCAAAATCATAAATTGTGCTGTTTAGTTCAAGAAGATTTCTGAAAAATAGAGAAAAGTTCATAATCAAAACAAGAGCAATAGTTTTTGTGCCACATCTGATTTAATAAGAAAACAGTATTTACTTGAAAAGGAATATAAGTAAAATCTGGATTTTCATTAAAATGGATGAGAATTTTTTAACTCAAAAAGGATTAAAAATTTTTATTTATGGTTAAAAATACTTTTTTAAAAATATAATTACTGAAAATTTTGCATCCAAGGCCTAGCTTCAGAAGATCTGTTGAATTCTCTGTCCTTTGCATCTGACTTGCAGCACTATTAACACTTTTCATGTTTCTCTGTTGCACTTGTCTTGTTTAATACAAGACGAGAAGCCATGTGGGTGACAGCTCTATACCAACAAATCTTTACAGACAGATGCTACGATTTGATCCTGATACTCACTGTATGTTTTACTTACTGTTGCAACTGGGATTTAAAAACATAAGCACCAGCTTTTTTTCCTGTATGTATCTCCGTAAAAAAGCCTGTTCTGATTTAACATAATATTAATAGGAAACTATTTTTAACCTAAATGAAGCAGGGGGACAATGACATTAATATGTTTCATGCTGCAAGAAAGGTTTTCTTCCTTTAGGCTGACATTCATCACCAGTTCTTGCATAAGCATTCACCATACCTAAATAAAGTAGTAAAAAGAAACTTCCTCCTCCTATTAAGTGGCCCTTTATACAGAGAAGATCAAATTCAGCTGATAATGTCATCAGGAAGTATGTGCAATATATAAAATCAGGTTGACAGTGGAAATACTGCTGCAGAAGAAAAAAATGGCAGTTTGCCTCAGAAATGATGCTATGAATTTCAGGTTGGTCCTATGACAGAATTAAAGTCAGACTCACTGGTTAGAGTTTTTACCACTATATGATAGTGTTAGATTTAGGAGTTATGGGATGGAATCTGAAAAGGAATTTTGTGTGCTGCATGCCACAAAACTGATCTGAAACCCTGTTGCTAGACTGACTCTCTAAAATGGCTTAGTAAAAGGCCAGTGACCGGACTTATATGCCTGGACAGAAAATTTTACATAATATATGTTAAAGAACAATTTCACATTAGCCAAAGGATGAAATAGGAATATGTTAATTCTTTTCTGTAATTTTGTTTGATTTGTTTGATTTGATGTTTAGTTCTTGTGTGAACAGGTCCTTTTTCATTGTCAGTTTTGGTTGCAAGGTTGGCTGATTAACCAGACCATCTGTGGTCCTACAGTACTCCATAATACAGAGGAGAGAGAAATAATTTCAGTTAAAAAAAAATTAGAAACACTTAGCAGAGGTGCCCTCAGCCAGAAAATTAAGACATGAAATCCCTCATACTTAGCATGGCATAGCTAAGTCATAGTGGGTATATTCCCCCAAAACTGAAAAATTAGGGATTGAGCAAGGAAACAGATGTTTATGCAGTATGGTAATTCAGTCTTGGAAATGACAAAAGAATGAAGCCAAGGAATCTGAGTATTATTTTCTTACATATGTAAATAAGCATAAAGATGTGTTAAAAAAATTGGACTAAAAGAATATCTCAATGGAAAGAGCACAAGGACAAACAAAGAAATGGTTTAAAGGTCTAAAGCAAGACTTGTTCAGTGAACCCCTCAAACATTTGTAAAAAGTGAGCAAAGTGGTAGCAAAGACAGCTAAAGGGAAATGCATTTTAAAATTCTAGCAAATAGACTTAACTTCTAAATGTAACTACTGTAATAAATTACTTTGGAAAGTTATACATAGAGACACAAAATATCCTCAACCCTGTGGTTGAGAAATGTCATGAATTCAATGGAAAAATACACTAACACTGTTCATGGATGCATGTTTTATGGAGAGAAAATTTCTGTTTCCCTGATGTGTATTCATAAACAATGAATTAATCCAAGCCGTTAAAATGCATGCAACCTGTATCTGTGTTGGTGCTAAAACTCTTCTAATGCCAAAGAAAATACACACACACATATCAATCTACTCATTGCACCATTGTTAAGCTTTACTACTCTTTTCAGTCTTTTTTTGATGTACTTTTTGACTGTGAGGAGAGAATAAGCAATCATAGTTACAAACATGTTTTTCTCTAGGGAAAACTCTTGGTGAGCAGCGTGCTTCCACATCCCTAGGCCTACTACTGTGTCATCCCGTTATTTCTAGTGCCAGCAGTTCCTCTGTACTTGTCTGATGTGGGTGCTCCGACAATGTGGCTTATAAGAAGCCTTTCAGCTGCGTTTAGACAGACCCTTTAAATGTCCCTCTTTGACGTCAGCTCAGCTTTGGGGACTAGCTGGTATTTTTCATGTGACTGATAACAGGAGGTTTCCTGATAAAGCCTTTCAAAGGAATGGGCAAAAGAAGCACAGCATGTTTCTCTAGGGGACATCATCTTTGATACTTGAAAGGGACCTTTTTATCTTGGGCTTTGAGAGACTGTGCGCCCAACATGCTAAGGAGATTTAGAACATCCTTGTTAGATTTTTGCCTCAGGACATTACAGTTTGATAGTTAAGAATGAACAAAATCCAAGGTAAATTCTAAATGTTTAGTTGTTCATGGAGAAAAAAAATGTTTCACGTGAATTTCAGCCACGTGCATGAGATTCCATGTGTTCAAGGTGTCATGTGCGTTTAGGGAGAAAAAGGAAAACTGTTAATAAAGGGATATTCCTGAATTAAAAGATCACACACAATTTCTTCAGTAATTGGTATTCCTGGTTAGGTCACTGTATTGATACTTGTCATTTGCATAAGCAACTGTTACAACTTGTGTGCACATACAAAACAAGGTGTATTGTACTGCATATAAAATTCATATTCAGTGTCAAGTAAGAAGGAAGTGGGACGCCTCGTATAAAGGCTAGGATACAGATGAACATATCAAATGAATGTTTAGCCTCAGTTATCAGTATGGTTGATGAGAGCAGTGACAATTCTATCATACGAATTATGATGATGCACTAGAAATTACAGCTGCTGGCATGGAAGCAAAGCATACTGGTAAAACAAATTTAGGTGATGCAGATAATTTCCAGAATGCTGAAGAAACTGCAGTAATGTAGGATTTGTAGTGAGTCTGTTTTTTTGTTTTGTTTTGTTGGGGTTCTTTGGGAAGTCGGGGTTTTTTGTTTGTTTGTTGTTTTTTTCCCTGTGACTGGAAAATAGCAAGTGTGGACCTATTTTGGAATAAATTACAACATTGTTTTATGAAAGGTAGGTCGTAATGCTCAATATATTTCAATATGATAATTGATTTTTAGGAGTAATAAAAGTGAGCTTCATCCACTTAGATTCCAGTAACTGATATCCCATAGGAAGTTTGGAAATGATGGTGGTGAACACAAGAATTGTGAGCTGGCTAAAGTGCTCACTAAAAGTAATATTCAAAAGAAAGTGGCAAGGCTGGAGAAACATTACTAGTGGTGTTTCTCTGGGGTTAGTCTTGGGACCTGTTGTATTTCATATATTTACGAGTGTGTTGAGGTGAAATTCCTAGATAAGACAAAGTTGGGAGGTACTGCCAATGCTGAGGAAGACTGGGCTGTTTTTTGTTCAAAAAGAATTAGACTAACTTTTTTTACTAGCTTGTTAGTAATGTCATGTAAGTAAATAGCATACTGTACAAAGCCATACACTTCGGGTTCAATAATAACTTCATCTATAACCTGGGGGTTTATGAACTGGAAGTAACAGAGGTGGAAACAAATCTGAGTGTACTTGTCAGTGGAAGGATGAATATGACTAGACAATGGAATATAATGATGGTAGAAAAGATAACAAAATCCTGGAAGGTGAGAGATTTTTAATGGAGAGAAGGAAATACTGGTACCATCTTAAAGGAGCGTTAACTCCTTTTGAGTATTTCTACAGTTGTGTTTAGCTATTTTCAGACAAGTGAATTAAACTGTGAGAGGTGCAAAGAAGAGCTACAGGATGAGCAAGGGAATGAAGCTCCATCTTTTGAAGGGAAATTAGAAATGCCTCATATACCCAAGCAAATGGAGGTTTCTAGGGCGATGAATCATTAAATATACTGGGAGCAAATATTGATAAATGGATAGGTTCAGTGTCCATGATCACTTAGTCCTTAGCCTCTCTGCTGAGATCACTAACAAAGCTGCCAATTGCTGCCAGTTCAGTAGTTTTCTTTTGCGATGTGGATAGTTGACTGATGTTAATTCCAAAAGTCCACAAAACGTTCGCATGTGACACTGACAAGAGGTTTGCCAGTAAGACTCTATTTTTTTTTGTACTGTAAAAAGTATTCAGCAGCCTTAAAAAATGCATACTGTTTTTCTAATCTTGGCTGCAGATTGCTTACAAAAGAAAGAACTATTCTTTATTCGAGATGTCACTGAACTTCCTCCTGTTTGGTCTTTTGAACCCGGCTCTGGTGGTGTCACTCCCTTACCCTTGCCTAATGAGCCAGCTCACCACGATGACAGCTGCTGCTGTCTGGTTTGACTTTAGAGAGCTCCGTAAGTGCGAAGTGTGATGACGTCATGCTCCCTAGGGTGTCAGTTATTAGCTGCTAAAAATAGTTACAGGCAAACACAGAATAGAAAAATCGAATGTCTGTTTAAACCACTAGTGAATGGGAAGGTAAAGAGAGAGAGCTCAGCTGAGGGGCTTTTTATCTAAATGCAAGGGCAACAGCGTTGGACAGCAATCCTGGCAAATGTTGCAGATGATGCTTTAGGACTCATGAACTGGGGGAGCCCACAGAGACAAGTTCATCCCTGGTGCAATTCCAAAACTGTCATGGTAAGTGAGTTTTTTGTGTTTATTTCCCACTTGTTAGGTTATCTGATCTGAGTAATCTGTGTTTTGGAATTCTTAATGTAAGTGTAACTATGGGATTCACAGCACAAGAATGATGGCAGTGTTACTGCCAGAATAATCACTGTTCTATTAAAAAATAAACCAGAAAGCAATACTCATGTTGTAAAATGAAGTGCTCAAAGGTTAGAAATAATGTACAGTAAAAACTATATGCAGGCGTAAATGGTAGTCTCCAAGTTCAGCAAGGTATCCTGCTCAGCATGTGTTTTAGGGCTATTCGGTGCAAGTTCTTTTGACACCACTTACAAACTTTAGGCCTTGATTACAGATCTGTGAGCTAAGACACACTTGAAGACAGAGGTCAAATTTTCAGGCTTTAACTTAATTCCAGTTTTGTAATGTAGACTTCTGTTTAATGTTTCTGTGGTACTAGCAAGGTGTTTCAGATACTAAGCTGCTCCAAATTAAAGCTGATCTAATAAAGAAAACACATACAAATACAGAAGCAATATAACAGAAAGTTAAGATTAACATAGGACTGGGTGTCTCACAACCTTTGAAAATCTCATCCTGGGTTTTTTATACTAATTAGGCCATGGACAGAAATGTTCAACTAGGCTTATCAGTGCTGTTAGAACATTTTCTAACCTGAGCTACTCATAACAGTCTTTTCTATACTTCTTAACTTACTGTCTAAGGGCAGGCAGGGGTAGCAATAGGAAACTGTGACTCTTCCAGACGCACACCAGATACTCTCATTCCAAGTTACAAATGCTAACCCATGGGCCTGAAACTCCCTTGGCCAAACTATAATTTTTTTCTCACCTGTTCGGAGTCACCTACCACAGCTTCATGGTGATGCAAAAACACCAGAAATCACTTGTAACTAGCACTGGTCCCCTTATCAGGAGAACAACCTGTTCTCCCTCCAACTTTTGCACCCTGGCCCCAAACTGCCTGGTCTCCCGTTTGCAGCCGGTACACAAGCTAAAAACACAGGTCTGCTGATCCTACAGAGCCTGACTCACATCTCTGTCAACCACTTGCAGCAGCCTTCCCCAGAGGGAATGAAGAGCTTGATGGATGTTATACTGCAGGTTATCAGAGTGCGTGCTAATGAAGCAACAGATCCATTACAGTATTTATCCATTTGCAAGATCCAATTACAGGAACTTTGTGAAGTATAAAATAGTTCGATTTACCCTGTGTTCATCCTGTAAAAGATGATGTCTCTAAAAGATATTCCCATCCTATCATTATTTCCTTGTGCTGATTCATCTATGTTCAAGATTTTTTAGAGCTAGGATTTGATTCTGCTTTGTTGCTGATAATGTTTTTTGTAAATCTGTTTGATAATTGTAATGGATAAAGCAGAAGAATCCCTGGGTCTTTTGCTTGTGGGGGTGTGACATGTAAAGTAGAAGTTTTTCTTGCAGATCAGAAGCCAGGGGACTGATGTAGGAATTATTGTGTGAAATTACATTGTCTTCTGTTATGTAGGCATTCAGACAGTGATTGTGATAGTCCCTTTTGTCCTTTAAAAATGTGAATTGATGACTCAAAAGGTGCTCCTCTGTCAGTCACAAAATTTTTACCATTATACTGAATCTTATTTTTTAATGGTATAATATCCTGTCCTTTTAGTTGCAAGTGTGTTTTGAATGCAACCTGATTTACAGTCATTTTCTTCAGTCTGCAAAACAGGCACACACACACAAAAAAAGAAGAAATTCTATATTCAGTGGTGGTGGCCAGAGGGGCAAAATATAATATAACAAAAAAAACATATTGAAGAATTTTTCCTCTTTGCATGGGTTTGTGAGATTTATTTTTTTAAGTAAGAGGACTATTTTTAGGTGACTCCTTAAAACTACCTGAAGGAGTAGCATCTGAAAGAGAATAATAATAAGAAAGAGAAATATGGAGAAGTTTTTACAACATAAAATGCATTTTTTAGCAGGTGGCCAACTTCTTGTTCAGAAAGATTTCCTGCTGCATTAAATTTTCCTTGCTCTATCCCCCAGAAGGCTCAACGTTGCTAACTCCTGCAGACAATGCAGCAACGCCCTTATTTTGTACTAGTGAATGATTTTTCCATTCACAAGCTGTTTCAGTATTCCAGAGCATGCATCGATCTGAATTTAAAGTCATTCTATTCATAAAAAGATTATTCTCTCTTGTTTTGGGGGATACCATCAGGGATAAAGGCACATGTAGTAGCACAAACAATTGAGATCTTCTCACAGACTTTTTTTCTGCTTAACTCTTTTGCTGATGGCCTTCATGCTGAAGATAATGCCAATAGAATAAAATATCCTCTACAAAATATAATTTCCTGTTGGAATGCTGGCAAAGTAGTGCTGATGTGGCATACACTTACTGCATCATCTATAGGTCGTGGCACTGTATCTTGCATGTTCTGTTTTCAAGGTTAAACAAAGAAGTGTACAAAATACTCTCAGCAAGAGGTAGAACTACCTGAGCCTTAGGTCTGACTTTAGCTGAACATTCAAACCCTTGTGCTATGTTCTTTGTGTGCAGGTGGACCTGTTGTGTGTGGAAATCATCTCAGTTTAAATAGAAGCAATGTAGAAAACTGAACTGTGTAAATGACTGTGAATGGATCTACTGATTTTTGTAGAAAATCTAAGGATGGTGGACCTAAGTAATCAATAAAATTAGGATAAAAGTCTTTGTAAAACACCTGTGGAAGTACGTATTTATCAGTTTTACATATCCCAAGCTAGATGCACTGAAATCATGGACAATTCAACCAAACATATGCCTGGAATGTATTTAGATCCAATAGCAGGAAGCCGAGGCCAGATAGAGTCAGACTGGAAATGAGGCATTAGTGTGGGTCATTAAACATTAGCATAGCTAGAAAAGAAATGTGATATTTCACATGCACAGTAAATTGAGGGTTTGTCTACATAAGACTACACACATGTAATCTGAATTAACATTGACAAGTTAAAGGATCTGATGTAGGAACTACTTAGGGAATACAGTTGACCCTGTTGCTGTAAACTGTCAGACTAACTAAGATTAGAATAATCTCTCTGGCTGGAAAATGCATGAGTCTATAGCAATAGCTCTGCCCTATATGTGCTCAGCAGACAGAGAACAAGAAAAGGTTTTCCTTTTGCTGCATAAGATGTTAATGGAACTGTCTCACCATGAATTTTCACAGGATTAGGTAGTTAGATTGTATCAAATCTTGGCTCATCACCAAGACTACTTGCCATAAAATGTCTGACATCAGAAGAGGGACATCCGCATTAAAGTGAAATTTGAAGACTGTCAAATATGTACATTTGTGAGACAGAGTCCTTATCCACAGAAATAGTGTTGTCAGCAGCG
The DNA here is from genome assembly GCF_030936135.1 of Gavia stellata. Taxonomy (NCBI): domain Eukaryota; kingdom Metazoa; phylum Chordata; class Aves; order Gaviiformes; family Gaviidae; genus Gavia; species Gavia stellata. The sequence goes on from NC_082604.1 coordinate 21,797,019, forward strand.
CTGTTTGAGTTAAAGCTGCAGATTGGATCTAGTCGTTGATGCTGCTCTCAACTTTTATATAGGACATAAATTGAATACATTACATTTTCTATCAGGCCAGCATTCTCTGATGCAGATACCAAAGCTGAAGTAAATGGGAGCAGGCAGTGTTTTCCAGCCTGAGGTGTCAGACCATTAGAAATTTCAGGTGCCTAAATGTAGATGTAGTATAGATACCCAAGTTGAAAGATGTCTCGAAAATATATCCAAAGATACATATTATTCTGACAACACTCTGAAATCGGCTATTACTGCTGACACTGTGCCAACCCAGGGAAGGAGTCTTTTGATGTATTTCAAGAAACATATAAGTCCAGTGTCCTGTAACTGCATCCGTAACCACCAGCCTCTCAGGAAAAAAACTTGAGAGGGCTGTTTTTTGGTTTTTAATCGTTAACTTTGCACTGTTGTGCCTTCCTTCCTCTCTAAGCTTCCTTTTTGTGAAGATGAAACCTAGTGATGCAGTGTTTGCCTATAGGCGTCCTTTTTCCTGTGAACATAGAGAACCCTGAAGAACAAATAAACTTTTTAAGTTGCTGATCCTGCACGTTTGCAAATTCATTGGGAGATTTGGCTCACATGTAAGGACACAAGGATCTGGCTCCTAGGGAATAAACGTCAAAGAACGTGGAAAGAAAAACCTTAGTAGGCACTGAGACTATAAGAACAAAGAGTGCTTCCAAACTGCAGTAGTGAAAACCACTGGGAAATGTGGAATAGTCTGACAGAAGCAAGAAGAATGATGGTTCTGAGTCAGGCACTGAATCGGGGCGGGGGGGGGGGGGGGGCCAAGAAAAAAAAAAAGAAAAGAGGCTTGATCCAAGTGAATTAAAGCCACTTATATTCCTGGAAATGAATTATTTCCTTTTTATCAAAAAGGAAAAAAAGACAGGTTAAGAATGTAATTATATGTTGCAGAAAGAATTATATGGCAATTTCTGTCTCCCAGGCTTACGTTCAGGGTACTAACCAGAACTCTGACACACTGACTGACTTTCTGTAGTGAGTCTCGGCAGCACTGCCTGCACTGCCTATTTACTTTTCAGTACTTCCTCTTGGAGGCTTTCTTTTAGTCTATGTTCTCAGCAGGCCTTTAGAGGAAGCTCTGGGTATTATTTTGTGTCCAGAATAAACAGAAAGCACAGTACTGTCTTCTGTGCGTAAGCTCTCTCCTTCCCTTGTGAATTTACAAATATTGTAGAAAACCAAAATGATCACAGAAATAGTGTTTTGTTAAATGATCACTCAAAACTAGTGCTGAGGACTTGGTTCTTTGCTTTGTCAATGAGTTCAAGTGTATCAGGTACATAATTTACTATTTTTGTCATGAAGGCCTTCAAGGAAGTGCTGAAGCCTATGAACCACCTCCCCCCCTTTCCTATCTTAGGCTGAGAATATTTTCATTCCATTCATCTCTGCTTAGTTGCACAGTGTCTGAAGACTGTTGCAGAGTATCTGTTTTCAATGCACACTGATGTTTTGCCAGTCATATGTCATGAGGGAGCGTACTCCCACTGGTATGAACAATATGACCATGAAAGAATGCGAACAGTAACTGCATTATGTCCTCCAGAAGATGGATGGAAGTTAGAGGGGATATGTTTTTGTGCACTGTGTTTCAGGGCCTTGCTCATCAGTTGCACAGCACTGCTAAATTTGTTTCCTAGCACTTACAAATGAAATTAAATCAAAGTTGTAAAACAGAAATTTGTATTCATATGCTTTGTAGATTGATGATTACAGACATACTGTAAAATGCTAAAAAAGAGATCAGCTGCAATTAGTCTATAAAGATCCTAATCACCAAAACAAATTTGACAACCAAGATTTCAAATAGTTAACTTCATTCTGTCCTATATACTCACTAAGAATGTCTTTTTGTGTTGATTTTGTTGATGGGTGGAAGTTGGTTGGAAATAATTATATTAAGATTCAGTTATTCATAGAACTGTATCATTTAATAACAAAAATCCATTTGCTTATGAATGCATTTATGTTGCTGCATTGAACATACCCAGACTCCTATCCTCCAGTTATTGGAGAGGGTCTCTGTAATTCTTCATTGGCTGAAGAGCAGAAAAAGACTGGGGCAATTTCGTACAGACTTTTTTCTGGCTCTCATGGTATGATGTCCTGAAGTAGATGAGATGCTGCTATATCCCAGAGACCGCTGAATTAAATTAACGAGGATGTAATTAAGATTGCAAAAACAACCCCAAAAGTTTTATGGGGTTGCCAAGCAGCATTATCTTTCATTATCCCAAAGAAAGTTTATTTCTCGCTACTTCCCTTGAGAGAAGACTTTAAAATTGCCCTATTATGGGGTGAGGACTGCCCAATAGGTAGCCAGAAAGAGCAATCTGAGAGCTAGTATGGCCGGCTGGAGCCCAGCCAGTATGACTGTGACTGGTGATCCCCCAAAACAAAACGGTGCAGCAGAAGCTGCTGCCTGCTGCCGCTGCAGAAAGCATCCCCCCAGCAAGTGCCACCTAGAGAAGCCAGTGATAGCCTGGCCTGTGAGAGTCAAACACAACGCAAGGTGACTGTGGATGAAAGAAAAACAGGAAGGGGAGCAGTGGGAAAAGGAATTAATCTTTATTTGGTGTGCTGGAAAGATCAAACCGCATTGCACTGTTGCAGTGTTTTGAAATAAATTTTGTCTTAGGACCTTATTCTTCTTATGCCAGTTTAAGTCATCAGTTTAATACACGGTGATACAAATAAGCATCAACCCCTTACTTGCCTACTCATCCAGACAAACATTTATGTTGGATGCTTGCTTTTTAGCACAGTAGTGAACCAACAATGCTAAAACTCCATTTGTTTTGCTGTGTCAAGGGAACCAGCTGTCACTGTAGCCACATCACTAAATCACATTACAACCCTTGGTCTAATGACATTTGTATAGATCTCCAGCTCTCTACTATTTGTCACTAATCAGAGTAGTCTGAAGATAATAATGCAGGGACATTATCCCATTTGATGTTCTTTCCCTCTACCTTAGCTAATCATTTCTACAATGCACACATAAGCCTGACTTCTCCAATTCCTTTTGCTATCTTTATTTTTCTTTCTTTTAGCAGAAATAATTGAAAGATCAATGAGGTTATTGTGCCGGGTCGATTGCTCAACTCCACAGTTTCCTGTTGCGGTGGAATCTACCAGGAAACTTGAAGAAATCCAAAGAACAGCCAAACCTCTTCTCATAGTTGAGAGGCCTACCCTGCCTGTGTAACAGGGATAGTTGAACATGATTTAGCCTTAAAAGATTAAATATCTTTTTATTACAGTATGCCTTATCCCAATGGAGACAATGTTAAGGTTCATATTAGCACTACTGAGTGCTCTTGTTTTCTCTTTCTGTTTTAGCAACGCAAAAAAAATAGGTAAATTCTCTTCCCTGTTACAGGTGCTTGAAACTGCAATACATTTCATGAAGTGAATGGAATTGTTTAGGATTTTAATCAATGTAGCTGCAGAATTTGACCAGTCATCTTAAAACCATTGTATTTATCTTTAAGATTCAAAATGTTAAACAATTGTAGGGAATATCCTGTTATATTGACCTTGAAAATGTTATTAAACGTAGTAAAGACAACATTTGCTTGCTAAAATTAAAAGATTAAATGCTCAGTCACTTAGAGCTTCGTAGGGTAATCATCAGGAAAACAGCTCCTTTTTTAAATGTAGCTGTCAAACTGACAGGTTGCAAAAGAAACAGATTTCCAGCTATGCAGTAGTTATAAAAGATCAAGATCATGCAGTTTCATCAGGCCATCAAAGAGGAAGACTTGAATTTGTTGAATTCAAATCAGTTTTTTCTGTTTGCTCACTTAGGCTGGTCCTAACCACAGGTTCATAAGAGATTCATAATAAACTTTTGAGCTGTTACTCATTCCAAGATGGCACTGAACATCAAATAGCTGTCAATTATAAGGTGGCAGAGCCTTGAATAAAAATGCAACTGCCTTTTATGAGAAATGCTTTGGGTCGATCACAACCACTTTGACGTAAGATGCAATTCTCTGCAGGTGCAGATAGCAACTGATTCTGGTAATTTCCTTATGGGATTTTTTCCAGGGGTATTTGATGTAAGCAAATGTCTCTGAAAATAAGCTGTGGATGCACTACAGGAATCATTTAGAAGTTTTTTCTGAAAAAGACACCTCTATGTCTGCTATAGTTTAGACAAGATTGTACAGCTTTATTGATTCCTGACCCTTTGTCCCTGTCTGTCGCTCAGCCTCCACCACTCTAAACCAGCCTTTTCTTCTTTGGAGTTGTGGAAACCTTGGGGTTTTTTACATGCTTGTTAATGTATTTGCCAAGATACTCAGGACTTCTTTGCAAAGGTGCTACTGCTCTGCTGATTGACATTCAGCACTGGCAGGCAGAGCAGGCCAAGGAAAGAAGCAAAAAGCCAGAAAGGAACAAAAACCATCAATTTTTGAGTTCTTATTCCAAATGTCTTTGAATCAGCAGCTCTGGGCCCTTCCCAGCTCTTGAAGGAGTGCCAGTTCAGTACAGTGAGTGAATAAGGTGTGTGTGGGGGCGACTGCTTCTCTGTCAGTTGTGAGAAGCTTTATTTTAAAAAGTGCCTCTTTTTTTACAGCATTACAGAGGTTTGAATGGTTCAGAGGAGCTGGTAATGGTTTAGGGAGGTTTTCTTCCTTATGGCCTGTTGCCCAGTCAAATCCAGCCCAAGTCATTAGTGACTAGAAACTGTTACCATGTTAACAGAGTCTGATGGATGATGTGAACTGTACCCGAGTCCAGTTTCTAGCAGAAAAAGCATCACAGAAACCAGTACTGCCGTTGTCCCTAACTGACTCTCGCAAGCAAAGGGGGACAGAGCTCTGCCAGTGGGTTCATTCGGGGCAGAGCTGAGCTGAGGCATGCAGCTGAGCGCTGTTGTAGCAAGCTTCCTCCACTGTCGCACATCCTTCCCGTCTCTGCAAAGAGAGAACGTTAGCCTGCGAAGCTGTCAAGCTGATGCTTTCCCCAGCATTGAAATGACACGCAGTGAATACAGGCAAGCAAAATGAACAAAAATAAGGAGCACCTTAGCTAAGGAACACTGATAATGTTCTGGTAAAAGATACACGAAAGAGCATGAATGGTTTCATTGAGAGTTTTGGACCAAAGCTCTGTGTATATGAGGAAAATCATTAACACACCATTAGCAGTCATGCATTAAAATGGAAATTACTTCTTTATTGTAATCTCTAATTTTATTTTGTAATGTTTTTACTGTTTCTTTTTTGCATTTTGCTTATTTGGACTCTCGTACTGGTCATTTTCACTTTGCTTATATTTAATTTCACTCCTTTGTTTGCTCGTTTGTTCTTCCATCTGAAAAGCTCTCATGTTGGGTAACTTGCTCAGCAGCAAGGGTAGAAGGAAGGCAGGTGGGCAGGCAATCAGAATTCTGATTTTGGCTCTGCCACTAGTTGCTTGGCAAGCTGTTTACACCACTCTGTGCCTTACTTTCTGACAGAAAGAGACTCATAGTTGAAGACCAGTTTAAAATCTTTGACAAAAAAGAACTGTGCATCTACTACTGCTGTTTACTGAAAGAAAACACAAATGAAAGTATTTTATACTATGTGCTCCCTAAAGTGTATGTGAGTTGACTGAGCCCAATAAGCCTCTGTTCTTCATTTTCCTTTCCTGAATTAGGTCTAAATGTTGAGTCATCATTGATGTACACATCCAAACCAGTATAGACATCTTAGCCTTCAAATTCTAAAAAAAATCCCAAATGTTCTACATTCTTCAGCCCATTTAACAGATGTGATATGCAAGTAGCAAATCCTAGTAACTAGTGAAACGGTTATAGCACAGATCTGAACTGGCACTGCAGAGAGTATGTATTGCCGTCTCCCTAAACTTCAGTGTTCTATTCCGTCCCCCCTCGATCTAATTTGGATAAAGCATCTACAAAGAGGGCACAGTAGTTTGTTAAGGGCATAGTTGCTGTGTGATTTTATATTACGTACAGTTTTTTAAAACTATTGCAGATAACAATAGAAATAGCATTGTTTCTCTGCCTAGGCCACGGTTCTATTTCCAGTATCATTAATTCACTGTAACTGAAACCCTTTTCCCTGAGGAGTGGCTGGGGTCATAGCAACAATGTTGATGCAGATGCAGGTTAAGAGCCAGTAACAGCAGTATGCTGAAAAGCTTACTAAAAATGGTCTCCGTCTCTCTGTAGACGTGGAAACACAGCCTCTTGTGTCAGGTTTCCTCATTTGTGACCATAAAACTCTTCAGGTACCAAACATTCTGTAAGTTAAATGGCAAAACTTAAAAATTGCAAGCTTGAGTAATACTCCTGACAACTCCATGTAAGCTCAGACTCAAAGTTCAGACAGAGGAAGGTGAAATATATCTCTGATTTGTCTAATGTGCAACACTTGACTGCAGTGAAAATCTCTTGCTGCACTACACCTGGAGGTTAGCTTAGATTCCAAAACTGAAGAATAAATAGCCTTTGCCATCTTTATCGTAATGCAACTACAACTTACTGAGTTAAATCCTTAGTTTATTTACTGATCTTTACCAAAGTGTTTGCCAGTGTGACAGCTGATAGCTTGGTATTCTGCAGTCTGCAATTAGCAACATTGAACTGTGTTCAATGGAACAGTATTGTATTTATATACAGTGGGGTTTGGCTGTGTAAATGCCTTCATTTGTTGGTGGCACTATGCGTATACATATACTAAAAAATATTACACCTCTTTTTCTAAGATATTGGGTAGCAGTGGAATGCAAGAATCTTTCATTAAAAATGTGAAAAGTAGTTTGATTTTGTTGTGATTGGAAACTAGCTTATATTTGTAAGAATTTCTAAAGCCAATAATGGACATGGTCATGCTTCTTTAGTTGGCTTCCTGTCTTGTTCCATAAAAGGGCCAAACATTCTCTGAACAGACTGAACAAAATAATACTTCTTTAATATTTCTTTCTTCCTAATTCCACACTCTTTTACTACCCATGTCAGTTACTGAATACTTTGTTAAGCTCCTTTCATGACTATTCACATTCTCTTTTGTCTCCACTCATTCCACTTTATACCTGAACACAACTTCAATGTATATTACGCTCTTCATTTGTTGAAGTAGTAACTGAAAACTCACAAAAAGTGATCACTTGCTGTTCTATGTGCCGCTAACTAGTCCTTGTTTGCTCCCTATTGCACACACTGTAAAATTCTTGGGGTTTAGGATTAGGTTAGGTATGCAGTAAAGTAATTGTAATTTCCAAAGCAGGACCTAGAAAATACTATTCATAATAGTTCGGAGAAGAGCTATTTGTCTGAAAAGGGTTGGGAGATTTTTCAAACTGAGTGTTAAAAAGGGATCTTCATTGTTTCTGCCCCTCCCATCTGCTGTTCTCTGCAGCTGAAAATGGGGCAGAAAGCCAACATCATGACATTTGAGCAGACAGCACTTTATGGAAGCGTCTATTACAATTCCACACCCACACCCTTGGTAGAAAGGAGCCTTCTCCCTGGCCATTTCAAGCAAAGTTGCTGCCAGAGAGTTACAGCTGATGTGAGGCTTCATCCCCTGCGTCTGGGATTTGTAGGCAGACTCTTAAATTTTTCTATGTAGGTTTTAAATACAGATTCCACTTCCTCTGCTTGCCTACTCCTCTCCCCCTCCAGAAGAAATAAAAAGAATTTCCAAAACATGCTGTAGAGTTTTCTCAGCCCTCGTGTGCCATTATTACAAGTGGGTTGGACTGCAGCATCAGAGAATGTGCAGAAGCATGGTGATTAATATGAGCATTGTCTTTTGCCTCACTTAGTGATTTTAAAGATTGGTGAAATACATTGCAAATTACAGTAAGCACGTGAAACCTGCTCCTGATCTCTCAGTGTTGCAACTGGTCTTAGAATGGAACAGTATAGATCAAATGGCTTTTTCAGCCCATTTGATTTTTGTTGCTGTTCTTTTATGATGAGCACTTTCAGCGGTTCCATGAGTATCCTTCATCATTTTGTCTGAAAGACATATTAATATATATGATTCATAAATACATGCATACATATAGGCCATAAGTAAAGCATCTATGCATATATATCCACTCCCCTTTCTTCTATTTAAATAGTGTTCAGTGACTGTTCAGTTCTCGTTGAAGGATGAGTCACCTGGCTCACTCTGGAGTCAGGAATCTAGACTCAAAACTGTAGCTGCGCAACGATCCAACTGTGTAGCTTGATCAGTTGTTTTACTGGACCTCAAAAAGTAAATGCACTCTTTGACATCCACTGTTTCTTCAGTCTCCTAAATAACAAGAAAAATATTATTACTGTTTCTCCTTACATTCCTTTTCCTTGATTTTTTTATTTGAATTAAATACTAGAAAATAAGCATGTGGACATAAAAGGACCTGAATTATGCTGGATTGCCAGCACTAGAAACTGAAGTTCACTGTTTCTTGGTAGCACAAGGACACTTAGTAAAACACAGCAAGGATGCTCCCCTCTGTCTGCCCAATTAAATAGTGATCTGAAGACCAGAGCTGGTGGTGAGCAGCTAGTGCAGTCGCCATATGCATTCCTTCTTGGAATTCTAGAGAGACACGTACACCATGTGAACCAAACTGTCATCTTAGATGCATTTCATGTAGAGCATCAGCTGGTATGCAGAGATCACTGCTCTTTGGTGCTGTGAGAGGTCACCCACATGTAAGCAGAGCCACTGACAGAATGACAAAAGATGATCTGTCATGCTTCAGTTGTGTGGCTGAGCAAGTGGAGGGTTCTTGAAATGAATGGATGTTTGACTTCAGTAAGAATAAAAACAGGAGATTGAAGGTAAAGCAGTAAAACATTTATTTTCATATTTAGGAATAAATTGAGGAAGGGATATCTGAAGATGGACATGTTTTCCCATCATGTATATAGACTATAAAGATAATATGTGTAATCCTGCTTAACAGAGTAATTAAACTGTATCAGTAAATTAAGTGAACTTTTAAGTCTCTGGCTCTTCATAAGGCTTGAATAAAGAATGACGTGAGATGGCTCCCTTATTGGTAAGGGGTTAATCACCATTTTGTTTCCTAGATCTGAAGGATGGAAATGTAAGGGGAAAAACATGTAGATTAGCATATCTCACCTGCGTGGATTGCAGTAGCAGAAGTGCTGTCAGACATAAACAAAGAATGAGGACAAAGCAAAAGGGAAGTGTACATACTGCGGGAGTGGCCTGATTTAACCGAGGAAAAAAACGATGAAACCAGCGTTGACATTATAGAGGTGTCACGATAGTGGATTGCGACATCGATAAATTAATTCTGAAGTCTGAATGAGCAATTTATTTCTTCGTTTTCCTAAAGTCAGTCAAAGGGGCGGTGTGATTCAGTCACACCAGTGGAGGGGATTCCCTCTGGATCTTTGTCTCTTAAGTTATCTGGGTGTTGGTGTTTTTTTTTTTTTTGCTGTAACTTGTCTCCTGAACAAACATGATTACTTCATGTATATCCTGAAGTGTTTTGGGAAGGAATTAGATAATGGGCTGATGAAATGTGGGGGCTTTCTGGAACACGGAAAGTACCAGGCTAACAATGAACTCTGCATTTCTCTGGAACCAAGAAAAGACATGCATAGACTTTAGTGGTATTTTTAGCCATGTATATTATATGTGTGCCTCTCCATCTTTATGCCTTTTGGTCTCAGGCCCTGCCAAGACTGGGCAGTTTTTTAGAAAACGTCTCATTGCTTCCTAGTACCCATTCACTGTACTAACATGCAGTGTTTCACAAAATTTCCATCAAAAGGGTGTTTAGGGTGCTGCTGGAGCTATCTTGGCTGAGGTACAGCTGAATCAGCACAATCTCCAAACACGTTCCCTTCCTCTACCTTCCCTTTGGAGATATTTCAGACTCATTGGGCAGGAATCCAAGCACTGGGGGCCTTCAGTAGCATTTAATCTATTGGAAACCAAGTTGCTGTGTTGGCTGTAGTAACTCATAATTCAAAGCGAGTATGTTAGAGAAACTGATCTAGATACTGATTTTAAAAACTCATCTGGCACTGTATCTCAATATTTCTCTTTCACTGCAGAACAAATAGATTCCTTATATAAATTCTAAAATAATACAAAGCATATTGCTGAACTGGCATAAGAATAGCTCCATTAGGGGTAGCTCTAATTTTGCAGAGTAGTATTTGGCATATGAAACCAGTGATCCCAAGCAGAACTGGATAAAAACTGGTTGTAAAATATTGCCAGTAGCAGGACTGGGGATTTCTGTTTCTTTAGCAATTCATAACTTCTCCATATAATAAAATATGTAATGTAAATGACTAAACAGACTACGCAATAGGTGACATAAGTTTTATAAGGAGAGGCAATTTCTTTTATTTGTATCGGTTGGTCTAAGAAAAGATGCTCTTCCTTGCAAACTTTGCTTTGCTGTGAACCTTGGACCACCACAGCTGCAGCCAGCCACTCCTGCAAGATGAGTTCCCCTGCTGAGAACCATGTCCTGTGTGCTTCATTTTCCCAGTCTGCAACTGAAGAAACTTCCCTGTCTCCCAAATGAGTCATGAGGATAAATTATGTAATTTTTATAAAATGTTTTAATTTGCTCCACTGGAAGGACAAAGACTGATAATTTCATCATATGTAACTACCTAAATACCATCTGAACTTTTCTGGGGCTTTGCTTACTGCCTGTTATTTTCCAGAGCTGTTTCAAAACAGAAGATGAGAAATTATGTGCTCATTCTGGGACCACATTTTGTCAGTAATCACTACTCAGAGATCTGAAGATTGAATAAAGAAAAATGTAAGGGAGCAAGCATAGTTTAAGGGAGAACTATCCTTGTGCCAATTTATCCCTTTTATAAAAAGTTAAGCAACTTTTACAGTGATAGTGACTGAGAAAGTTTTTTTCCTCTTCAAGCATGGTCCAACAAAATCTAACCCATTCCTTGTTGATTTTTGCTATGTGATCACTCATTAAATGCAAAGTAAACATATTGCTGAATGACATCTGTCCTTTGGATAAACGGAGGACAGATGTATTGCAGTGCAGGAAAGCACAATGTAGACTTTGCAACCAGGACAAAGCTATTAAAATAATAGGTTTGAGTCAGTTAAGGGAAGTGCATAAATGTTTTCTGAAACTGATTTAAGGTAAGCAATGAGCTGTTTCATTACAGTATGTACTGTATGTTCCAGTAGGTACTACCATTAACACTGAGCCATTTATCAGTAATACACTAATAGCTCAAAAATTGCTTTACCCACAGTAGTTATGATAGTCATGTAAAATATTTTACCAAAATCTTGAGACTTGGTGGTGCTGATGGCGTGGCAGACCCACGCTGAGAAGATGGATGACGCAATTGTCCCATCTTTAGTGTTGGAGTCCTTACCAGGGCTGCCTTATGTTGGCTGTGCTGAGGCAATGACCTCTACAGAGGTGTTCCTGTGGCATCAAGGTCAGTGGAGCAGGCAAGACTCAGAGAAGGTGTGGACAGAGCATCTCACAAATTAGCTATTCCATATAGTTTCAGCTCTAACATTGGTTGTGATTGTAGTTTGGCAATCTGATCGTAATTTGAGCATCAGACGTGGAGGGGCAGACAGATCCACGATGAGACTGGTAGAACCTTGGCAGTCAGTCTCTGACGGTTTTTCAGCTTTCTGCATGCTGGTGTAAGGATGGGTGCACCGTTAAGGGATGTAGGATCGCGGCTTTGTGAGGAATACATGAGATTTGAGTATCCATTCACACACATCACTTCTACTTTGTTACTCATCTACAAAGTTCAGCGGAGTTACTCCTTGCTACTCATCAAAGAGAAACATGGCAGTCCACTGGGCGTTGAGGGCAAGATACGGCTTTCATTGCTCAGGTCCGCAAAGGCCAGCGCTGCTTACGAGGAGGTATCTGAAAATACGGAGTCCAGGGCCTCACCTGGAGCCCTTTCCCGGCACCTATGAGCGGCTGCACAGGGTGCCGGCAGCCCCCAGCCTACACCTCCCGGCCAGGCCAGGTCCTCGCACCCCTCCCCGGGCCACGCCGGTGGAGCAAGGCAAGGTGGCCACCGAGTACTGGGGGGCCGCTGAAGAGCCGCCCGCCATTTGTGTGCTCGGGAGGTTAAAGGCTACATGGAAGACGCGTGCTCCCCTTGGCCCCACGTAAAGGAGAGGTTTTGGCCGCATCTGCGCTAATTCGGCGGGCACCTGCGTGCGAGCAGCCGCCCCGGGAGCAGGCGCTGACCCACCACCTGTCCTGTGCTCCGCGCCGCCGCCTGCCACCCCTGCCAGGCCGGCAGCCCTGCCGGGGGCCCTGCCGGGAGGCGAGAGTCGTTGCCGGGTGCGGGGAACGTAACGTGCAGGCGCTGCCAGCCCTCAGCCGAGCAGCTCCTGCCGCCCGGCCCGCCGCGGGCTCTGCGGCACTCGGTGACGCGGCTGCACGGCCGCCGCGCGGGGACGGCTTCTCCCTTCGCTGCCCGGTGCCGCCAGGCTCGGGGGCCCCTCACACGACCCTTCCGCGGGCACTGCGGCTCCCCCGCACCGAACGTGGCCGCCCTCCTGCAGTCGCGGAGGCCCGGCCCGGCCTCGCCCCGCCGCCCCAGGCCACGGCGGACTCAGCAGGCCTCGGCGCCGGGGCCTCCGGGGCGCTGTCGCTTTAAGCGCTCTGACGTCAGCGCTGCGCAGCCATGGCAACGGCCCGTCACGTTGGCTGGGTCCATGCGGGAGGGGGAGGAGCTCCTCCCGCCGCGACCGAGCGCCATGGAGGCGGCGGCTCGGTGACACCCGCGCGGACCGTTACCCGGCGGCGGCGAGCCGGCAGGTATTTCCCGCCCGGGCCGGGCCGGGGGGGAGGATGTCCGCGGGGCCGGGCCCCCGCCCGCGGGGGGCGAAGCCTGGCTGGCGGGCGGCTCTGGCCGTCCCCCGGGGCTCGGCGGGGCCGCCCGAGGGCGGCGGCTGGTCCCGCGGGGCGGCCGGCGGCGCCCCCTCCGCGCCCCGGCGCCGGGGAGCCTTTGCCAGGCGGGGGGCGGCGGCAGGGCCGGGCCGCGGGGGGCGGCGGGCCTCACTTCCTGGTCCGGCGGCGGCGCTGGCCGCCCCCGCGCCGCACTCGGCCGCACGCGGGGCGGAGGAGAGGGGCTGCGGGCGGGCGGGCGGGCGGCGGCCGCTCGGCGCCGGGCGGAAGGTTCCAGCGCGCTTCCTGCCTGGGGCGGCGCTGCTTGGGCCGCGGAGCCTGGGGGCGGGCTTGGGCCCACCGGTCCTCAGGGCGGGCCCGGCGTCGGGCGGGCGGACGCGGAGCTCCCCGCGCACGGGGAGGCCCGCACGGCCGCGCCGGGGGGTAGACCTAGCGTCCCTTCCGCCTTTGCCCGCCGCCGCGCCCCCGCAGATCCCGGCGGCGCCGCCCGGGAGCGCCGCAGCCGCCCCGCGCCCGCCGGCCCCCGCCCCGCCCCTCGCGGGCGGCCCCATCCCGCGGGCGGGGGGGGCATGGGCGGCACCACCGCGCCGCAGCGCCGGGGGGAGGGGGCGGTGCTCGGCGGGGAGAGTCCAGCCGCAGCGGGGGTGAGCGCTGAGGCGGCCGCGGGCGTCGCCGCCAGCAGCGGCCCCAGCCTGGCCGGCAGCACCGCTGCGACCCCGCCAGCAGGTAAAGCCCTGTCGCCGGGGCCGCGCTTCCTGCCGGGGCGCCGGCCGCGGGCGGAGGGGGCCCGCCGGGGCGCCGCCCTGAGGGCGGCGGGCGGTGAGGGGCGCGGTTCCGCCTCAGGGTTGCGGGCGCCGGGGTCCGCTGGGAGCGGCCGGGCCCGGCGGGGGTGGGCGGCATGGCCGGGTTCGCGTCGCGTCCCCCCCGCCGCCCCGGAGCGCGGGTATGCCGCGGCGCCGCGCCCAGCCTCCGCGGGGAAGGGTGGTGCCGGGGCAGGGCCCGGCATCCGCGGCGCCGCGGCCTCGGGAGGGCTCCCCGGGGGTGGTGCCGGGCGTGGGGGGAGCGGAAGGGAGGGAGGGGGTCGTCCCACCGGCGTTACCCCAGGCTTGGGGGGCGAGAGGCGGGGCGGGGGGCTTCAGCTGCCGGGGGAGCCGGCGCCAGCGAGTGCTCCGTGCCGCCAGCTCCGGCACGGCTCGGCCGAAGGGAGCCCGCGGGACCCGCAGCCCTGCTGCTGCAGGTTGCGGGAGCAGCCGCCGGCTGCAGAGAGATCGTCTTGCGGCCAAGGTGCCCCTTCTCGCCTGGGAAGTACCGCCTTGTTGCCGGGGGTCGTCGGGGGCAGACCTTAGCGCTGAAAATAATAGGATTAACGATGCGGGCGGCACGTTGACCTGTGCAGAGGGGTGTTCAAAATGCTCCTGCCATCCCAACAGTATCAACTAGCCCAGCAGTTTGGATTTTAAAGTCTGTATAGCTGGCAGCAACAGGCAGTTTGCAGGTTTATAGAATATGTAGAGAAACTCTTCTTTCTTCTTTTTTATTTCTGTACCTACATAGAACTTGTTTGGGTTTCGACATTCCATAAATTTGTCTTGTGGCAAGGGGCTATGACTTAGGTGTGTTGCATGAGTGTTGTGATAAGGGTAAATCTGAAGGTACTTCCCGTCTTTAGGAAAAGTGCAAAGTCATTAGATGCTTTTTGTGTTCTACTTCGTAGGTATTGTTGGCTTGCACATCCAGATTTTTTTTTTTTTTGCAAAATTTGCCTTTTCTTTTTATGCACTTACTGCTGAGGTTATCAGCTGCTTTAATTTTTAGTTTGGTCTTCACTGGAAATCGTCAAAAGCTTCTAAAGTGCTTGTAGAGAACAAGTTTAGTTTATGCTGTAATATTATCTGAACTAATGCAAAATAAGCCTCCCATCCGTTCCTTCCTGTTAATTATACAGTTTGGGAATAGACATGTTATCTTTTATTAGACAGATTATTGTAGCTTGGAAAATACATGACTTTCTAGACCAGTTTTCAGTTCTGAAATAAGAGCATAGTGAGTCTCAAAACTAAGTATGAGTTGAGGAAAAAAATTGCTTACCGTATAATTTCATTATATATAATCAATTTCTGAAACAACAGAATAGTTGCTGTTTTCTGCTAGGTAGAGAGTATTAGGAAAGGAAGGGAAAAGAATGGCAAAATGGTCTAGAGAGGAGAGACGGGTAACCAATCTCTAAAACCGCCTATAAAAGAGGGATGAAAACTGTAGTTTTTTAGTCTGGTGGGTTTTACGTATTCAGTGGAGTTCTGTGTTCTAGTTTGGTCTCTGCTTTGAAAAATGTTTTGTCCATTTCCTACTGAGAATCTGAACAGAGAGATCAAAGCGATTGCTTGGCGCGAAGCGGTTCCCGGGTGGTAGCTGGGTGATTTTCCTCTTTTGCCACTTGTCAGTGCAAGCTCGTTCTGGTTCGTAGGGGTTGCCGTGCTTCACCTACAGAGCTACCTGCAAGAGCATTTGGTCTGCCTTCCAGAATTTCATATACTTCCCTAAGTATGAATAGAGGATCCAGAGATTTTTGGTAGTTTTTTGTGGGGAGTAAGTGGTTGTTGGGGTTGTAGTGGGAATATCAGGGGACATGAACCTGCAAAGTCATTTAAGTGTGCAGAGGAAAACCTAAAGCTGCTCTCTGACTTCTAGTAGAAATATTGGAAGTGATGTAAAAGACCGTCACTAATCTGACAATTAAGTGACGGATATAGTAGATGGAATTATTGGTTAAAGCTGGGGAAGTCTGAAGTAATGTTAACAGGGATAATAAGTATATCAACAAATTAAAATGAAACAAACCACATGACAAACCCTTACAATCCTGAAAGTCTTTTAATGGGATGGGAATCTTCAGTGGGTTTTTGCAATGTTTGTGATTCTTGAGCATGATAGCTGTGGTGAAGTTAATTTGTGCTTCTGAAGAACTGACTGATTTTATCTTGGAAGAAGGGGGCTAGGAAGAATGGGGAGATCATAAACATACAGACATGTCTTGTTGTGTGTCTGATATGGCAAAATATAGGCAATATTGAATTACGTACTATTTCTTTAAAATTAGCAGTTTTTACAGTGGATAATGTAAATGAGGTATACAAATTTAATATGTTGAGAACCAAGGCTTTCTTTCATCTGTTAATCATGAAAAAAATGAGTTTCAGCTTACAGGGATGTTTTTTCCGTATCGTTAAAGTGGTACAGCAAATAGCTGGTACTCTATATCTCTTGTTCAGCCCTTTCCTGAGTGCTTGAAAAGTTGGTCTTGATAGACTGCTCAGGTCATTTAAATCTTAAGTAGAAGATTGTTGCCTACAAGTGTCATCTGTTATGCTGGATAATGAAAGTTTCAACTATCTCTTCATGTTGCTTAGTTGAATACTAATATACCTAGTGTTTAATTTGTCCAAGTATTTCAGTTTTTCAAACAGTTTCTAAAGAAAAACCTGGGATTCAAAACCTCAGTAGAAAACCTTGCAAGAATATTTTTGAATACAGAGCTGCACATATTCTTTCCTAGAACATTATGCAACTTTTTAAAATGCCACAAAATTTATGAATATAAGATTGTGAAGGTGAAGTAAGAAATGCAAAAAAAAAAAAAAGGCAAAAACCCCCCACAATATGCAGTGCATTGTAAATCTTCCTCAGTTCCTGTCTTCTCTGCCAGAGTCATAAATTAAGACTGTTGTGTCACTGAAGACAGGGTCATGTGATGTATTGTTTTTTTGATCTCAGGAATCACTTTAAAAAGTCTCATCAAACTAGTAAGAAATTCAGAATCTCTGAGCTTGATGTGCAGTGCTTGCTCATGGAGTGTAAATACTTAGGGACAATGATAATGCAGTGATTGTGTTTTGTACTTAATGCTGTTTGATAATATCAGTGCTCAGATTAATGCAATTCCTGAGTGCCTGGAACTTGCTGTTTAGAAAGTATGCGTAGTATCACTAATGAAGAAAGTATTTTTTTAAGTTCCACCAAAATTTTTCTCTCCTTTAATTGGATGCAGACCTGTCACTTATTTAATCTTCTGAAGAGTGTAATGAAATTTAGTTGTTATTGTTTTGTTCTTGTATGAAACCTCTGTGTTTTGCAACCCAGTGTTTTGTAATAGAATTTATGTGAAAGATACTAAACAGAACTGAAGCAAATGGTCACGAAAAACATGAACGTGTGCTCTTCTCTTAAGGTTGTGGTTTGATATCTGATACTAGGGCAGAGAGAGCTTCATAGAGCTTTCTAGATAACACGAGGCAGTGCCATACAAAGCTGCAGCTTTAATTTAAAAAGATCTGTACTGTTTAGCATTGTGTTAATGTGTTAAGCAGTGTGTGAACCATGAAACAGTACATCTTTACAGAGAGCCTGAAACAAAAGACCTAGAGGTGAACTTCTTAATGTTTTGAATGGATGTCAACTTGGATGCCTTCAATGATACTCGATGTTCTGATTATTGTGAATTGCTATAGTTAGTGTGGGAACTACCATAATGAGAAGATGAATGAGAACTTACTTGAAGGTTTATAAAAAACATAATTAAAACAAATACAGATGGACATGGACTAGCAAAGAGTTATGCTATTCAGTGAAGACAGTTTCATTTCCTTTAAGATGTCTTAGCTTCCAACCGTACGTGAAATGCTGACCTACAGTAAAACAAGTTCTGATTCAGTTACTGTAACTCTTGCAGTCTGTTGCCTTCTGAAAGGACTTAAACTGGAAAGGAGGGGAAAGATAGAAGTGCCTGACTGTAATTTAGAGCAAAAGGCACTTTCAAGTTCTACTTATTAGATAAAATTAGTTGTTTGGAGGCAAAATAGGTTTGCCACTTTGCAAAAGCTGCAGTTTCCCCCTCCTCCTTGTTAAATCTCAGACAAATATTAATCATATGGATTTTCAATGTAAGCCCAGTGTTTGAGTCATTGTGAATCCTAGTGTTTTGAAACATTAAAAGAGCTGAGTAATGTTAAGATTAAAATCATTTTATACGATTTTAATTTTCAAATGGGAGGGGTACAAAATAAAATAATCAAATCAATCCCAGGATTGAATGTGCTTTTTAAATGAGATTGAAGATCTTGGAGCTGCTCTCGATGACTGGCTAGGTGTTTTTGACAAGAACAAATAACCTCCTCACAATCAGCAGTGGGAACTCTTGGACCTGTTTGGTTTGTTTTCATAGTGCAGTTATTAGTTCAGGTGGTCAACATCTAGTCTTGCACAGAGCACCCAAGCAGTTTCAGGATAACTTGATGATGTGATTCTTGTTGGGTTAATTTTTGTATACATTTTTGCTGCCCTATAGTTTTTTTTTCACTGTAGTAATTCTCTCTAACATTAATTGCACTTGTGTCATTTTTCTATGTACATATTAAAATGCAATTTATGTGGTGTTTGTACACATTTAAAGTCTTGCATTAAAATTAAAGATGCCTATGATCTGTTGTTAAAACACATGTGTTTTTTAGAATTGATCTGATTAAAAGAAATATTTTATCTGAGTATTTTTCTCGTGACCCTTTCTGTCATGACTGATTGCTTCAAGTGATTGTTCATGTAAAGCAATTTTATCCCTAGTTTGGAAAAGGAAAGTATTTTCCGTCCTTCAGATTCTTAATTTAAATTAAGCTTAGTTGTTATTGAGCTGAAAGAAATATTTAGATTGCATATATAGATGCTATGCTTGTAAAAATCTGATTTAACACACTGTAAATTTAGAGCCTCAGTGTGTATCTAGTGGCTTTGGCCAGTTTTGGTGATTTGACTTAAACATTTTGACAGTGCAATATAATGTCAGCATACTAAAAAATTAATAAATGTGTGGTATATTAGGTTTTAGGTAGGCTTATTCTATAAAAGCTTTTTTGCCCCCTAAAGTTATAAATTAGGTTTAAGCAAATTTATTTATCTTGTGTTGCTACGTGAGAATGTAAACTGGAGTCCTTTCCTTTACCTGTGCACATTGGCGATGGGAAGGAAAGGAAGTAGGAGAGCTAATCAAGTTTTGCAGCAATCTCAACATTAGGTATGATAGGCGGAGTTCAAAAAATGGCACAGCAAAGTTTCTGAGAAGACATTAAGTCCAGGTGCCCTAGAATTCCAAGAAACTAGTAATGATGTTAGTACCATTTTCCTTCCATTGGATCGGTAGGAAGGACATAGCAGGGATATTGGGTGCTCCTAACAATCTTAGAGGAGAAGAGCAGTGGTCCACAGGGGAATGTTGCAGGATTTTATAGGCTATTAAATGACTCTTTCTAATCTTTACTAGACTGACACTAGTGGGGCAAGAAACTTCTCCGTTGTGGTTGCTCTTTCTAGTAGTTTGGATAGAAGGTATCTAAATAAAAACAATTCAAAGTGTGGAGAATGAGGTGGCCAGGAAGTAAAACTATTGTTTTGGGCGCTACAAACACAACCTTAATCTCTAAGATACACAACAGAAAAGGGGAAACTCTTCTTTTCTCTTAGAAGCAGCCCAAAAGAGAAAGGCGGATTACTTTTTTTTGTAAATGCAATACGAGTCCAAAGTAAAGGACTATAAATGAGTATGTAGCGATGTCAGCGCTTCGTTGCCGTTCTCCAGACTTTAGGAAAAGCACCTAATTGGGAAGGTCAGGTAGTTGGCGACAGGAAGTCATTAAGGCATTTTTTTTCCCTCTCTTCTATTATGGTTTGTTACAAATGCAAATAGATGGGCATCAAAAGCCAAACACACACTTGGAAAAAGGATGAAATGAAGAAAAGAAAATTGACTTTTCCTAGTGGTGTTGCTTCAGAAGCTTGAGCAATTTTCTATTCTCAATCTCTGCAGAAACCTTGTGACCCTGAATCGTAGACCTTCGTAGTAACTTTGACAAGATGACAGCTGAAAGGCCAACATCCTAAGCAAACAGTTAAATTGCCCCAGAGTTTCATTGGTAGGGCTAATGTTTGCCTTTTCACTGAGTCAGATAGCGTTTTGCTTTGCGCTTAGCTTCTGGAAGGAGGAATTTAAAAATATTTAGCCATTTTTACTAATCTTTCAGTCACAATTGCTGAGAACAACTCCATAATGGTAGTATGCGTATCCCAAGTGTTAAAACCTAAAGACTTGCAAGAACAGTGTCTGCTCTTTGGTGGAGGCTAGAAGCAGAGGCGATGTACTTAGCTAGGCTGCTGTTGACCCAGTTCCCTTTGCCTGAGTTATGTAGGAAATAGTTACAAGAACAGAAGTTTCAGTGGATTGGAAAGATAACCTCCAGCAAAGCAGGTTGTGGACCCATGGGCTCTCTTGTGGCCACAGTGCCTGGCAGATACATTCCTGTCTATAACCGTAGGCTTTGTCTCCACAGGGAAATTCTGCTATTTATAACCTAGTGAGTGTCATCTTTTCATAGAAAAGTTGCTCTTGTATTAAAAAAAAAAGTGACACTTCAGGGAAGACTGCTTCTAGTGGGACTATTGTATGTCTTTCCTTCAGCGTTTTGTTTCTCTTCCATCCTCTTCTGTTGGAAACTTCATCTAGGGTCATTTTCCTTCCAATAGCCATGTACGTAATTTCTGACTTTTGGCCATTATACTCTCTATGTTTATGTGACCTGGATATCTTTTTTCTTCTTTTTTTTCCTTCTTTTTGGGCTACAAACTGTACAATACATTTGGATTTTAGTGGATTGCAAGGATGTGAAAAATAATGAATCACAAGTTTAATTTACAACTTCCTTTTAACATAATGCCACCTTTATCTGGATATGTTTTTTTATAAGGAAGGTTTTTATCTTGCCTAAAAATTTTCTGCTAGATATAATCACTATGTTAAAAATACTCCTGCTATAAAGACAGCCTTTATTTTGAGAACCCTGTGAGTGTGAAGATAGTTAGAAGCACAGTGATACACATTGCTTTAACATAGCATCTTCCTTAAGTATTTGGTGTAGTTTCTTTTTGAATAAGTGACCATTTGAAAAGAGGCAATACTGTATGTGAAATATTGAAAGACTATAGATAGTTACATCAATCTCATCACAAGTAATACCTGAAGTAACTACACAGCCTATATACTCTTAATCCCATACTTGCATTAGTAGAGGTGAAAAACAGTACTTAGGGTTTTCACTTTCTACTGTGGGATTTCTAATCATCCAGTGGCTCTCTGTAAAGTGAGGTTTTTGATAGATTTTTTTGAAGGCCTATGATAATTCGCATCTAAAAAAAATTAGAAACCACTAATAAAGCCTGAACTCTAGTCTGGAAGAGAACTTAATTTTTGTGGCTTAGAATCACAAATAATTGACCAGAAATGTATTGTGAACCAAAAGCAAAATTAAAATTAGACCTGAGGGCAATAGTTTTATCTGATCTTTGGATAATCAGTATAAAAAAGCAAATGTTTATATTCCCTTGTTTTCTTATGAAAGAGTACAGCTGTATGCTAAATGTTACAGCTGCATAATTATGTGAACTGCATAATGCCTCGCTGTAACTTTGGTACCAAGGGAGTATGTGTGTGGTGCTGAATGGTGAGGAGGAGGGAAGGGTGCTGAAGACTATGTATAGATCAAATGCATTTTTTTTTTTTTCCAAGCTGGTGATACATTTGAAAGGATACAATGTGTATGTGTAACTGGTACTGCTGGGCTTTCTGCTCCTGAAGTGTGTAAGAATGCTCCACTTTCAAAAACTGTCAGCCAGAAATCATTTCAGTCAAGTGAATAGTCATCTTAGTTGAATCGAGGCGCTTGTCCTGTGGACAGTATTAGTTTCTCTTAATGTGTATCTTCTCCACTGACTTTAAATTTAAATTTTTCTGTGTACGTAGTGCCTTTTGCACATACTGTGCAGTCTGCACACTCTCAGAAAACAGGAGGCTGCTTAAGTAATCCTTTGTGCATGTAGGTCCCAGGCCAGATTTTCTATGCGTAACACTGCTTGGCCCTACAAATGCAAGGGTACTGTGTCACTTCAGTAAATATCAATGTACTAGCCCCTCAAAAAAATTCAAAATCAAACTTGTTTAGAGGTGGATTTAAATGTAAGTGGTCTTTCAGAATTACTTTGAATTGTCATACTCTCCAGTACACTTTTCATAGCAAAACTTGTTAGAATAGTTTCTGGGTGTAGCTTAATATTTGAAGAGGCAAATAATATAGTATGTTGGCTCACTCTGTGTGTGTCTGTGTCCACCTGTCTGTCCCCAAGGAAGAAATTGGACTGGAAACATCTCTGTCTGTCTTGTTACTTGGGGTTATATCTTTTTGCTTCATTAAGGTCTTTCTTGCCACTTCTTACATGTTTTGAATTGCAAAACCAATAATAATTTGTTCAGTGGTGGAGTGTCCTGTGGTCAGCGAACCAGATTTTCAGTGGAGAATCATTATTATAGTCACGAAGACATCATAACTTGAATTTCACATGAAGTTCTGTTTGCAGTGAGTGTGATAAAAATAAATCTGTGCTTTCGTACCAAAACATTTCGACCTGGAAACAAACATAATGAATATAAGATGCGAGAATGTTACTTTTGGAAAAATCACTCTTTTGGACTGTGAAATATTCATGGCTTTTTAAAATTCCTTCCTTCCTGTGCTTTTTTCAGCCTTGTGCTTAACACTGAATTTCTTGGTTTTTTTCTAGAATCTAGTGTGTGTGGGCAAAGAAGAGCAGGGGCTTTTTGTACATGTTTTATGAATGTACTTGGCTTAGACTTTAAGTTGCGTTTTAGAAATAAACTCTTATGTCTCTGAGCTTAAGACACTGGTCTACTGAACTGTCAACTTACTGTATAAAGAAGGGTAAAAGTCTAAAGTCACTGATCATTTTTTACTAGTAAACTTTGTAAGAATTATTTCAACTCTAATTTCTAAACTGTGGTTTGCTTTGGCTATTTTGTGACTGGTGTTAACAAGGCCAATATTTGTTGGTCTGTTTGTCTTCCATGGAATCCATAATCAAACCAGTGATCCAACATGGAGACGTGTCATGATCTGTTAAGACTGATCACCGTGCAGGCTTGCTCGCTCTCATTTGCAAGCTGTGCATGCGCAGTGTCGGCAGCGCTGGTAAAATGGCATTGACTTCTAAACCCAGCAGCATTACTGCAAGACGTGTTCAAGCTGCCACTTCCTCTGCTCTCCTCTGTTAGTGAAAAACACTAAAGGTTGATACTTGGAAGTCTGAAGGTGAACACAGATATTTGTATTTGACTCAAATTACTTCTGTTAATACCTCCAAGTAGTTGCAGTAAATACAAGCATTTTTATGTGGCAGGCTGTATTTCAAAGTTACACTAAAATCACAAGCGAAGTAACTATGTGTGTATAAAGTAGCACATGTTTCTACTCTGTCTGATGCGTAGGGGTACGAGATCTTTTGGTGGAGGAAGGAAGGAGCCATATTGTTGGCTCGAAACTGCTTCTGCCACACAGTTTGTGGGTGAGGTTGTATTCGTGATGTAACTGCATGGGGCATGTTGGCACACGAAGAAGCAAGACTACTTTCATATCCCACTGATGTGTTGTTTGCTCATGGGTCTCTTTTGCGACCTTTCCTTTCCAGCTGTACATGCAATTTTGAGCACATACATTCATCGGTTCCTTAAAGTTGGGGATGGTCTCTGTTAGAGAAATGGGTGTTTAAATAAGTTCTGCTAATACCCTTCCTCTCGAGAGGCGTTGGTTGATTATTTCCTGTTTTTGTACCAAAGCTATAATGGAGACATATCACTTTAAAAGACTTCCAAAATGTGCAGAAGTGCAACAATAGCGCTGACCTCAGCGAGCGAGGTCACACCCAGGCTGCTTCCTGTTTTCTTCTTGGGGAGACCGGAGGCCCTGAAAATGGGAGAACTCTCCTTTACGTGTGCTTGGGGGCTTGGAAATCAGTGACAATTAATTCTCTCTTCCGAAATGAGAAGTTAAAAATCTTAAGGAAAAGATTCAGTTAGGATTTATTTTCCTAATGGTAACAATTTTTTATTGTTTTTTTCAAATTTTTTAAAAATGAACCATTATTCTCTTTATTTACTGAAATGCCTAAGACGTTCTGCAACTAATGCACCCCTCAAAAGTGTATGTTAAAGATACAGAAGGGAAGGAGATGCACTGAAGAGGTTTGAGAGGAGAGAGAGCAAGAAAGAGCGAAGTACACAATGGCACAATTACAGCCCTTATATACTGTTATTTCAACTTTTGCCTCTCTCTGCTTGGATTTAAGTATTAGTTGATCAATATAAAAGCTCCTTGCTTTGTTTTTGTTTATTGATGCAGTATAGCTACAAATCAGAACAAAGAATTCTTGGGAAATTGAATAGCTGATAAGGTCTCTGAGAAATGGAGCAGAGACAACATCGGGCCAAGATACAGTGAAAAAAAAAGGCATTAAATATTTAATTTTCCTCAGTGGAGAGTTGAGTGTGTGTGTGGTCCTCAAACAGCTCTACCATAGTAAACAGATGACATAAAATTCCAACTAAAATAGTTCTTATTTATGAAGGTATGTAACTACAGTATAGCATTAATGCATTTATTGTAAATGGCTGTTGTGCAGGCAGAGAAGTCACTTGATGTAAGGCTTTGTCCACTGTGTCAAAGTTTATAGAACTTGAACTGTTCTTGAATATGTCAAATCCATTCCCTTCACACTATAAGAAATAAAACCTCTGTGTGTTTTTCTTCTCTATTCATGGCTTTGGGGAGACATAAATGAGCCGGCAAAGCTGCTGAAGTCTTGATTAGTGTCACTAAATGTGGAAACGTTTTATCAAAATCTTCTTTGGCACATCCTGAATATATAAAGTATTAGTCTATGTATGCTGCTGGTGCTCAGCTTCAGAGCCAGAACCCTATCATCCACCACTGTTGAGACAGCAAAGCCTGCATACGCTGTCAGCAGTTACAGAAGACGAGCAGGTAACTACGCAAGCGACTTCAGCATATAAAGGTTTTGTGAACTGAAGCCTGAATGTGTGTGAGTTACCAATATAGCTCCCTTGAGAGAGATCTGGAGTATTTCTTGGTGTCTTTTTACTATAATTAGTAAAGTGCTATAGTTAGCATTCCTTATGTTTAGCCACCTGTGTGATCACTAATAGGGATGATCACATGAAAGCTATGTGAAACTTCCTTTCTTGCTTTCTGCTGCTATGTGTTGATCACTTGTGAGATCTTACTGCATATGAGTTGAAAAACTGAGGTTGATATATATAGGTAAGCACTTATTTCAATTCTAACGAACTGATTTTTTGATACAAAATAAAATTCTTGCCTAAATAATTCTTTAGTTGATAGCTCTTAAGAATCCAGTCAGACAGACTGGGGTTTTTTTGCAGTCCCTTTAATGTCTATGTATTTGGTACAAAAATAGCAATGCTTTGTTGTGGGGAGGGGTGTATTTACACTTCTCTAGTGATTTTTTTTTTTTTTTTCCCTCCTCCTGTTTATATGGTGATTTTATGTGGGAATAAGGTAAGCTTGCCCAGGCAAGTGAAAATGCCTTTTTTTTTAAGAAACCAAGTTACTTAGCATCTTAGTTTGTAAACTGTAATCTTCTCTGAGACAGCAATAGCCCTGCTTTGCAGAACTAAAGGTTCCTGTCACTACATGCCTGACTATTCTGCTTTGAGTAATCTGCCAAATATCAGTCCATTTCCTGGCTTTCCAGAGGTGTGTTGGCTCTCGGGCCCTGCGCCAGCCGCCTTCCCAGTGCCGTGAGGTCGGCAGGTCCCTGTCTGATGAACTCCCTGCATCCCGGCTTGTGTGCCAGCACTGTGTCCTACCCTGCTCCCGGCTGGCGTGTCGCAG
Source organism: Gavia stellata (assembly GCF_030936135.1). Classification (NCBI taxonomy): domain Eukaryota; kingdom Metazoa; phylum Chordata; class Aves; order Gaviiformes; family Gaviidae; genus Gavia; species Gavia stellata. The sequence continues at coordinate 21,822,788 of NC_082604.1, forward strand.
AGGTCCTGGGCCCAGTGACTCTTCTTACAGTACGTCCTCAAGTGCATTTGGAGTGAGTTTTTGCAGAGTAAAGGGTGTTTTTCCAGCCACAATGTTTGAGTCCACAGGTTGCAGAGAAAGTACTTTCGAGACAAGAACCTGTGGTAATTTGTCACTGCCTACTCATATAATGAAGAATTAAACTCTTAACAAATGATGCTGCTACTGAATCAGGAGTAATGTAAGGGGTAATTTATCTGTGGAGCACTCAAGCCCGCCAGTGGCTTTCTTGACACTAGATACGCTGTGGAATCTGACTTAGTTAATTATTTTGCCTCCGGAGGCACTTTATTTTGGTATCAGTAAATTCACTTGTACAAGTCCGCTGAGGAAAAATTGCACTGAGGTACAGTTCAGGCTACAAATGACATTGCTTTTATGAGGGCAAAGATGTGCCGCCTTAGTTATGCAATAGTTATTGCTCACAACGAGCTCCCTGTATTGTTGCTTCTGATGGGAAGCATCTTGTGTCCTTGACCCCGTTTCCTCATCGCTTGGGTGTCCCGCAGTGGTACACCCCCTGGCTACCGATGGTATTAAAAAGTTCTTCCCCTTTCTATTGCTCATCCCCTCAAGGTCTCTCTGCTGTAGCAGATGATATTATTCATAGTACATCATGCACATCATGAATTGCATTTGAAGAGAAGCATCTGGCTTCTTCACCAGGGTTTCTACCTGTGAACGTTGAAAAGCAGATGCCACGAGTATTCTGCGTCTAAGGTAACTCAATATTTTTTTCCTCTGACTAAACGTCTATTAAAAATATTAATAAGTCAGGAAGGTAGACATTACGTTGCCTCCAGTCTCCTAGAGGGCAGGAGGAATCCTGACTCTCTGCCCATAGAGGTGCAAGAGCCGATGGCTTCGCTGCGTGCACGGCTGAATATGATATAGCTGGGCTCCGGGGGAAGTTCGTGTTCAGAATAAAGATTTTTCCAGGCTGTGGAGCAGAGCTCCTTCCTGGCTGTAGTATTTTGATCTTCCTGAAGGGGAGAATGAACAGGCATGTGTCCTTTGTAACCTAGTACAGGTTGGAGTTGAATCCACTGAGGTTTTCAGTAATTTGTTATATGAGGAAAAATTTGTGATACAGAGATCACCTCTGTTCTTTGCAGTCCCTGTAAGCCCTGCGAAAGCAGTCCCAGCATTTAATCTGATAAAACCCAACTTGTTCTTTATCTGATGACTGGTAGCATTGGGAAATAGCACGCTTCAAGGTTGTGGTGATGACCTGCTTCTCTGCGCTGAGGACAGGTTTATAGGATGCAGCCTCTGCTTTGCCATTGCTGCCAGCCTTCTCAGTTCTGGGTTCTTGCTGTGCTTCACTGGTCACCTCCCTGATAGATTTAAAAACAGTATTACAGCAAGTAAATCTAGTCTGGGTAATGGTCTACGGACATAACTACATCTTGACTATGGCTTCCTCTCTTTTACTCTCCGTTAACTGTATTGCTGTAGCATCAGAAGCATTAAAACAGACACAGATGCGCCTGCGTGTGCAAGTTCCAAGCACGTGCTCATCTTCCTGTGTTGCTGTTGTGAGTATGGCATCAGTAAGGTGTTCACAAGGTAGTTTGACAGGAGTTCAGAGATGCTGCTTGCAGAGTTAATGTGAATCTGGAAGAGCATCCATGAGAGCTTCCTCTCTACCCACTCAATTTTTGTAATTTCCTGTGGGCACCTCGAAATAGTGCTTAAAAAATGAAAAATCCCAAGTAGAAGCATCTTGCTCGCGGTTCTGCTAAATACTTCATGATGGATGATCATCTGAACACGGAGCAGTTGTAGTGGGAGCTGCAGCCAGCCAGTACAACAGAGAGCATTGGATACACTTCAGTTTAATGGTTAAACTGTGCACTTAGTTTGTTTACTGTAGTATCCCGGTGGTTATATATAGCTTAAGAATATCTCGGAGTTTGCTGTTCAGCTGCTGTGTACTGGAAAGGAACTTCAATACTTAAAGCTAGAATAATACAGTGCTAAAATGAATCTAGATTTTGTAGAAGTGTGTACTGGCTTGAAGGTGTTAGATTTGTTGAGGTATAGCTTGACCTTGAACCACTGATATGTTTCTGCTGAGCGGTAATGCTGATGACCTTGCAAATTTAGAGCATACTGGACTTTTCAACTAAAAAAATTATTTCTTTCAAAACAGTATGAAATACCATTGTCCTTTAAAAATCAATTCCTAAGCAAATTAAGCTAAAGACGGGTGGGTGAGAAGGCTTCTGAAGCTGGATTGTGCCTGTGTAGGAACTTATATAGGTATAACACGATTTAAAACTGCTAAGTTTAACAGCTGTTTAGTTGCTGGTGCAGCTTGATACAGAAATGGCATTAATGATGAACAGTACTGATATGAATGACATTAAAGTCATTAACACTGACTTTAGGTTGAAGCGTAGCGTGGTCATTGATGGTCTTTGAGTGCCAGTGCAGTGCTACAGCTGATTTTCTAATATGCTCATAGTTTTACCTATCAATAAAAAAAAAAGCCCTGACTTAAGCTACTCGTGACCAGCCATGCGTGCTTCCAGTTGAATAGTAATGTCACTTTCTTTATGATCAATTATTCTCTGTGTTGAAGTTACTGTTTACAGAGCACTGAAGTGTGTGGCACATCACAGGGCAGAAGCTGACTTCCCTTCTCAGAAAATTAGATACTTCAACTTCTCTGTTAGGAATGTTTTATCTTCTGTTAAAAATAGCATGCAAGACTGCTGAAACATTGGCAGATATCATGGTTGGCTTGCTATAGACATTTGAGTCCATTGTTCTGTCTGTGTTACCTTTGTGTAGGTTCTAGAACAAAAAAAAGGGAAAATATTTTAAAAAGCATAATTTGACACTGTCGGAACTGAAAGTGAGGCTATATTTCATAGAGGTGTAGTATTCCAATCAAATTTATTAAAATGGTAATTAAACTTCAAAGACTATAAAGGCATGTGATAAGCGTGCATGCTAAAGTGATTACAGTTTTTAATGCTTGATTTTTTGAAATCAGACATTAGTGTTGATGACTTCTATTTTATGCCTGCTATGCATTAAGCAATATTGAATAGTCTGGGCTTCTGAAATAGGAAGATGACGGTAAATAAAGTAGTCTCTTAGAATATACACATATGGATTATAATGTCTTCATAGTTGAATGGAGCATAGGTTTAAGGAAGGGAAAGGTGTAGACTTCATAGTTCGTTTATGTATAGCTGAAAATATTAGTTAGACCTAAGTCATCACTGTGCTCTTACCAATTAGGATGTGTTTTGATTTCGAGATGATCCAATTTGTGTATGTTTGTGGGTTTATTCTGAAATGGACTTTGCAGTGATACCTGTGGAAAGCATGGAGGTTCAGATTGAAAGAAAAAAAGAGTAGATGGATAATTAATGAAGATACATTTTTCTTCTTGAGTAGCGAGAAGTTTCATAGCTCTCAAACACTTGTGTAAGCTGTTAGTCCAAGGGTGATTATCTTATTAGTAAGTTACTTAGAACCAAAACCTTTTACTCTTTACATCTGTGAAGTGTCATGTTTTATAGACGGAAAAAAGCCTTCCAGAGTCTGTCTCTTAGAGCACATCACTACTGAACTACAAAGAACCAGTAGCTAGACCAAATAACCAGGTTTCCCTAGAGGTCTACAACTTACCAGACACACTGTGACCTTTCTTCCCCTGTGTTTTTGCCATTTTTTCAGTGGACTACTGTATTGTCTCTCATGCTTAAATAAAAAGCTTAGAATAATGTTTTGAATAGGTTCTGTCCCCACTTCTTTTCCTTCGTCCCTCAATGTTAATTTTGTGAGTAGTAGTCTGACTTTCATCTTTGTTCTTCTTTAAGCTACAAGTGTTTCGGGCTTTTTAGATAAGGTGGTGGGACCATCACTGCCACCTTTCTGGTGTGCTTTTTCTATGACAAAAAAATACAAACAAGTGCCTGGCTTGTTCGTGAGCAAGCTGCTAGCTTACTTTACTTTCACTGCAAGGTTATTGAAGTCTATGTGTATGTGAATAGACTTAAGAGGTCTCTCTAGTGGTGTTTGGCTGCATTGCTGTACTGAGGGTAAAAAGGAGAATTAATCTGAGGAAGCTATTCAACGCGCTGAAAAAATCAGATGCAAAATCTGATTGAAAAAAATTATTAACCTGAAAATGTGCTTGGATGTGGTCTTACTGTTTATTGATCTTTTTATTAAGGTTGCTTTCAGATGAGAACTGCTTTAGGCTGCTGTGGGCTGTACCAGTGTGAGGATGCTTTTAGGGATGGTTCGGTCTTGACTGTCCCTTCTCACTGTGTGGGTGCTTTTGAAGCGAAAACATCATCGTGCCTTGCCCAAGGAAAATAAGGAAAAAAACTGTAGAAAACCTGCTATTTCAGCTGTAGTCTAGGTTTCAAAATTTTCATCTTAATTAAAACAAAAGCTGCCTTGGCTGTCATGTGCAAAGGTGCTTGTATTATAGCACTGTTGAACTCAAAGGTAAATGTGTAAGGCGACCACTGCAGTCTCCGCTCTCTGTTGCCATCTTGGGGTGAAGATTGACAGAGGGTTTTGGGTGCACGAGAAGACTGGCACTACAGATGCATTCAGTAACAGTTCTTTAAAGTACAGTGGGTGGTTCTGTTGACAGTTGCTTCTATATTCAAAATATACTTCATTTAATTCTGCTTTTTGTGGTAATTCAGGAATTGAAGTAACTTAGGTCTTGCCAAATTTATTAGACTATGTACTGAAAGGAATATCTTATTTGGAAGCCTTTGTAAAGGCAGAATAAACATATATAGGTTCATGGGGGTTTTTGGTTTTGTTTTTTCAAGAGGAGAAAGTGATACTGAAACTTATTTTTCTTCCCTCATATTGGCAGGTTTTCTTCACCAGTGGAGTGTGAGAAATAGAGACTGAAGAAGATGAGTGAGCTGGAACAGTTACGGCAGGAGGCAGAGCAGCTGCGAAATCAAATCAGAGTAAGAATTTCTAATTGCTTATTTTTCATAAGTTCCTCCTTTAAAGGAATAAAGTGTAAAGATTGCATCTATCACTTGCTCCTGTTTAAGTTGTGCAGAGCTTAAAATATTTTCAGAATATTTGTTTAAAAATCAGGAGAGCAAGCCATTGGTATAATGAAATGCATTCATAATATTTCTTGAACAAAATGTTTTATTTCCTGTTGAAGTTTGCTATGTTTTGTTACTAGGGATGTATGTGTCTCTGCAGATTTTTTTTTTTTATTTTAGATTTTTAAAAAAAAAAAGGGAGCAGCAAAATTCTAGAACCTCTAGGCATGACAAGGTGGGGTTAAGGGTATTAGAAAAGCTTGTTTCTGGGCTAAAAGTGACCAGTGCGCTGCCACTCTTGATAAGCGTGAAGGTCAAAGCATGGAGTGTGAGAGAAAACCGTTCAGGGGTGGATGTCGTTTCTACAAGCCCTATTTCATTGCTTCCTGTTGAATTTATTTTTTTGAAAATGTGGATCCCCCCATATGTGCTAATTTTTTGTTGAAATTAGTCATTGAAGATAAACCAAGTATGAGCTGTCATGCCCAAAGCCAGTTTACCAGGAATCTGTTGCAACATGCCTGTGCATTTCAGTGACGCAGTTTTCAGTAGGGAGAAAAGTACGAAGTATAAGAAGGATCTTCAAAGTGTTTATTCTTCATCAAAATTTCCTTTTCCTAAACATGAAGCATTCATAAATCTGATCTATATGGGAACGCCTTATTTGCAAATATTCCTATCAGCTAAGACTACAGGTTTCTTAGAATATGTTGCATGCACATTGACTATTTTAGCGTGGCATCTGCTGGCAGCAGTTGTTTTGTGCTGGACTGCTGCTTAGTGCAGTGGATGTTAGGCTGCTTTTTAGTCTCAGCCATGCAATAAACACACTTCATCTGTTAGTATTTGTGTTGGGGGCAAATGTTGCTTTCATGTCTGCTCATTCAGTATCATCCAAGGAGAGCTCTGTGTCCTATCGTTTGCACTTGATACGCTAATGAAACACAAGGTGGGGATTGGGCAGTGTTGTGGCACTAGGTACCCCTTCTAGCAGCTCTGTAGAGAAATGCAAATAAATTCTAGTTTTAAATTCTTTTTCTTAAATTTAAGCTTTATTACGGCATTGCACAAATAAAAGTTATACATAATTTTTCAGTTTTTTCTCTGCCTGATGTGTAAAGACTTCCTCGTTACATTATGTTGGGGTGAGCCAGTTAGTCTTAATTCAGTCTTACTAATCAATCAGTCTGGTTTTATGCAAAATTGTGTTGTGTGAAGAAAGAGATACCAGGCAAGTAAGAGAGCTAGACTGTGTTGCAGAATGATCGCTTTTTTAATTTTGGAGCATAAAGATTTGATTGGCCCTTTGTATAAGAACTCCATTTTGTGGCTTTAGGTCAATGTAACATTTCGCTTGTAACTCTATCGCCCAAACTTGTAACTGGACCTATACAGATGGAGCTGAGTAACCATGAGTAACCATGGCTATTGCCTTTGGAGTCTCTTGGCTCAGCATTGGCAATTAGTGTTTGCCTCTTTGGATCTGAGTGCTTAATTTTAATTTCAGATTAATGTGCAATTAAAAATGCTCCTGATGACTTAATAAACTTTCTGACCAAATAATTCTGTTTCATATTTATAGAGGTGACTATCTTGCTTATTAAACCATTGCACAGTTTTCTTTCTAGATAGGTGTTTTGTTTGGGATGGGTAAGAGGATAGATACAGGATCTAAAAAAAAAAATAAGGCTTTTTAAAAGTGTCTAGAATATCTAGCGGCCTGATAATTTTCAGGGATTATTTTTGATGTATTCCTAAAAAGAGGTGAGGTCACTAACAGCATTTGATGTTTTATATATAGCTAGCATTTTGCCATCTTAGTTATTTACAGCTCTTGGGTTTTGCCTGATGTTTTCTCTAAAAATAGAATCACAAAAAAATCAGCTTTGTGCTTATAAGTGAGTTCCAGATAAGATTGTACCTAGCAGCTTCCTAAAGTAGAATAAACTGTGATGCATAGCTGTCGATTTCCCAATAGACTTTTGTAGTCTGCAATGTTTTAGAAATGTTTAATGATTTTTTTTTTTAAATTTTTTTTTTTTAAATATCTAGGTGATATGAGTACCTTTGCCTCCCCATGCGGTTACTACAGCTGTAGCTCTGTTCTGCACACAGATAGACAATGCTGGAGGGATAAAATAAGACTGCATGAATTGTTAGTGCAGGAAGTTTGAAACATCAGTGAATGATGAACTATTAGATAGCGGGATGGCTTTATGGTTAAAGTTGATTCCTAGTTCTGTCTGTAATAAAGTTCCCATGTGATACATGTCCTCACTTTGAGAATTGAAATTCAAGATACAATTTTTGGAAGTGTTGCATACTTGGCACAGTGTCATTTGAAATTGAATGACATTCTGAACAAATAAGACACTATATTTTAAAAAATACATATCGTTCGGGGGGGAAAAAAAAGAAATCTTAAGTGTGTGTGCTAGGAAATCGTGGGGGCTGCACACTGATGATCGAGCAGATCGATTTTTCTCACAAATTCTGCATCGTCTACTGCATGAACTGAGAAAAGTGTACAATTATATAGGGGAGCTTTTTTGTGTTATGACACTAATGATTCTGTTACGATGATGCATACGTAGAAATGACAGTTAAAATGTGAGAATTAAAATAGCCTGTTGAAACTTTTGCTTTTCCTGCAACTTTGCCAATCGTATGGCAAGTATTAGACAGCCTCAAGTATAGGTGTTGCAAAGAGCTCTTTCTTAAAGAAAAATTGCTTTGTTTCATTCAGACTGCATTCAGAATTCATTTTATGTTGAACATCTTCAAGTGTTTCAGCTAAACTAAACCATTAAAGTTGTTTAAAATCCAGTGTGTTTCTTCCTGTGGATGAAATAAGTCCTGAGTGCTAGGGGATTTGCTGCTCTGGTATTTTAAACCCCTCCTGATTCCAGACATCAACATTTTATAAATATTTCTACAGTTCAGACATTTTAAAAATAAGTTGAGATGACTTAATCCACTCTCAGGCTTGTTTTCTGGGAGGAAAGCTATAAAGGGTCGTCAAAATAAACATGCACTAAAAAATTGTTAAAGTTGCAATGTCAAGTAACTCAAGCAAAAGCTTGAAAAATTTTAAGATCTTAGGCTGAATGTGTTGATGCAGTTCCAAAATGTGTGAGTAAATGTTTCCGTTCGTTCTCTCAAAGAGGACGTTGCCGTTAGTGTAGAGATTGAATGCTTTCTTGGGGTGGGGGGGCACACAAATTTGTGGTGAAGAAGACCATCCGTCATTTGTGGGATGCCTGCTTCCCACAGTTGGAAGGTATTTGGAGAAATTGCAGGGAGTTAGGGTCTTGTGGCTGATCTTTCAATACTGCTGTTGATAGTTTTATCTTTAACTTGTGCTGTGGAGTTCCTGTCTAATTTTAAGCCAATTATTTTAAACCATGCTTCTCAGAAGTGGTTGCTGACTGTGTGCCTATTTTTGTTTTTCGAGGACAGGAGCCTGAGTAGCAGGAGTGCATAACTGAAACAAGGTTTTGCAAAATTGGAGTGTTGCAAACTAGGCTCAGTGGTGCTCGCCTGTGTCAGGTGTCCAATCTGTTACTCTGATTATACAAACGAAAGTAAAAGTCTGTTTTCGAGGTGGGGTTGAAGAAAGTAAGTCGTATGCCCATAGAGTCTGAAATAAAAAACGGCAGAGTATCTGTACGGAGACCTGAGCACCATCCATTCCATGAAGGGAATGAGGGTGTTAGTTGACTATTTTTTTCGTTCATTTTGTATGAAGTGCATCAAGAGCTTAAGCTTCGGTAAGCCTGCTTGCTGTCCTGCTCTCCAGAACCTGCCTGTTAATTTTCATCCTGCCTCTTGTAACTAGCATCGTCACACCTGCGATGGCAAGGCGTTTAATGCAAGAGCCTCATGTAGCACAAAGCTTGCTAATCATGTATAATATGTGGTTGCTTTTTCAGGTGGATCAGTTCTTCCCTTGGTGCTCAGCACACCCTGAGCAAGCACATCCACACCAGGGGAGGAATACAGGGAAGAGGGTAGGCACTGCGATTTCAGGATGGCTCCAAATGCCCTTGAATCACATATTCTGTAGAAATGGAGACTCAAAGGCTGCAGGGGCATGGCCCTTCTTAAGTCCCTCTTCCTCCACTACCCCTAGCTTGTGTGTCAGTGCTTTAGATTCCTTGGACAATAAAACATATTAGGGTGACAGAATGCATATTGGCATGTAAGTTGTTGTTGGCTTGTGGCTTTTTGAGTGTGGTGAAGTCTAGCTTAAGAGTTATTTTTCCTTTAGACACTTTCTCTCAGTTGGTGCTCAGTGTTGCCTTTTAAATTCAAATTGGTCCATTCTTTTGTTTCAGGATGCAAGGAAAGCATGTAGTGACACAACTCTTGCTCAGGTATGTTCTTGATTCCGTGTATAGGCTGTTACTTGATAAATAAAAAAATAAAAATCCCTACAATTTATGACTGTAACATGTTCCTGTTTTAATAACTGAAAGAATAAAGTGAGAGAAGCCTTTGGAAATGTACTGTGTATTTATACAGTTATGTAAATCAAAATGAAACAACCCCACCAAAAAAACAAACAAATAAACAAAACAGAAAAAAACCCCAACCAGTCAGGAAACCTCCCAACATTTTAATGGGTCCTGCTTCCAGTTTACCTTTCAAATAGAGTGTGTTTATTGTGTTTAGTATATTTAGAAAGACTTAAATAAATGTCTTTTAGATGTATTTTGGAAACAAAATTATTTTGTGTTTAAAGTGTTGCCATGCTTTAAAAAGTAACTGCAATAAATATTGGAGGATTTTCTTCCATTGGTTTTAATTGAAAACTTTCAGATTTGATAATCTGAAATAGCCTCGTTATTATATAGTATTACTTTAAAAAACTTTCTGAAGTTTCAGGTACAGCCGTTGTGAAGTGTGTTGGTGTATCTTCTGTAAAATCTGTTTTCCTCAGTGTTGCATGGACCTAATCCTGGGTTGTCCACTAGTATCCTTTTTTTCTTTTTCCTGTTGCATGCCAAGATAGATTATTTTCTATCAAAGTTCAAATGTATTTAGTTATCTTGTATATTAAAAATAGTTCTCAGTATCTCAGAGGTTTGTTTTATTTATTTTTAGATCACAACAAGTCTGGATTCAGTGGGTCGAATTCAAATGCGAACAAGGCGTACACTTAGAGGTCACTTAGCCAAAATCTATGCTATGCACTGGGGATCTGACTCAAGGTTTGTACAAGTGATCCTTAAACCTGCAGTTTAAGGGTTAGAAATCAGATTGTCGACTTCAGAATTAATGTCAGGTTTTGGGAGCCATATGGAGTGGTGTTGGTGCCCTTGCAGGGGGATCACAGACCATGACCGCGGTGGTTTTTTTGTCGTTAGTTCTAGTTTTCCTTCTTAAAACCAGTGAGGATTTCATAGTGGTAATAGAGGAGCCTTGGTTGAAAGGAGAGGTACTTCGCTTGTTCTTAGCACAGACATTTTGCCTTTTCCTTTTTTTGGTTTTAACTAAGTTCTTTGAGGCTATTTAAGCAGAGGAGGGTATGTGGTGATGCATATTTTTGGAATGATGGATATTGTATTTTCCAAGATGTTGAATAATTATGTAACTTCTGTGATAACAGAGATTTAAAATCTTTATGGACAAATTTTATTTCATTGAAAAAAGATCCTTTTGTACATAGTGGGAAGTTACTTAACTTCTAGGAAGGAGTTTTGTTATGCTGCCTTTAGGGCAACTGATGATCAGATGTTAACAGTGCCTCATGGTCTACTCTCTGTCATGTAGTCCAGAAAGAAGTACATCTCGAATATGCTCTCAAAATAAGATTTATTCTCCCCTAAATTTCATGTTTACTTTTGTGTAGCTGTATAGGTAAAATACTAGTATATGAAAAATAAAAGCAGCTGTGGATAGAGTTCATAAAACGTGTTTTCAGTAAGCTGTTTGGTGTTGTTCATTGTTAATCATGTGTCCCTGCAGACACATGATTCTTTGGTCAGGTAATATATATAGATCTTTGGAGTTTTTTCCCAACAAATGCCCCTCGTGCCACGCCCCCCCCCCCCCCCAAAAAAAAAAAAAAAAAAGCAGAGGGTAATAAAGAAATTATGAAATTCCTGAATCACTTGGTAATCGTGCATGATGTATGTCTATTTTGAGATTTTCTGGTTTGTTTTGTATTAACACATTTTATTTTGTGTTTATATTTAGGCTACTAGTCAGTGCTTCTCAAGATGGAAAATTAATTATTTGGGATAGTTATACAACAAATAAGGTAGAGTTATTTATAATCCCTATCAATAATTCATGCATAATTTGTGTGTTCGAGTGGGCTTGTGTCTATTTTTTTCTATGGTTGCAAGGCAAAAAATGAAAAGAAGCAGTCTTTTTCTAATTCAGACATAATCTTTTTTTTTTTCTTTCATGACTAGCTGATTACTAGTGATATGTTGTAGGTTGTGTCTCAGAAGCAGTAGTTCTAGGTAATATGTAACGTTTTCACTCTAACTTGCTAATGCAGTAGCTTGTAGCTATTGCTCTCTGCCTGTGTGGTGTTGCCTCTGAAACGAATTTGGTTTTAAATTGTAGAAATACACAACCTCAGAATTTACAAGAGTGCTTTGCTTTTGAGGTCAGAGAAAGGAGGAGAAAGAAAAAAAGAAAAAGCTGTTAAATGAGAAAAGCTTAGGTGGAGTGTGGAGTGGTGATCTGCTTCTGTAAACTGTCCAGTCTCCATGGGTACAACCACCCCATTTTATAACCTATAGTTCAGAGATGTAGAATTGCATGAAGAAATGTAAGCAGAATAAAGAAATGTTGTAAATGTTGTAAGTTTAGAATAGCTTTGCTATTAAATAATGTTGTGCTGAAGTTCTGTGTATCTACCCCGGAAACTACTGGTATTTTTCATTCTAGTATGTATAAATATGAAATGGGTTGTAAAATGTTGTAAAATGAAAATATTGAAACTTATGATACACAAATCTACTTGATGTGTTTAATCTGCTCTAATTCATTAACTGATATGAATGACCTCAGTGAAAAATGAAAGCTAATGTGTGACATGGCATTCATGAGCTCTGTCTTTCTGAAGATGCATGCCATTCCTTTGAGATCCTCCTGGGTGATGACTTGCGCATACGCACCGTCTGGAAACTATGTTGCCTGTGGTGGATTGGACAACATCTGTTCCATATACAACTTAAAAACCAGAGAGGGCAATGTGAGAGTGAGCCGAGAGTTGCCAGGGCATACAGGTCAGCCATATTCTTGCTTCAGCTTTGTTTTTTTTTATTGCACCAAATGAAACAGTCTTCCTTTGAGGTGTATTGTGAACTGAAAAAGTTTTGTTGGTTACAGACTAGCTGTGGGAGGACTTTAATCACTGCTCTTGGATTTTAAACTTCAGTTATTACTCCTGGGTCTGAAACTAACATAACTGTTTTGGTTTTAGGATACTTGTCCTGTTGTCGCTTTCTAGATGACAACCAAATTGTCACTAGCTCAGGAGACACCACTTGGTGAGTTTTTGAGCTCTATTGGCCTTCCCCCCCCCTTTCTTTTTTCCTTTTTCTTTTTTTTTTTTTCTCTCTCCAATGCCTTGATTTGTATTTAAAACTTAAACTCTCCGATAACCACATACATTGTGTTAATGTTGTCACTTTATCTGCAGCGCTTTGTGGGATATTGAAACTGGTCAACAGACCACCACATTCACTGGGCATACTGGCGATGTGATGAGTCTCTCTCTAAGTCCAGATATGAGGACTTTTGTTTCGGGTGCCTGTGATGCCTCCTCGAAGCTTTGGGATATTCGAGATGGAATGTGCAGGCAGTCATTCACAGGGCATGTGTCAGATATTAATGCAGTTTGTGTAAGTGATCATTTGTATTTCCACATGGGAAGAAAGGGGGAGGATAAAAGCTACAGTTGCATGAATTCAGCTTATAGTCTACTGGGTTACTTTGATTTGAAATCAATTACTTTTTAGGGTAGAGAGTGTTAAATTGTATGCAACAAAGAAGGTTGTCTAATAACTTACGATCTAGTTTATAACTGAATTATTATTACCATCACCTATGATGCATTGGAGTGTTCTTGGAATAGCTTCAGCTATGTTTCTTTGTTCAGTGACTGAGACCTTCCTTTTTTTAAGAGGGAAAGAATGGAGGAGGGAAGCTTTTTGTAGTGTGGCAATGTGTTAAAAACTGAAAATTGTAGATAAATGTGATATACTGAGAGGGAGCAAAATAGCCAAGAATCCTCATCTTTAAGTTTTTTATTGAACGGAAGTGTACTTGATATTTTCTGTTGAAAAGAGCTTTCAGGGAAATATTCTGGAAGGCAAAGTTAAAATCAATACTTCTGTTGAATATTCATCCCTGGAATCTTTTTGTAATATTTATAAACTGGATTATATTCCCTCTCTGTCATAGTAACACTATGTTCTGATCTGCAAGATACAAGCTCTGATAAATAGGGAATGAAATCTAAGTCTAAGCTGCATCTGTTTTTGATAAACAAGAAAAATTACTAAGGCTGAGAAAATACCAAAAGCATGACCAGTAGAAAAATGCAGTTCCTATACTTAGACCTGAATCCTGAGATGTGTTGAGCTCATTTCGTTCCCATTTCAATCAATATGGCTGTTGCAGGAATGACTCTGATTTGGAGTAGTTTTTTTGGAAATTGAATTGCGTGCTTGCAATCTTCTCTCTTGGCTGAGCCAACCTGGCTGACCAGCTCAAGACAGAACATTGTGTACCGCTTCACCCAGGTCTTCCTGGCCCACAGCCAGGATGTACGTAACTGCCTTTTGCTTCATTTTGTGGGAGTTAGTTGCATCCCCTTTGACTCCTGTTGTACTGCATGCAGGAACTGTCTGGGTAAAATTCCAGTCATTCAGGTGTTACCAATACTATTCTAGAAGTGTTTCGTTGCATAGCTGTGTATATGCGTTTTTTTTTAACATGCAGATGTTTTTTTTAATAAATCATTCTGCCTTTATTTAGTCACCCTGGCAAAATGATCCTATGATGTTTTTGAAATAATGCATGAACGATGTATTCTTCTGATGTCAAACTCCTGTCTCTTAATTAAAACTTTCAGTTTTTCCCTAATGGACATGCATTTGCCACTGGATCCGATGATGCCACTTGCCGACTCTTTGACCTACGTGCAGATCAGGAATTAATGATGTATTCGCACGACAATATCATCTGCGGCATCACTTCTGTAGCCTTCTCAAAAAGCGGTCGCCTCTTGCTAGCAGGTTACGATGACTTCAACTGCAATGTGTGGGATACTCTGAAAGGGGAGAGAGCAGGTGAGCACACATAACTGCAATGAGCTGAAGTTTTCCATTTCCTTAGTAGAAGATGGATATTCAAAATCTATGCAAAATGCAGAGCCAGTTCATTGCCAATGCTATTGTTGATGTTAGGGAATCTGCTTGCTTCTTTTTAACACTGTTTTCTCTTGGAATGGCATCCTTTTATTTTACTGCATTTGGTTATATCTTCCAGTTGTTACACTTCATTACAGTTTCATTTATGTGATGTGTGGAGTAAATGCTCCAGTCAGTGAAGTACTCCTGTTCTTGGGTATTGGCTGTTACATATCTGTGTGCTGGGAGATACCAGCTCTTGAGGCAAAAGAGCAGCCTCCAAAATTACATTACGTCTACAGAAAATTTATTTCACTGAAGTGTATGAAATTAAGTAATACAAAATTACGCATTTGCATTGAAGTAATTGAGATAGTAGTAAGTTACAGTAGTCTTTTTGCTTTGAGGACCATAATTTCCTGCTGTTGGGAGGGGGGGGAAGTGGACATTTTTAGTCCTTGAATACTAATTCTGTCAGGATAGACAGCATGTTTATAACATAGCTATATCTTTCTCACTTCATACAGTAATTTAAATGACAGGGCCTGGTTCAGTTCTGAACCTTGATTCTACTGTTCAGACTGAAAATACAGCCTTTTCCTTAAGGGATGTGGACAGGCTGAGTTTTAATAGGATAGCATGGATGTGGTAAAGGGATGTGGTACCTTGGGACAGCAGACAAAGCGGGAAGAGGCAGGGTACAGTGCTGCTTTTCTAATAGTCTGACACACGATACAGGGGGATTTTTAATCCTTAGGGTTTGCAAAACATGGGAAACTCAAGATAGTTCCTGTATCCAGGGCATTGTCAGAAGACATCAGATTTGATTTTGGAAGTACTTGAGGGCTGAAATTGTGGACAGCATTGCTGAAAACAGGGGCAAAACAGTAGAGAGCCTGATTAGGGATGGGGAGGTCTTCGGGGCAGAAAGAAGGGGAACTCCTAAGGGCAGAGAAAAAAATGGAGGCAATATTGTGCGTACATATTTCTAAAACCCTCATTGTTGAGTTTCTTGATATGGCTGTTGTGATGTATGTGGTTCTACAGGGTAAAGACAAAAAGGATGATTAGATCTTGCATTACATGTGTTTAGCGAATTTGGAGACTTACCTGGGAGAGCAGAGGAACAGCTGAAGTCCTTGACATGGTGTGAATATTAACTTTCATTGCTTCTTCTTTTCCAGGTGTCCTTGCTGGCCATGACAACCGTGTCAGCTGTTTAGGTGTTACTGATGACGGCATGGCTGTAGCTACAGGGTCTTGGGACAGTTTTCTCAGAATCTGGAATTAACTGGGAGCCAAACATGTACATTCTCCATTTGAGATCTGGAGAGATCAATGCTGCAGCCTATAGCTGTGAAATAACATTTCTACCTTGTATTTGCAGGTGAAGTTTTTCTATTCACTGATTATTACACAAAAAGGCTTTCTGTAAACTAGAAAAAAAATCAAGTGAAGAAATAGGGGAGGGGGGAAGAAATCACTGACTTTTTAAAAGGGGCCAGCACACATAATCATGGTGACCGACAAACTAAGAGCCAGTCTTTTTGTTTTTGGTGGTTTGGTTAGATTGTCCTTGAAGGGTTTTTGCTTGTGCTCAGTCTGCTAATCCTGTACTTTTTTTTGTACATAACAGAATATACACATTATAGCAGCCAATCATGTAACATTTGTCTGTATGTAAAGAAATACGTTTGCATTTTTTAAGGAACTACATTTATAGCTTTGCTTTTAACCTGAGATGTCACTTCTGAGTTTTGTAGTGGGTGAACTAGATTGCTGTTTTAAATGTTTTTGTGAATTTACTGTAGATAAAGTGAAGCCAATGGTATGTATGTGTTTTTATAATGGAAGGCATTTGAATATTTTTTTTTAAAGGCCCTGGAGACTCCCAGTCAATACCTACCGCCTTATTCACTCACTTCTTGACCTGCTTGCCTATTTTTAATCGTGGGGGTTCTTCCTTCAAGCCAGTGGTTCCTGGTTCATCCATTGGCAGTCATGGCCTCCAAACATCAAGGAGTTAATGCCAGGCAGACTTGCAACAACAGCAAAAATAATTAAAAAAAAAAAAAATTCCGGTTCCAGAAGTATTAGCTTCCTTACTGCAGCTTTTTGCATCAGCTATTCCATGCAGTCCTTGGGTACGGAAGCCAAGTGACCTGCACTGCTGTCGTTAAGTGGCTGAGTGCTTTTCCTTTTGACAATTCAGCTCTAACTAAATGAGGTAGTTTTGGCCCATCACAAACTCTAGCTGATTTGCACTAACAAAATGATTTGGCATGATGCTCAGTGTGCAGAAAGCAGCGTATTTGCAAAGCTTGCTCAATTACCACAATAAACTGAGACATTCAGGAGGACTTTGCTTAGATTCTTAAAGAAGATTTAAATTTGCAGTTATTAGCCTATAATCCCCCTCCAAATTAGGGGGTTGCCAAAGCATACCACAACCAAAAGCGCTTGTTGTCAGTTAGGTGCAGTGTGAATTATAAAAGGAATTGTGTAACTTACAATGAACCAAATAACCTTACTTACCTGTGTGACCCTTCAAAACTTCGTACTATAAATTCAGCGACTTGCTCGTTCTCCTGTGGTCACAGAGGTCTGTACCACGGTGGCTTATTAGATGCTAATTGTTCTGCAGCTCTGACACTGTAAATAGCCATTTCCTCTTCTGTTCCTGATTTTTACTCTGATTTTGATGTCAGTTGCTTAGAAATGATAGGTTCTGATCAAGTACAGTTGAGTGTAGGTACAGGAAGATCAAGTGACTGATGCCCATTTGAAACTACCCAGGAAGATTGCTTAACTTTTTGGTGCCTGGCAGCATGCCTGCGCTTGCAATGGATGTGCTCTTGGGAATCTGAATGTCTGTGGCCTTTTTGGAAAGGGGAATTAAGTCTATTGGCTTTTCTTAAGTAAGTAAGTGACTTACTTTAAAGATAATGTGAATTTTAAATCATCAGGTTGGAAGATAATGTTAATCTGCCCTCATCCGAAGTTAGGGGTGTCTGGGTGTCTCTGGGTCAGGTAGTAAATATAAGTGCCCAGTATCTTGTAATATACCAAAACAGATTTGTGGCCAAGATGACTATTTGTCAAGTTGCTGACATTTGTAATCCTAAATTTCGGTACTTCCAGACTGTGCCTGTAAACTTGCCATGTCTGTAATAGTGAAGGTGCCAATAAACGTACCAGTCAATCACAGTAAATTCACTTTTAAAAAAAGAAAAAGGCGCATCTTGTGCTGGAGAAGTATACATTTACTAACAGCAGACTGTGGCGTAGGACCAAAATCACACTATATTGTACGCCACAGGCACTCCTCAGCATTTTGCTTTATGATCTGTCTGCATTAACAGAACTATTATGGAATTCTTGTTACTCTCTTAAGTGAGCAGCTCTTTGGGATCTTGCAGCCTTGGTTTATTTTTTAGTGGTGCAGTTGATTATTTTTTTTAACTCACAGCTGCCTTCAGTGAATCATTCTGGAAATTTGTTACTAAGGAATTTTAAGAAAATATTCTTTTTCTAAAAAATTTTTTTCCATAGAAGTGTGTTTTGAACCAATTTCCTAGTCAACACCTTTGCGAAGACAGGTGCCATTTTTACATTCTGGTATTAAAACTAGTTTCTACTTGCGGAACTCCAAAAACAATTTTACAAATGTATATAACTTTTCTTAAAAGTTCAGGGAGACTGTAAACATGGTAACAGCTCTCATACAGGTATTGCTGCAAATAATTTCACTGTCATTGTTTGATGGGCAATTGTCTGTTGGATTCAGCTGCTTTTAAAATAAATAATAAAGAATGCTAATTACTTGCTAATGAGGTTTCCAAAAGCATCATACAAGTATCTGCCAGCTCTTGCTGTTCGGTTAACCAGTGTTTGTAGTGCTGCAGGTCCTGAGCTGCCTCCTTTTGTGTCGGTGCACGAGGAAACCCGGAAGAAGCCCGAGCACAACTGGGGAAAAACAGTATCTGATGCTGCTTGGGAACTTGTAGAAAGCTTGCAATAGATCCTGCCAAGGTGACGTTTGCTGTTTAATTACTGTCCTGGATATAGTTTAGATGTTTGGTTTTTTAGCCTACAGCTTTAATGTAACACATTGTTATTATACAAGGCCAAATAATGAATTTGCACAGCCTGTGGTATTTCCTTTTTCAAACGGCTGTCAGTGACCTTTCAAGATTGATGCCCTTACTAAAATGGATGTGGTTTTAATGGTAAAAGCTCAAACTCCTCCTAATACGAGGGAAGTAATAAAATGACCCTTTGTAAATTTTACTTAAAAGGTTTTATTCTCAGCTTTGAATCTCAAAGAAAATGGTATGATGTGCTTATAGTTTAATGTAGGCTCAAGTCTGCAGCTTGTGTGATTTCTAACTGCACCGTGACAGCAAACTCGCTCACTATGCAGCAGATTTTGCAGCACTAGTGGGTCCGTCTTAACCTGTCTCTTTAAAAGTTTGTTGCCAAACTACATCATTATTTGAATTTCAAATAACTTGTGTAATTACAGAAATGGAGTAACTAAGAACAGTGTGCCAAAACGGTGCCAAGGTAACTCCTTCCCAGCCTCTCTTCTAAAAAGCCAGTCGGTTATGGCTTGGGAAGTGGAAGTATGTGCTTCGTGTAACAAGATCTATTTTATTCAGGTACAGTTTTTTGTCAGCATTTTCTAATGTTGCTTTAACTTTGCAATCGAGAATACTAATCAGGCAGGCAGCCAACTTGGGCTCGTTCCCGTGTAGACTCGGACATCCGTTATTGGTAGAGATACTGGTTGAGATTCTGGAAACCACAAAGATTCTACGTGGCATCTTGCTGATGTATACTCACTTACTCCAGTAACGTGGGCCTGTTTCCATCTGTCTCCAGACCTTGTTTCTTCCAAGCATCGCTATCCTCTGCCTTGCTAAATTGCAGATACATCGCAGTATCTGGCAGAACTGATAGTTCAATGGACTGACAACAATATATACCATTTGAAATGGAACATGGATTAAATAGGCTTTTCCCCCTGCCTAAGGAGAGGGCCTGACCTTGACTTGGCAAAGCTGAATTGATGTCACAGCTGGTCCTAGTGTGCTTACTGTAATGCATGGGTTGGAAATAGTTAACTCTTTAATTCAGTTAGTGTAACCGCTGTCCCACAATGAAGTTCACATTACTTTAAGGTGGAATGAAAACATTGTGAAAACATTCCGAGAGTGCTTAGTCTTTCCTCTTTGAGGACACTGTCACCTCCACTAGGTTTAGTGCTGTGCTTTGAGATGTTGGTGAGAGTATTGGCTAATTCAACTAGTTGGTATAAATGGTCGTGTAGCAGAATGACTGATTTTTGAGATTGCATTTCCTGTAAAAGTAATTAAGCATGGGTTGATGGTGCACTTTGTATACAGTAACCTGGCATGCATGCTGGTAAAACTACTTCCTACACTTCAGAGGCACCACGAGCCTTTTTATCCAATTGCTGGTTATGTAAAATACATGCAGAATGTTAATGCAGTGTTGTTATGGTAAATGTGTGAACAGTGTTACTAATTGATATAACTGATAACAGATTACATGTGCCTGACATTCTTATACCACACAGTATGTTTAGGTTTTAACTAATATGGACTTCAGTGGAATAGTCTTAGATATTTCAAGCCTTTGTTTTACTTACACAATGGTGCTCTCTTTGTGTTTTTCTCCTTTTTTTTTAAAAATAAAAGCATCTGAACACTTGTAGTACATATTACATCCAAAGGAGTCCAAAAGAAAATGCTTCTAAACATGCTTGATTTTAATTTGCCTTTAGTTTCCAGCATTTCTCATCAGCTAGGTTTCGTTTCTTTTTTTTTTTTTTTTACTTGTTGCTGACTACTTTGGAAAACTTGGGTAATGTTACCAATTATGAAGTGATTCTGCACTGCCTTTGGATTGTGTATGTATTCAGAAACAGTCTTAAAAGCTTTTATTTAAGCTATTAAAAAAACCAGGGACTTGTGCCATTTGTTCTTTAACAGTGCTGTTGTAAAAAAAGACTTCCCTGTGAAAAAAAAAATCACTTGCTATGAACTCTGTTTATAGCTTTTTTTTTCCACGATGGATCTTTTTCTTTGTATTTGTACAGTGGCTCAGTGAAAGATGTTGCCATGAGTTGATATTGTAACCAATAAACAAGTGCTTTTAACCAGAGCGTGTCACTTGTCCATGTTTTATAACAAGCAGCCCCCCTCCCAAAGAGCAAGATTCTCCCTGTGGCTCTGAATGGGGACAGACCAACCCTAATTAATTCTGGCTCCTGGTTACCTTGTTGCTGTGAACTGAACAGTTGTGTGTGCATGTTAAACAAGTAAACTGCCCTTATGAACAGATAATTAAGGTGATTTTTTTTTTCCCCAAAGCAGTGTATGTTTTCTGCCTGAGAAAGGGGTGAGGTGTGTTAACACTGCAGTGAAGTGCACTGGAAGTTAGCCACCAATCCCCTGACTGGAAAAAAAAAATAGGTTTTAGAACACACATTCATTCTCAGTATCAGAATTCCCATTACACAATACCACCCGCCCTTAAAGGGCAGACACCTTCACATCCTTCCTTTTTTAAGGCTGTAGCATTCATTGTTTTCTCCAAAACATTTAATTGATCAACAAGTGCTGTATGGAGTGCACAGCTTGCTTTCTGCTGCAGGAGGCGGCTTTTTTAATTCAACCTCAGCAGTTACGTCCTATCCTGGATCTGCATTACATGTAAAGAGAGCTATGCTGGAGGTTTTCACCTTCGGTACAGCTGCCAAAGAACTTACTAGAGCAAAGGGGGTAGTATTTTTTTTTAATAAATAACTGTAGAACACATGCATGTAAAGTTTTATCTTGATACAATGTCCATAAAAATGCTCCAGAAAAAGAGCATTAGTACACAGCTGTAACCTCATACACAGGAAGGCTGGGCTGTTACTCATTTCTGTATTTCAGAGTTTCCCTCAAAAACCTTCAGACTCCTCATGCATACCACTAATGGAAGTTCCAAGAGAGCCATGCTTCTGCTAGCACAGTCAGAAACAAACACCAAAACACAGTGTGATGAAAACAGTGTTCTTTGTCTTCAATAATTAACTGCCTCTAGCATTACATTTTACATCTATTTCCTTTTAAGATAGCCCTTATTTACTAGGAAGTAGCAAATCCCTACATCTTCGTTTTAAAGTTGAGTATTTCATTTAGTCATGTTAACACTTCCATAAAAATATATAAATATTCTGAAAAGGCTTTCTCTTTTAAAATAACTTATTTCTAAAAAGTCTAGTTAGAAAAAAGTAGGTGTTAAATGATTGCAGCTGGCAACAGCAAAACCTTTTTTTTTTAAAAAAAAGAGGCTTTTCATTGCTGGAGGTGAACAAAGGTAAACAACTCCAACACAGCTGCCTTAAGTCTCACTTAGGAGACCTGGTCTGCAGCAGAACCAAGGGCCTGCTCAGGCTATCGCACAAGTGAAAACTCAAACCCAGTCCCTCCCTGCCCTCCGAAGCAGGAGCTCAAGGCCAAGCGTGAGACCCTCAGCCTCCCTCCCCGACTGTGCAAAAACTGAGTCAAGCCCCTGTGCTCAGCAATTCTCCTTTGCGTGGATGCCAGCTCAGTGGCACTGACATACACCTGCAGCTCACCTGAACGTACGTGGGTTCTAGCCGTGGCCTCATGGGCACATGACCATTTCACCACTTCACCAACTGCGAGAAATCTGACAAGCTTGTTAAAATAGATTTTTTTTACTTAATCAGTGCCATCTTGTCTAAATGTGGCAGCCAGAGGGGAAACTAGAGCCTACTGTATTTCATTAGTGAATGCTCTGCAGTTTACTATCATCTTTCACTTCCATTTGAGGAACTGCTGCCCAATCCAATTTCACTTGCTTTCACAACAGTCAAGAGTCCTTTCCCCATGCTAAGGTTTATACTTCCCTTCATTAAACAAAAACACACACATCAAAAAGCAGCATCCTCCACCCCTGGCTAATTCCTAAGCAACACAGAAAAGGAGACAGTGGTAACTGTGATAAGGTCGCTCTCCCTGCATAAACTCCTGGATGCCAGGAAGCGAGACTTCCCACTGCTAAATACTAATGAAAACCAGTAAGGATTTGGGTTTTTATTGTCAAGTGCCCAAAGAAATTTAGTGTTTAAAGATTTTTAACCCCAAATCTGCAAAACAAACGTAACACTCAAGAGTACCACAGCTCTTCAGTTTGGTTCACCATCAGAGTCCAAGTTTTACAATAATTAACGAGTGTAATCAAAGTAACATTTAAAATATAAATCATTTCATGTGACTCCACAGAGGAGAAGTGTCATCTGGAAAATTTCTACTTTGTCCTATAAAGGATCACCGGGAAAGTTAGCAACGATGTTTTATTTACTCTTTTGAAGAAAATGTTTTGTAAATCGATCTAGTTCATTCTCAAGGTGAATGGCTTTATTTCTGTAAAACAAACAAAAGCAATGTATTTACTTCAATGCAGTAACATCACAAAGAAGGCAGAATCAACATCAGTGTTTAATTTCTATTCCTCGATTCCCGAAACCCACAGCACTAAGAAAACCTGAACACGTGCTCTGGTCAGAGCCTTGGACCTTGCGAGTGCGGGACCTGACTAGGCAGTGGAGGGCCGCCAGCCATCTGCCCTGCGTTTCCCTTTCCCCAAAGGCTGTGCCAGGTCCATCTGGGACTTCCCTGGTTCTGGCCTGTCCTTTCAACGTTTAACTCGGGAGAGGTTCTGCAATGGCAAGCAGGGCATTCGGCGGGGTTCCTCACACAGGCCGCTCGTGCAGCGTACCATGCCACGGGGTGCGCACTGTGGGGCCAGAGGTTCATCCCATTGTGGTCTTGAACACCCGAGGCCAAGAGGCAGCCCACAGCCAGGGCAGGCTTACAGCAGGGGAAAAAGAATGTGGAACTAAGGCTGAGGCTGCTCCTAAGTCCCTAAACCACCAACTGCTGTGAGTTTCTCTTCTGTGAACACCTACTACTGATACCAAAAGAAAAACAATATTGCACAGAATGACTCAACACAGTACAGCTGCTTTCCTGTTCTCCTGTGGGGAGGGTTCTTTGGGAAGGTGCACACCTAATGTACCTACAGAGGATTAATATCCTTGAGAAAGCCATCTCTCCCATACCATAGAGAGACACAAAGGTACAGACAATCAAAGAAGGAATATTTTTGTAGCTTTGCTCATGCACCTAGGTAGAACCATACATTTATTTAACTTAACCAGAGCTGTTCAGTTACCAGTAAAGAAAATAGGTATTGCTGCACACCATTCTGCACACACGCCTACCTCATTTCAACTTGAAAGTAACAGCAAGCACCAATGTCACTGAATTTGCTCGTGGCCAGTCACACCCAGACTTACCTCAGGTGCTTGGAGTTGCTCTGTATGTTCTCCAGCTGATCTATTTCTTTGGAAAGCCTAGCAATTTCTTCTTCCAGGTTTTTCTGGGTAATATCCACCTGCTGACAGAGCCGAGCAAAGGTAGTGGCCATTTCCCTAAAGGGAAAACAAGTTTGTAATCATAGTTTACAGCAGTCTGTGCTACAAAAAAAAAATTTAAGAAGAAAAATAAGTAAGTAAAAATCCCTGGCATTGCAGTGTGTAGTAGAACACAGCAATCAAAGTCTCCAGCTGTTAAGAAATTAGAGAACAGCAGAAAGCAGGAGAATTACGCATTTTTTTTTAACTAAAAAAAGAAACCTTAAACATACAAAATGCACCTCAGTCTATGCCAACATCACGTCTGGCAATTTTTCACCGAGCATCAACAGGTCCAAGTCTGAGATGGGGACTCTGGTGGTAACACATGCTGGAGCAGCCAAGTGCCCCCTGTGCAGCGCCCCATGCCACGCTAAGCACCCTGCTCACAGGGAACGTGAGCCCTTTGCAGGGTGAGGAGTGCCCCTGACTTGCTGAGGCACCTGATCCTACTTGCGATCCTACTTGCGTCCTCAGTGCTCCCCACCTGAGTTCCAAGACTCCTCCTTACACAAAGGAAAAAAACCCAGTTACCACCCCGGGCCAGCAACCAGGCTCTCCCACAGGAGAGGAGATGTCTCCTCTCCTCTCTACTTCACCTCACTGGAGCATTGGCTTGAGTCCAGCTCTTCCATGTCCTCACAGAGACACACAGCTGCTGGACACGGGGATGATTCTCTTTCCTCTGCTGAAGCTGAACTTTGTATTAGTAAAGTATTCCCTGGGCTACACAGGAGAGGTGTTCTGCACCCTGGTGGTTAGAGGTCTCATTTAGCAGGCCTAATCTTCTGAAATCATCATTTAATCAAAACAAAGTGTTTCAACAGTAGAGGCTGAGGGAGACGATCACCTAGACATTACTTTGCAGAGACAGGTGAAAAAGTAATTTGGAAGAGAGACACAAAAAAAATGGAACAGTTCACAAAGGCTCTTAAGTTCCTCTTCTGCAGTGCAGAAGAGCCAGGACTGGCTGCTCAGAACTCGCCCATACCAACCCTTGAGGCAGAAAAGCAGCTCACCATTAAAGTGACTCGGGGCTGATTCAATGCTAATCTAAAAGCAGACCGATTCAGTCCCCACTAGAACCCAGCCAACTCCCACGTCTTCACAGTAAGGTCTTGGACAAAGAGAGTCCGCATCTCAAGACTAGCTCTCGCACATACACACACAGAGACATACGTATTGACCTTTTTAGGTGGTAACTTCAAACTCTTAAAACTCCCTTGTAATAAATGCCAAGGGACCATAAAGCTGCCATCCCACGTCATACGCAGCCAGTCCCCACTCCCCGGACACCACAGTACGGCACTGACACGGATTTCCTATCCTAGTGAGGAGAAACACCAGTGGGATACTTACTGTTGCACCTGATGGCTGCAATTAGCACTTGTAAGACTGACGATCATCTGCAGCTTTTCAGTAGCATAGTTTACAAACTGCTGTTTAAAGGCTCTCTCTTTTGCTTTAGTGGTCCAAGTTAGTCTCTCGTAAAGATATAATAAGCCATACATACTTAAGGAGAGAGAGATGAGTTTCCAGCCTACTGTTCTCCAAATCTGAAAAAGAGGATTCTTCATTAGCTTAAGTAAGTTGCCCTACAGAATAAAATCTAATTCCACTCATTTTTTTTAAATCACCTTCATGGACCTTTCACCAGGTTAGTTTAAGAAAATATATTATTTCCATCATATTATTGCAGAGCAATACAGCAATACTTAATGAGCTGGTACCCCAGTGGCATGGAAAATAAATACGTTACAGAAGCCTCGCTGCTTTTTAATGAAGGAAGAAGGAGAAAGCAAAGCTCCCACTAAATCCAAACTGAATGAGGCACCATCAAATCATCCTTTAATTCAGAAACTGAACACAGACATATGGCATAGAGAATACGTCCAACTATGCTCACAGTAATTAGGCTAATTTTCTCACTACAAACTGACTGCGGGTATCCAGTGCACTACACATGCTCTTCCGGCCCACTGTTATTAAGTCCATTACATGCTTCATGTGGCACCCCAGACAGGAAAGACCAGTTTAATCTTTGCCGTCACTGCTAGTACAGTGAATGTTGCTAATACTACTTGCCACTCCGCCAACAACGATGATGCTCATAGAGGTCCGTGATGTCAGTGAAGCTAAACTCATTACCAAAGGAACCATAAAATCATCATGCGATACGTTCTCTGGAGTTACGGCAGGAAGGCTGGCAGCAGACGGGGTAGTAGCTAAAGGACGAGGGATCTAGAAGAGTGGAATACGGCAGCCTGAGTAAAAAGCATTAAGGAACTACACAGCAGACTGATTTTATTTTCATGTATTCAGGGTTTGATTTACTTAAAGGAAACTCTTCAGCACAGAAATCTGAACGACACTCCTGACAAACTGTGGAAGTTTTGACAGTTCCTTGCCCAACAGAGGACTGGGTTAGAATAAGGGTTCTATGTGGGACTGGCTCTGCCGTAAGGATCCAAAAGTTACTAATTAAAAGGTTACCCAAAGGGTTCAATCCAAAGGAAAACAAAACTCAGGTAACAGCTGCAGAAAGTTTAGGAAAGGTTTTTTGTTCAGTTCTCACCCTGAATATAATCCAATAAAACCAACCCTCACCAAAAATATTTCACTCAAAGGGACTGGGGGAAAGTAGCAGCAAGCATGTAAAATAGTAGAGGCAAATACAGTAAAAATCAATATATTCTCATCAAGGTAAAACAAGGCACTTAATGTCAGCCTGATCTCTGAAGCACTCACTTGTAAGTTTGGATCTGCTAGTCCCAACAGTACTCTCTGAGCTTGTTTAGGACCCAAGAAACGGTTTACAAGTGAAGTCCATCCCAAGGAAAAGTGGAACATGATATCCTCTTGAAAATCTGCACACAGACTATGACAGTTTAGATCATAGCTAAGGTCAAACCTCCTGCATGGAATTAGCAAGTGGAGCTGATTCTGAGCACCAGAAGGCAACAATGGTTTCAGATTTTCTAGAAATAAAACAGAATAGTAAAGATGAGTTAACATTAAAAGCTTTACAGCATATTCACAAGTAGCATCCTTGCACTGCTGACCAGCTTTGTGAATGACAAGAATCTAAACCGACCAATTTATTTATTTATTTGTAAAATCAGTGGGCATTTTAGCAGTTTTGATCCTAACAGAGCAGGCAATTTATTGCTCTGATAAAATAAAAGTCATGCAAAATCAACTTATTGAGAAAGCACCGCTGGAAGAAATGGTCAAATTAACTTAAAGTCCTCCGTCAGTGGTCAAAAGATAAGGATGGACTAAGAAGTAGTTGGTTTATCCAGCAGTTCTGTGGTGCCATACAGAAAAGGCAACATTATTGCATAATACGTCAGAAGGCTTCATGTCACTCCATGATCTCGCTCTGAATCTTTTATTATCAGAAAGAGATCAGAAGAGAAATATGGATATGCAATAAAATTACTACTTATTTAAAAAAAAAAAGAAAAAATGGAGTGCACAAATACTTTGTGAAACTATGCTGTTTTGCACTCAGAATCTGGGTGCGGATTCTGAGTGCAGAACCTAGGGAGAGGATTACTGAAGAAACATTATCTAACAATTAGCATATTTCATATATCTGTTGTGGAAGCCAAAAGTTTAAATGGGTTTATAAAAGGATTAGACAAATTCCCACAAGACAGGTCCATTACTACTTGCTTAAGCTATTAATCCAGATGCAGTATCTTGGCTCAGAAGTCCCTAAACTGGGGATGGATCACTGTATTTACCCGGATTCATTATTCTTCTCCCCAAGCATCTGTTACTGGTTAATATCAGAGACAGGCGACTAAGCTGAACAGACCCTCAGTCTTGACCTAGGATGGCTTTTCCTTTATGATTTTATAGCGTTAACGTTAAATCACTATCAGAAAGAAAATTCTTTTCAGAGCAAGTTTTCTTAAATTGTCTTCCTCTAAACAAAAAGTCTTAACGTTCCTCCTTCCTCATCTTACCAATCATCTCCTGCTGCGACTGATGCATTGACTGATTGACTTCACTGGAGCAACGATCAGCCAGGTTCTTTCCCAAACCATCTTCTATATGTTTGTTCAGTTCCTGAAGTTTTATAAAGAATATATGCTCATCAATTTATATTTAGCTAATCAATTACATGATACAGAGCAGAGATATGTTAAACACTAAGCATTGTTATTTACAGTGGGAAGAAAAGAATGTTACCATGGAAATACTGTGCTTTTAAGTTGCACAATGTGACTGAAAACCTAATTAAAAGTGACACAGGAAAGATTTCTCTAGGACTGTAATCATTAAAAGGCATATGGAAAAGTCTATTTTCAATAAACCGTGACACCGAAAAGCATACCACTACCATACTGCCCTGCAAAGCCTTTACTGCCGTCATTTGATGGGACCAATTTCACTGCTCAGCACAAAGATAAACCGATCCCATCAACTCCCATGGAGATCTGCTCCGGACATTTTGCAGAGCTAGGACAGCACAGACTGTCCTGGAAGTGCAGTGCTCCCAGCTGATCAACAAAGCTGAAGCAGGTGGGAGTTATGGCAGTCATTCATCAGCAGCAAAGTCTGAGCATGAGAGGCAAACACACATGTATGCTCCTTTAAAATACCGAGTTTGAGGAGGAATTTACAGAAGTTTAATAAAAGCTGCCTTTTTTCTTAAAAAAAATAAATTAAAACACCTATAAAATGTTGGGTATTTGGAAGCTCATTTTATTTTTGGATCTATTTCATTTAAGGAATAGTGAAAATTGTTTATGTAAGGTCTTTATTTACTGGAAGTGAAGACTACAAATCAGGATGTCAGTTTCAGTAACCACTCCAGTAAAAAGACGGTTGAAACAAAAATTAATTTCTTTCCAAAAACAAAGCAGAAAATATTTTCAACCTTTTCCAGTTTTAGGTAGACAGAGATATACATATGTCAGAAAGTAAAAATCCTGCAATGCTTACACAAAGTGTCACGTAACATGCTACGCAAATTACAAAAATACAGAAGTAGAAATTAAAGGAAAGGCAAAGAGCCTGGCTTCAAACCATGCAAGAAAACTTACTGTCTTATAGAGCTTCAGTACTTGAGGAGAAGGGTGAAAATCTGAATAAAATTCGTCAACTAAAACTGAAAGTCGGCAAATCTCATCGGTCATGGCAGAGGAGACCTGGAAGAATGTGGTAAATACATAAAATGTTTCACCTACCTTTTCCAGCCAGAGTGAAAACAGACTACTGCATTATCTGTAACAATAAATGATTCAATTACCTGATAGTCAGGAAGGATTGCCATTTTGACAGCGTTTTGGTTTTTTTTTGTTGTTGTTGTTGTTTGGGGGTTTTTTTATATTGGAAAAGGAACATAAGTAGACATTTCAAACATACTTCATAAGATGGGTGGGCACCTAAGGCCTTACAGGAGAGGCAACACTTGAACCAGGGAGCTTTTTCACACTGCCATTACTTACTTTATTTTCTACTTCCTCAGTAACACGTTTGATTTTTTCCTTAGTATCTTCCGTCAATATGTTCAGCTGATTTCGAACAAAGTCCAATCTATCCTTCTGATCTTCTCGCTCTTCCATTGAATGGACTCTAACATAGCAGAAAGGAAATCACCATCACCAGCAGGTATTCTACCAGTAAAGAAACAAGCCCCATAACCAGGCACAGACCACCTAGCTGATGGTTTACTGAGCAGCCAAAAAGAATCCAAAGTGACACTGGCTGAACAAAACAGAGGCACTGCTTCAGAATAACTACAATATAGATATTAAATCTACAGGCGCATTTAAAGGCTGCACTGATTGAACATAACTCAAATTACTGGGTTTTGATATATTTACAAAAACAGCATTTAGAATTGGAATTGTTACCATTGTACGTAATTACAACTAAAAAAGGTGGGGGGAATCAGCAACCTTTAATACTTAGTCTATCCCAATTTAAAAGTAAAAAAAAAAAAGAAAAAGGATAAATCTGACCAAGCAGTCCTACTGCTCCTCACCAGCACCACTCAACTCTTCCTTAACAATGACATGGGTCTGATGACCCTGCAAGGCAGAGGGGAGGCAGCAGAAACTAACCTTGTCACAAACAACTCTCTCCAGAAGTCCTTGACCTATCATTTAAGTAAAAATTGCTTAAAATCTAAAGCGGTTATATCTTGAAGGGCCAGCAGAAACATCAAACAGCAATTCAGATTAAGAGGGGTCACTACACAGGTTTTGGCAGGTCGATTGACAGAAAGCAGTAGAATATCAGAATATTTTCAAACATTTCATAGCAAGTTTTCATAGGATCTGACAACATAAGACAAATTATTACGTAAACACGCAGTTTGTAAAAGCTAATATATTCAGGAAGAGGAGTGTGTTTGACAGGCACAGTGGAGTCTGTTGAAACATAAAGACACACTATTAACAGACACAGAAAGGAGATGGATGGAAAGGATTAAACACGACAGCAAGTTCACCGTGTACAAGAGAGACAAGAGGTAGCAACAAAAGTGAGGAAAAAACCCCACGCATACGCAAACCTCAAAGAATATATGAAACTATCAGACAGAGTAGGTGAGCTGTTATCATTAGCACTGAAAGGACTACATGAGCAAAGAAAGAATAAGGATATTTAAGGATACAATCTGGAAAGGGATAGAGGCCAAGCCTCTGTTAGCTTGGGTTCTTCTGATCCCTTACAGTAGTCTAACCACTTGCAAATTAAAGTTCATCCTCCCATTTATTTTCTCAGTGCTACTGTTAACAAAAAAAAGTTATGTAAAGCAGGCCCACACATCACTTCTGAGATGCTGGATACAGCTAGAAAAACTTAAAATTTCAAACTGTTAAAAAAAAAATGAATTTGAAAACCCACAGACTGCCTTTGTAACTGTAAATCAGTAACGAAGAGTAACAAATTAAACCAAGGTCCCTATTCAGATGTCACAGACCAAGGACAAGGCTGAGCAGTGCAAGTGAACAGTAGTAAGACTGACACACCTGAGAAATTCTCTATTTCTTACCAAGTGAGAAAAGTGAATTTTTAAGTCCGTAATGACCCAAGAAAATCGCCAGCATAGAAATGGCTCCTCAGAGGATCTGGATAAACCAAAGCCAACCAGCCCTCCAACCAACCTACCTTTTCTCTGCTGCTGCTACGTTTATGGCGTCCATAATGTTTTTCACAGTATCTATTATCTGTTTAGCTCTGATAGTGTGCTGTTCAAACTTGGTTTTCACAGCTGACTGCGAGATACACTCCTGCGAGGGGCCCAAGCCACAACACATTACTGCAATTCCATGCCAACACATTCAGGAATTTCACTGTCAGAAAGCACATGCTGCTAATTTTACCATGAACTTAAACCAATGGGAAATAAAAAGGGAGAAAGCATATGGAAATTAAAAAGACAACAGAACCGAAATCTCAAGTGAGTCTATAGCAGCAAATCTGTACCTTCACGTTCATTCACAGTAATGTGCGTAGGTTTTTATTCATTTAAAATAAATTAATAAAGAAAAAAGAAAACTCAGATGAATACATAAGATAAATCTAGCTCTTCAGAAAATTTTCCAAACTATCTCTTCGGAACTATAAATGCCTAATAGGAATGCTGGCAATATTGCCCGGCTTGAGTTTTATTTGGTGCAATAAATATTCTCAGTTTGAAGAAGCAGTTCTGTCAATAAAATTTGACATGCTCATGTCAATACTGACCATCCAGGAACAAAATATACAATTAGGAATAAGAAAAAAGGATTCTCTCACAGGACATAAAAGTTGCTAAGTAGTCCTTAAAATATTAGCTTATTTGCAGGTTATTGAAGTGTTAAATGAATGAGTAGAGAATGCTCTAAGGATACAACTTCTAATCCGTCTTCAATCTTCAATATTGTACAGCGATTCAGAAACTACAGGACACTGATTGAAGAGATATACAAATGTTCAATTTGGGCAAAAGCAAATCCATTGTGATAAGCCATAAATTAAGACTTCGACTTTCTTCAAGCAACTGCACATCCTGAGTTATGTAGCCAATTAAATGCTGTTGGAGCTCAACCTGCACTAAGTCACCACAAAGTAGCAACACCTTCTGTGTTTGAGGGGAAGAAAGCAAGCAGCTAGTTTCTTTATGCCAGATCTACGGGGTTTTTAAATTGTTCTCAATCTACGGATGCACCTTTCATAGCACAAACAGGTTTAGGTTGCTTTTAAAAGACTTGCCTACGACCTTAGCATACGCTGTAATAACGAATTTCAGCTATCTAAAAATAAGAGATCAAACCAAAACAAAGAAAATGGGTAAAATATATTCCCTGTTCCTCGATGAAGCAGATCTAGAAATCAGCAATGAAAGGCCAGAGTTTCGCAAGTATCAGCACATTGTAAGAGCTAGACTAGACACAGAGGAAAGAGTCTTTCCAACATTAGTATGTGGTAGATAAAAGGATGACAGTCACTCACAACACAATCAGAAAATCCAAGTTAGAGCACTAGGAAAAACACAAAGGTTAGTTAAACGACTGGGAAAGATAAGAGGGGGACAGCAGCAGTTTTGCTATTAGTCTGAAAATAAGTATTTATCAAAACAAAGATAAAAAGTGTTTCAACAGCATAACCAAAACTAGTTACCTTTCAGCCCACTTCCAGTATAGCAAGACAGTCTTTAAGCGCACAGCTTATTACATTGCTGTGTAGTTAGGGAAGGACTCTGCAGTAGCATACTAATTCAGGCTGTGTTATTCACTCCAGTTTACAGCCAGAATTACTATTCCCCCTGCCTCCCTCCTCCACTTCTCCCCACACCATTTCTGTTACCAGTTTTTTAAAAAAACTTGGGAAATACTACAACCTGAGGCATAGTGGGGTTTGGTTTTATGTAGAATATCCACTAAGGACTACTGCACACAGTGTACTGTGCATGCACTTCTTTGCTGTTTTGATAAGGCATTTCTAGCTATCTCACTGTAATATTTCAGAATAAAGATACACAGACTACTTTGTTATTCCACAATATAAAAATTCAGAATTGATCCACTAATTCAACCCTTTCCTTTAAGACTGCATATCTTTTTTTCTTTGTTGTAATGCAGCTGACACACATAGTAACATTACTTTTTAAAGCTACTACATGAATCTCTAAAACCTTAATTTCACCACTGCTTAACAAATGTTTCTAGTAATGCCTGGACCAGTTTTATCTTTTAGCAACTTTAACCACCCTATGCTTTGCAGAAAAAACATGTTGTATCTATTTTTGGAATGCCTTTTGCCCTCACACAGAAGTCTACATAAATGCAGTCACAAACCTTTCAAAAATGGTCCATTTTTTTCCTGTATCACAACAAACTAGCACTGATGGGTTGTTTCCATTTTTTTTTTTAAGATCCTAGCTATACTGAGCTCATATCAGTCCTGGGATGAATGGGGTTTCCCAGGATACTAAAACCAGGAATGTGGAAGTACTGGGGAAGTAACAGATCCTCTTCCAAGCCAATGTGGAAAAGACAAGAAGCTGCCCAATTTTAGTGAAGACAAAAGCAGGGTGAGAGAATCCAGGAGGAGTAAAACCAGCAGATATAGCCAGTGGGAACACAGAACACATGGGCCTGTTTATAAATGTGGTGATGAGATAGCTTAGAGATGTGAACTGGACAGAAGAGCCCCAGAGATGTTTGCAAAGTCTGAGCAGGGCACCTGAACAGAGACAAGGAGCCAAAGGCAAGACAGACAGAGGCAGAGAAGGGGTCAGTGTTCGATGAGGACAGACAGAAACATCTGTGCTCTCGTCCCTTCCCTTTCACACACTGGAGTGTAATTTAAGAGTCTTGGGACTTGCAGCCTCTCTGTCAGGGAACAGAATAAATGCAAAGCGCTTCAGCCAGAAGTGCTTAGGCTGTACTTAGAGCTAAACAGCCTCTGAATTTGGTCTAGCAGTGCATAAAGCATGGTATCAAGTAGGATTTTGTTCCCAGACTGAACACAGAAAATTCTACCTAATGTTCGATATTCTCCATTACTTTATGAGCTGGTATAGCCTAGTGCTGGTTAACATAACTGACACCAGCATAGTATTGTCATCAGTTACTTTATCAGCTCAAGTGACAGTAATTTGAGAAGATTTCAGACCTGGTGAACCATTTATGTATTAGCCTTTCTTTAAAAGCAAATAAAATGCTGTTATAACTTAGGAAATTGCCCACAAAACCTGAATGTGAAAGAGGCAACATGAGACACTCGAAATTTAAATGGCTTTGGCAGTCTTAATTTAGCACATGTTGTCATGCTCCTCAAGTGATGTGATCACATTCCTATTCAAAGCCATTCATTATGATTTCAGGATGAAACATGGCTGAGCAGGGAAAAACATTACAGAATCCACTCTCACTGCTGGAGTCGAAAGGCGTGCAGCAAAAGAAACAGATAATATGAAATAAGAAAAACGTTGTTTAAAGGCTGTACAGTGCTGTCACAGAATTGTTTTTTGTCTCTGTCTCTGCCAAAAAAAACTTGTCGTGGTTCTGACCTTGTGTTGGATGCTTCTCATTTTGGTGGCCAACTTGAGACTGTGACATCTGATTTACAGATGTGCTGAGCACTCATAGCATCACATTATTTAATAAGTCATACGTCCATCTTAATCTTGACATATCCTAAGTGTTGAGTGCTTAACCGTAATTATAAAAGATCTGTCAAAAAAGATTTGGGTACAGCACACGGCAAAATACGTTAAAGAACAATAACTGATATAGAAGCTTAATTTCCACTTTTTTCCTATGGGTTGAAAGTTTCCTACTATAATTCTAAGGACAAATTACAAACAAAAATGCATGTTTGGCTACAATTAGT
The DNA here is from genome assembly GCF_030936135.1 of Gavia stellata. Lineage (NCBI taxonomy): Eukaryota > Metazoa > Chordata > Aves > Gaviiformes > Gaviidae > Gavia > Gavia stellata. The sequence continues at coordinate 21,857,614 of NC_082604.1, forward strand.
GACACAGCAAGAAATTTCACGCCTCATGGACTCAGACCCTGCCAGTATTCTGAACCAATCATTTTGACAACTCAGTCATCTATTGTAAGAGTGTGAATAAGGATTAAATTTAAACTTTAGTCTGACATTTTCTTGCTTTTGCAAGACTGAATCAAGCTGTTATTTTAACACCTTTTTGATATACACTCCATTACATAACACGGTTTTGCTAAGGTCAAATGGGCTTCTTGTAATGAGAGAAAAAATATGTTTCATACGCATTTTGATTTTTTTTAAATATACCAAACAAGGAATTACTGGTTGAAGCATGCAAGAGCAGTCTCGAGCATTTGCTGTATACAAACTACAGTCATACTGTTCAGGGTCATGAAATATGCTGATAGATACCACACAAAACCCTCAAGGCATATCCAAAATGCCTCCTTAAGATATTAAAGAATGGCTTTAATTAATTAGTTCTCAAATTCAGCAAGACAAATGGATCCTATCACAAATTACTCAATTGTCAAGCCAGTCCAACTTCTGAAGAAACTGTAAACTTCAACTATGAATATACGTAAACTGAGGGTGAAGGATGGATTCTGTACAGCAACAAGGATGCAAAAATAGTATTAGTGTTCAAGAGTATCAGAGCTAAGAGGTAGATAATGGTGATAATTTCAAAACTCTGGCTTTAAAAATGCAAGTAAATATTTAGATTTACATTAGTGAAACAGAATTTCTTACTATTTGTGTCCTGAATTACAATAATTAATTACAAAGCTAAACTTCAGAACAAAATAAGGTTTACTATACAGCAAACATTTCACCAGCTCATGGTTCTACGTGATACACTCCTTTCAAAGAGCATCGCCTCTTTTTATACAGACTACATTCATACTGAGGTCTCAAAACATGAGTTAAAAGTCCAGTTTTCGTCCTTTCCCCTCACTGAACAAACTTCTTTTTCCAACAACTACCTGCTATTCAAGGTGAGAACAGACGAACAGAGCCCACAGATAAGGCAAAGCTGTCACATGGTCTGAATACTTTACACTCCTCCACTTGTTAACACAGGTAATACTCAGTAAAATTAAGCTAAGCATAAGCAAAAGCTACCTTTTGCATATAAAATCAGGCAGTCTAAAAATCCCATCATAAATACCTCAAATATCTGCTCAAAATGTTGAAATTCCTGGAATCTTGTTTGAAATCCTTCAGCAAGAGCTCCACCTGTGAAACATAATGGACCATAAGGGAGAGCACAATGCCTCACAGAAGTGACTGTATCTTAAATACTTTTGTCAGGTTTTACAATATATTTCTGTATTTGAGGAAAAGTAAGAGTTCCTACACACCACCCTCTGGCATTCCTTGGGCCTTCTGTCTCCTGGCACTCAGAACTTCTTTTGCTGAAACAAAAAAGATGCGATTCCTCGCTTCTACAGGATCAATAACTTTGAGCTCATCAACTAGAAAAGTCAGACAGCGCTCCATGTGCTGCCTACGCACCTAAGGAAAAGGTAAAAAGCTCATGAGAAAAATGCAAAAATTGAGCCACCATCAAACCAGAACATCAGAGTTCGAAACAGATGCTGGACAACCCGTTAGATAGCAGATGCCTTCTAATCCTACTGATGCAGCAGCTGCTTTTAACCATTTAAACAGCTCTGGAAGCAACGATACTTTCTTCTACAACTGTCTGTATTTATGTAAGCTAGGTGCCGTTGGAAAGATCTGAAGAGCACACTGAACCATTACCATCTAACACTGTACTTTGCCAGCTACTCTGTGCATGTATACATGTATAATCTGTACCCTCAGGCTGCATTACCATTACAGAAATAAAAGGTTATACAAAGAAGATTTAAAACAAGCTTAACTGTCGAGGAAAAGGTTCTAAACAAGCTTCCCATTGTATTACCTGCCTGCATATATTGTAGTTTGAATCACAGGCTGCTTTTTGCTCTGAACAAGGAATAAATTACTTCAATTTTCTGACCAAATAACTTATCCTTTTATTACTAAGACAAAGCTGGTGTTTTCATATTAATAACTGTATTACCTAGCAATTTAGCATGCTTTTATGCATGTAGAGGCCTTTTCTTTATATATAAAAATCAACCCAAATAAGAGCCATCAAGTCACTCACATCTTCCATATATTCTGGTTCTGACGCGGAGGCATCCCATCTATTATTCAAGATGAAGATGTTTGGCTTGGAAAGTCGTTCGTTCACTTTATGGAAAAAATGCTTTTCCTAAGAATTAAAGCACAAACAGAAAACTCCACAGACATCCAAACCAGAGTCACGGATTCTTCTGTACCAGATTCTGAAGTTAATCCAGCTTTTTGAAAGTTTATTAAAAAGAATTCATAGCATTAAAAACCACAGATATCCAACACAAAAAAAGGCTTACAATAGTTCAAAAGGCATCAAATGTCTTAAAACTGATGCCAATGCTAAAAGTCCAAGATACTGCAAGCTCCTCTAAAAATAGGTACAAATACAAATTAAGAAACTTGCAAAACAAATAGTTTAGAAAACACTGGAAAAGAAAGTCTATTTTTCTATAAATCTATCACGGCATTCACTGCCTTTTCTTTTTTTTTTTTTTTTTCCTCCTTTCACTCTTACTATCACAAAACTTCACCTCCTTTGATACTTCTAGCTACTTTATTAAATTTGTTTGTGTGACACTCAAAGTGCCGTGTGGGAAGAGAGAAAGGGAAAAACTAACACACAAAACATGACTGTATCTGCTCATTTTGTTTTTTAAATAAGACGCTTGGGTAAAACTGTGAAGTCTTCCTTATTTGAACTACAAAGATGCTCCTGTTCACCCTGCCAAAACACCCTCTGACTATATTCTTCAATTAGGCAATGTCAGCTTCAACTACAGACAAGTTACATTTCCTATATGAGGATGTATGGCTTGAGCCACAGGAAAAAAAAGTCATTTTTAAAATTAAATTGTTCGGCATGTACCTGAAAATGTATTTAGGTCCCTTGCCCGTACCTACCACCCCATCATTGCTATTTTCATAGTCATAACGGGTAAGTCATGATGGAGTGAATCCCCACTCAGCACAGCTCAAACAGAAGAGATCTCTGTGCTGCCATAAGCTTTTCGAATCTGCAGCAGGACACCACCATATATTCTGGACACAACACTGGAGATACACTAGTCTCCATCAGCCGTAGAGTAAGCATGTGTGAACAAGATCACTGTTGCAGAAATAAGAATTTTGTCTGAAGAGAATTTATGAGGGAATATTAAAAATATCACATTTATGCAAAAAATCTGTGGTTGTGTAGCAGCTGCCAAATACTCTCAAACTTGTTACAGTAAGAGGTAAAAATAATGCCTAAGGAAGATGAGAACATAGTTACCATGTGCTTTACCTGGAGGATAAACTTGTGTAGATGAAGAAAGAAATTATCATTTGCCGCAACGCAAAGCAAAATACAAATGCTTTAGAGCAGTTACATAATTGTTAAAGGCAACTTCATTTGTGTCTACCAGGCTGAAAGAATTAAAGAGGAGAAAGAGTAAGAGAACTGTTTACTGAGCCAAAGCCCCAATCACAACTAAGATCTACTTCCTTTTCTTCCAATATACACCCTGGACACTGGTTATTTCCAGACTCTAATAATTACAAGCCGCTCACTGTTAAGTGAGGATTTATAGGCACGGCAACCAAAAAAACCTCAGCAAGTCTTTAATGCTTCAAACAAATTGCAAGAATAACCTATTTCTATTTAGCAACTTTCAGCCATGCCTGACAAGGAACAAAGACTGGCCAAAAATCACATTAAAAAGCAGAATAGCACTTATGTGTCTGGGTGTTAAGGATTAGACAAATACAATATTAACAGAATTTTCCAGTAGACGTAGAGCCTTTACGTCTTTCCTGCATATTTACTATCTCAGTCAGATTGCTTTTAATGGTTCATTTCTCCTAGGCAAATGAGAGAACGAAATCAAATTTGGCCTTTTCTCTGTTATTTCATTACACCAAACTAAAATCTGGCATGCAGGTCCCTGTTGTTTCCATGTTTCTATATAGTAATGAGGTGTTCACTAAAACACAATCTTTTTTTTCTTCTTCCTTTTTTTAATTAAACAAACCAAACCAACTATGGTATGCACATAATGCAAACTATTTATAGACTCCCTCCATATTAAAAGCATCCTTCATGTGAGATAATGGAGAAGATAAAGCCATAGTTGTGCCAAATCCTCTCTTTGCCTTGGATGTTGTCAGAATCTTCTTTCCTTTTAAATCACATCTCTTTTGTATTTGACTCTTTGTTGATTCGGCTCAGAAGATGGTATGTGATGTTTTTAAACGCATTTCATGTTCTTCTCGGATTTCTACCAAACTATTCTAATTTCCTAGAATGCAATGAAATACTGTCTTTGTATATTGAGTTCTTTATTGTATTAAAAATTGACTCAATAATCAGAAAGTTCAGACACTGCATGTCAGAACTATGCTCAGAACAAATCAAGGCATTTTGTCTACACTAGGCTTCACAAATGTCTGAGATTTCTCAGTAGCATTATACTACATTCTATCAGTCCCACTTCCAATAACTCAGAAAACTCATATTGATATTGTCTGCATTCACAATACTTAGTTTAGTCAAAGCTGGAGATCACTACAAAATTAAAGCAAATCTCTGGCCTTCCGTTTTGAGTATCACATCAGCTCCTTTCGCCACCTTGTATGCTCTCCTTCCACAAGTCATACAGTATTTAGGCTGCAAGGTATACAGAAATCTTCTCTCTCTTGAAAGAAGGCTTTATTCTATAAAGTTGTTAAAACATCTTCAGCTGTCCATGTTGCACAGAACCATGCAACTTGAATGCTTATTGCTAGCATCTTCAGAAGAAACAGTCCAATGAGGGCAACCTGTAGCACTTGTCCTCAACACAAGGTGTATCAAGGGAATTCACCTTCTTCTGAGACAAGAACATATGAGGAACAAGACAGAAATTCAACTTCCTTCACCTACTTTGTGTATTTTACTGGACTTCTGGATATGAAATACTCCATAATTTACTTCTGTGATAATACAAGTGTCTTCAGCTGACAAATGTTGACAAACTGTAAAGTGAGACAAGCACTACATCATCCATTTATCAAAAAAGAAACTGAGATAGAAAGGACTAATGTGATGCCCAAGTCAGAGTACGCAAAGCTGGTAAAAAAAAGCTGGTTCTCCTTTCCCTAGTGAGGGACATACATTGTTTCCTGCCTCCCACTCCCAAAGCCTGGTCACAAGATCTAAGTGCAGTGACTCATGGGAGCTTCAGTAAAGGTCTAAGAAAAGCCATTTCAGTTATGGAACTGCTGAGTATTTAAATGAAGAAGTAACATAAAGTCATTGCACATCATACCGTGTTCATAAGAGTTGATTCAGAATTGGCAACCAAGACGAACACGTCAGCATCTAAGCAGAATTTGTCAATCCAGCTGTCCAGTTCTGTAGTGACATCTGTGCCAGGGCTGTTGAGAAAAAAAAAATAAAATCACAAACTCGTATTTATCCAGCAAAAGAGTATTTGATTTTTAGAAACTGATAAAAAGAGTGGGATTGCCAAAGGGCCTTGTAAGAAGATACAAAGCTTTGCATCTTTAGGCTGATGCCTTACTCAAGCTTAAGGCAAACACAGCAAAAGCCAATTACCACTTAGCATTTATCAGTCACTCACTCACGGGACCATCCACTCATTCCAAAACGCAATTCCTAATTAATAAATATGCAGAGCCAAGAAAAGTGACAGGCAGTCTGTCAGAAATCCAGGTCATCTCACAGAATGGTCCCCCTCCCCATACTCCAAGTTACAGATTTTAATCAAGAAGGACAGTTGTTCATAAAACATTTTTTTCATTAATCAAGGCCTTCTTTAAAGTGGTATGCTATAAAAGTGATGCATAGTTTTAATAACAAATTAAAATGAAGCTAAAACTACAGTGCTGTCAGTTTTTCAAAAGTAAGTGGAATATGAGCATTAGGTCATGTTTGCAACACCTCAATTATCACTGGTTCTAATTTGCTCTATTTAACAGTAAAAAGGTGATTTTCTCCTTACAAGTACCTGTTCTCTCAGACTGCAGGCTGTTTTCTTTTCCCTTTATATTTCACCTTTAGCAACCAAGACTGTGCAGATCAAATCATGCCTTATACCATACGTATGCAAGGATCCTTTCTGGGCTTCCAGCATGCTTGTGCTATGCGCATGTCCCCAAAGATACGGCACAAGTGCCTAAGCTTAGAAGTCCAGCAGTGCATCAAACCCATGAGCTCCCTGTGCCAGCCAGGCTAGCTTTTTCTGTGACTAGCATGACATGAGCTTGCACCCAAAAAAAGAATGACAAACTCCCAGTGATTTCAAAGGTGTAAAATTAGAGATGCAACAAAAAGCACTACAATTTATCAAAATACACTCTGGATGTTATTTTGCTGGATATGAATAAATTGTACTTACAAATTCACCTATACTTGAGCGAATTACTCACAAATTCAATCTATATTGATTTGCACATTAGGTATAGATCACCTAACAGTTTGAAAAAACATGACCAGGTCATACCTCAGAGTGGCCAGGAATATGGACATTTGACATAGACAAAGCAACAGCTTTCAGAATTGTTTAAATACACAAACTGTAGGAAATGCTAGCCCAACACATAGGTGCACACAGCCGTCACAATTACATTTTGAGGTCACTCATTACTTTGATATGTAGGCACTGCAACTCTTATCAGAAGCTTTTAAAAATGAAGTCCAGGTTGCTTATTACACTTCCCATGATCAGTCTGAAGCATTTAAAGACAGAAGACAGGCAAAAAGTTGTTGCTGCAGCAACCCTATTCACACTTCCATACTGTTTGTTTTAAAGGTAGAAGTATCCTCAGCCAAAACCTAGTCCCTTATTCAGCTCAATCACAAGACATGTGCTTGTTCCAACTGTTACAAAGCCAAAATCAGTGGGGTGATGACAGGCAGCAGTATATACAAAAGAACAAACTCTGTACTCTCTCTCTCTCTCAAAAAAAAAGAGCCTTTCAGTAATTTTGCAACCTAACAACCAAAGCACAATCAATCTGTAAATCAGTCTCTTTTCTGAGGATTATAATAGCTACTCTTTTTAAGAAAACATTTACTAAAACAGAAAACATACCTGTCCACTAAAACCAAATCATCTCTCAGCAGGGCACACTTTGACTTGGGCCAGAAGACATGGACAAGACAGCCAGCTTTCAAATCTTTATCCATGTGAAGTGCATGAGCAAGCTGATTGACTGTCTATAAAGAGCATAAAGTGAAGACAAACATGAATATACACCACAAACAAGTCTGTAAATCAGCTTAATTCGGTTCTCAAGCAAACCTGGACAAGATCTATCTTGAAAAGGATAACAGAGTTCATACTTCCTTCTGGTGAACACTTGTGATTTTTTTTTTTAAGCTTTTAGACTCATCAGCATCTAAAGAACAAGTTGTGCCTTGAAACCTAGAAAGGAGTTTCTTTGGAGCCATGAAGTGGTATTCTCTACAGGGCTAGTGTGTGTGATACTGAGCATCATCTTGAATTTGCCTCAGAGGTTTAACGTATCAATGTGAGCAGTTAAACAAGCTAAGCACCATAAGGCCAAATGAGAGGCAGATTCTAAATCCTTAACAAGTAACAGAAGTTACTCTCAGTCCTACAAAAATAAATCACTCAATATATGCTATGCTACAATGAGACACACATTAGTTTTTTCTGAAATACCTGAGAAAAATTGTGAAGTAGACCACTTCAGTTTGTTAGTTATTCCCTCCTAAATAAGAACTTAAAAATGCAGAATGAGTGAGCCTTATATTTTTCTTAGACTTGCAATCGTTGTTGAAAGTCAGATCTTTTGGGTAATGGTTACTGTGAAAAGTAGTGTTAATCATACAAAAACTGTACCTTGACACTCTTCTTTTCATCTGATCCTTCTGTCATGAGATAAGCCTTATCTCCATCTGTCCCTTCCACACTGAGAAAGCAGTTAGTTGTATGGCCAATCCCACTAGGAAGTACCTTATCCCACAGCATTGCATTAATGACTGAACTTTTCCCACTGCTCGTTCTAGAGAGATAGAAAATAAAAGCACTCTGAGCACAGTACAGCAGTTTACACATACCTTAGTCTTGAAGTGAACGCACCCCCCTTGAACTGCATCAGATCCACATACTGCAAGCTGTTTTCGGTGATAGAGCTTCAAGCCAGCACAGTATAGCTTGCCAGAAAAGAATAGGGAGTGCAGGAAAAGTTCATCTGAACAGCAATTCCAAAAAACTTTCTTGGTATCAACATTGCCTATCCAACCAAGAAAACCAATTTTCATTTGTGTAACACATACTGGCTCAAGAAGCCCAACCTGTACCAGAAGCATGCTTTATCTGGTATATCTCAGTCTGAGTAAGGCATTCGTAAAAGATACTGGCTCAACTTTGCTATGCCAGCAAAAGCATCTAGCATAAAAAGATGCCTTAGATCAACTTAAAGCAATTGCTAAATCACAGCACGCTGTCCCACATACGGGGGCAGCCTGCCCTCTTCTTTGTGCCAGCCCTAGCATTCCTGTAGAAAAGAACCGATTGAAAATATATGTAACATTCTGGGCAGAATTATGTTTTGATCAGACAACAATTCCACATTCCTGCTCACAGCAAAGCTAAAGGATTCGAGAGATGCTGGAGGAGGACACGAGGAGAACGCTGCATGACAGAGGCAGGGAAGGACTACCCTGTGTGGTGGCAATCAACGGTGACTCCTTAAAACGTTCATGAAATTACCATGTCAGCAACTTAGCCTATCTTTAGAGAAACATTTGATCATTACCAGTCAGAAAGGAACTGTTGCTTCTGATACGAGTCTTCTAGGTATGACATGAGATGCAAAAGGAGCATCGCTGTACTACTGCCTTCAGGTATGTTTCAAAGCATTGTGTCTGGGAACTGTCACCACACCCAGCAACGACAACTCAGAACAATTTAATGGACGATAATCTCAACTGAGTGAAGATTCCTACAGTAAGACATGTAACAATGTGCAAAAAACCCCTCAAATTTATTTCTTGTGCATAATCCTTATAATGCAAATGCTGTCTTTAATAATGAAACTTAGTCTTGTCCTTATTTCAGAAGGAAGAGGCAGCTAAATTAACCAAACCCCGCTGATTAAAAGCAACTGTTCACCGACTCAAGGTTCTGCAAGAACTTGAAGTTCTCAGCAATGTCCAACTTCGCACTAACTCTCTACCCCTCACCCATAAATATTTGGGGCTATTACACAACAGTATGAAGTTAGATAGACTATAACTCATTTTTGAGCTGCTACTTCTAGAAAAAAGTTCAGTGCTCACTGTACAACAGTTTATGAATTTATTCAAAATATCAGCGGGAGAGTTAAATTCTCTTTTTCCTGCCCTGAACTTCAGCGCCTTGCAAAAACAACTTTTATCACACATCACTGCTTGTAACTGTATTCAGCTTTTAACTTTGTGAAATATCAAGGCAGAGATATAACTGATTTCTTTATCCCAGATCCTTTTATAGTTTTTCTTTAAATAGCTGAACTATTTTTAGCAAAGTGAAGGTGAGACCACTGTTGTACACATTTTTTCCAATACTATTACACAGTTTTTAGAACTAAAACATGAAGATTCATACTCCAGAAAAAATATGTAACCACATGCTTAAATTTAAGCACAGAAAAATCAATCTTCCTGAAGCAAAGTGGACTAACAGACCCCAGACTAACCAGGCACATAAAAGCATTTGAAAGCACTGGAACAGTAGCCTTTTAGAAGGGACTTCACTATTTTATATCTGACTTCACAGTCGGTAACACAGATATTCATCATCTTTCTAAACCCTCCAAATTTTATAGGAACAGACTGGCACAATGTTTGGAATGCAGACTTTTACTGGAAGTCTTAAGACCCAATCATAATTCCTCACTGAAAACTTAAGACTTTTCCACTAAGATGAGACTGAAATGCAAAACACAATACATACAAGCAGAGACACGTAAAACGTCAGTGCTTTGGGTCTATACACCTGACAGCATCTCTTTAGAGTACTTCTTATGTAGTAACACATTCCATGTGCAACAAATACCTTTCTTTTTAACTCCCTTTTTTTCAGCCACAAAAAAAACCCCAAAACATAGCTGAGATTATCCCATGCTGACCAAAGTTAAATTTTTCTAATACTGAAAATACTTTTTTTTTTTTTTTAGAACAGAAGTGAATTTAAATCACCCATAACTTTGGAAATATTATCTAAATATGCAAAAGCTTTGACAATTGGTCTGTGGTAATACCACCAAGGACTGTGAACCAACCTTTCCTAATTAGTGATTCAGGAAAGCAGAAATTCATAGCTTCATTCAGATTGATCTGTAAGCCATACAGTACATTGTTACCGTTACCCCTTATTATCATCACACGGCTCTGTCAGACTAATGATACAACCAACAAGGCGACCATCTCTTAACTGTCTATTTTTCTTCAGCTGCTTATGTTCGGAAACATAAACAGCTCAAAGTTTAGTTTCTCAGTACTTGTGATCAAACACAAACAAAGGTTCGCAACAGTAGTAGTCCAGTAAAACAAAGATATTAAACAAACAAAACCACCATGTTAAAAAAAGAAAAGCCGTTCTGGAGAAGATGATGACAAACTCAGACCCTCCTATAATGGATCTATACAAGATTATTATTTTTAAAAGTTTATCAATGAAAAACATGTAACGAGACATACATAGTTATCTACAGTCATGAAGCAAGATGGCATCAAAGAAATATTTAGCATCAACTAGATAAAAGTGAACATGGTTTTATGCATATTTCAAACAATAATTGTATGATGAAACACTCATTCCAGTGCATTTAAATTAGAAATATGGACACTAAGCCCTGCAAGATAAAAAAAAAAGATCAAATTAAGTTCTGGTAATTCCGTTCATTACCTGCCAAAAAATGCCACTTTCATGTGTCTCCGTGAAAGCACCTCACCGATGACTGCTAACTTATTTTTATATGCCTGTATTTTTGCTAGTTCGTCTTCTGTTGCTACATGTTCAAGCTCTGGGTTCCTGTATGTTGCTACACATAGAAAAAGAATAACATAAAAGCAATCATTTATAGAGTATGTGCTCCAGGATACAAGATGCAGATTTTCAGTGCTTCACAAGCCAACAAAGATCCATGTAAATTTGAATTATACAGCGGTAAGAAAAAGCCAAACAAACCCCCACTACAGACACTGATATTAGCCCTTGTCATTTAGCAGCTCCACCACAAGCACCTGTGAAATCATGACATAGACCACTTCAGATTAATCAACAATCTAACTGCTGGATTCAATAAGCCTGTGAAAACAGGCTGCTGTGCTGATTTGTCCACTCTTTGCAACACCTGCCTCCTTCAGAAAGAAAAGCCAGGACCTCTCATGGGTACACCAGCTAGGCTGGGCTGTCTTCTCCCCACAGAGCTCACTGGGGTGATGAGCAACCAACTGCATGTGGCAACGCACACGCCTCCACGTCGCTTCTGAGGGTGTAACCAATGGTTCTTTGCATTGCAGCATGTTGATCTACTTATCTACTGAATAATGGGAGAACCTGTTTTTATTTTCCTCTATACAAGAGAAACCACAACAGGACTATAAACGCTGGAGTGGTTAAGCTTTCACCCTGATGGAAAGGAGGTTAGGCTACCAGCCCAAGCGATGCGATCAGCTTTTCATATACATAACCATACTATGGATTCCTGCTAGCCTAAGTTGCAAAAATCAATGTCATATGAAAAACGTGACTGTTTCTGAAGGCGTAAGTTTACACCAACAGCATACCGATGTATACCGTAACGTACACCGCACTGCTGTAAAACGTATTCAAAGCAACAGAGAAGTTGAAAGCTAACCTTCCACAAAAGTTGCTCCCTCGGTGACATAGTCCAGCAGCTGGTCGAAGATGGCAGTAATTGTCTTTTTAGCCAGCACAAAGTGCTTCAGCGGAGAGACAGTAGCTTCTGCCATTATGCAACTGCAATGGAAGTTACATAGAAGTGACCAAACCCCTCAGTACACCCAGGTATGCAAAAAGTCATACATTTCTCACCCAGTCATTTAAGAGATGAAAAAAACCAAACCAAAACCCCAAGCCACAACGAATGCCAGCAAGCTCAGTTTACGCCGGTTCTATTACGCTGCCAAACTCTTATCTCTTCCCCTCGCCACACGCGCCGACAGCGGCTCACAGGGAGGGGAGCCTCGGGGACAGGTTTAAACCGATTTGGTGCGGTCTGCTCTCGAAATACGAGACTCTTCCCTCAAAAAACGAGGCTCACAACCTCCCCCCCGCGCGGAGGTCAGCGCTGTTCACTCGGCCAAGCGAGGACAGGCCCGCGGCCGCCCCTGCCCCCGCCACCACGCGGGGCCGCCCGCCGCTGAGGGGACGGCGAGGACCCGAGGTCGGCGCGGAGCCCCCGGGCAGGGCGAGGGGTCAGGCCGCGGAGGCACCAGGCAGCCCACGGCCCTGCCCGCCCCCGGTCACTTACGGAGCCCCGGTTCGCTCCGCCGTTACCCGGCAACCGCCGCGCCGCTGGCGGGGCCTTCCCCGCCGCCGCCTCCTCCTGGCCCGCCGCCGCCGGGACGGGGGCGGACATCACTTCCGCTTCCGCCTCGCCTCCCCCCGCTGCCGCACCCGCCGGAGGGCGGCCCGCCATTTTTACTGAGGGCCCAAGGGGGCAGGGCGGCCGCCATCTTCAGCAAGGGCAGAGGAGGAGAGGGGTGAGGCGGCGCGGCTGCTCGTGAAATGGAGACGGGCCCGCGCCGACACGGGGAATACCCCCCACGTCCCGTCCCGCTGCCCCTGGGCCCCGGGAAGAGGGGCCGGGTAAGCCAACCCAGAGGATGCTCGCCATAGCTCTGCACACGCCTGTCCGGCCTTTGGGAGGACGCTGCGCGCCGCAGAGCGCAGCGGGAGGCCCCGCGAGGGGGAAGGCGCCGGAGCTGAGGGGGGGCCTGCCCCGCCCGCCTGGAAGGGTGAACTCGGCCGCCGAGCGCGGGGGTCTTTCCGCGGGGATCTGAAACAAAGACAAGGAGGCATGACTTTGGAGTCCTGTCTAGGTCAGCACCATGGTTTAATCACAGTCGGCTAAAATGACAAATGACAAGTACTCTGCAGTTCAAAAGCACTGTTAGTTTATACATTTGGTACATCACCACAGAAGTGCGTAATAAGAACGACCACAAACAATGAAAATCAATGACAATAAGCATTATAGAGAACACATTACTTGAGAATTACTAATTTGCTGTATTTTAAGCTCCTGCAATAATGAGTGGGATTTAAATTTTGTTTTGAAGTCAACAGAAGCTTTGATACAAAAAAGTTCTTTTCTTCGATAATAAATACGATCCAGGAGGCTGAAATACACAACACACATCTAACCTAAAGGCTCAAAATTTTGTCTGAAAAGCAAAGACTCAAATACAAATACCTTCCAAATACAAAATAGCTCCAAAACCAATTTTGTGATTTTGTACAGCTTCTAGTTAGAATGCTGTTCCTGAAGTAGTGGAACCTTGCTAGTATCAGTCTAATGAACAACAAACTGAACCTGATACACATATTGAGTGACTCAAAAAAAAAAAATACTGGCATACTTCTGATTACTACAGTTAATTTCTCTCATTCAAGACTGAGATTAACTGCTCAAGCTATAGGGTTAAAGAAGACTGAAGTCTCTGGCAGTATCAGATCAGCTGCATTCACATGCTCTCAGTTCACCTTAGTGCAGCAATGTCAGAGCACTGACCTTCCCCTTACGCGCTTCACGTAAATAAACCAAACTCTTGTCTTCCCTTCAATGGGAACAACATACTGTCCTTGGCATATACAGTCATTCCTTTCAGGCTTCCAACTTCTAGACAGACTCCACTCATTACCTATTTTTTTCTACTACTTAACATCTTTCTTGTTTTAGCATGCTGATAATGTGGAAGCTGATACCCTACTTTTGTCCCTGCTAAGGTAAAATAAGACCAGCTACCCCTGCACATTTCTATTTACTTTCTGGTATTAAAAAGAAAATACTAACATTAGTCCCTTATTTATAAAATCCAACCTAAGACAAACTTGAATATATTTCCTAATTAGACACTGTGGAGTACATTTTAGTTAGGAATGATTTGGCTTCATAACATTCTTATGGGGTATTCTTTTCATTCCCAGTTTAGAGATTAGAAATAACACAACTCAAAGTTAGACATGAAGTTATTTAGAAGTCAACAAGCAAGCTTCCTGTATCATGGGGGTCCGTGCTTTTACAACAGACCACCTTTCCTGTACGGGACACAATGCTGATCTACACAAACATACACACTTCTTAAGCCCACTTATTTTTTGGGTTTTTTTTTAAATGTCTTTTTTTCCACTTCTTGTCACGGTCCCCTGAAGCAGCTTTCTCTCCAGAGCTCAACTGTGCCATTCCACCTGTGCGTCGTCACAAAGCGCAGAGTTTTAAGAGAACCAGCGTTCCTTCCCTCTCAGTTATGAATAAAATTAACTTTCCATATATAAAATAATTTGTATTAGTGCTTTGTTAACTATATTATTGCTACCATTTAAAGCCAACCAGGATGAATGTGTTCAAAATAGGAAATGAGCTATTCTACTACTGTCATTCTCTATACAATGGACTAATAAAACACAGTCAGGACACCATCAGGTTGCCCTCTTCAATGACCACACAGAAGATTTAGTAGTAAATCAGCATTTCAGAATGACCAAAATGGTCTGTCTTGCCTCCTACAAAGAAACATACACTAACTGGTTCACAGCAGACTTTCCAGAAATTCTCTAGAAATTAGAACTTCCATAAACTTGACTATATTCCACCAATTTTTATCCTTAGCTTTAAAAATCAAATGCAAAGACCCTTGCACGCCTTGAAGCAGAAAACACCAAATCTGGCTGATCAAGACGTTTTATACATTAACTGTATCTATACAAAGGTTGCATTAGACAATCTTACATTACAAATTTACAATCAATGCAGAAAGAAATGTAAACTCCACCACTAATTTATGGGTAATTTCACTCTGATAACTAGCACAATCTAAATGACCTCACCCTTATTTTTATCTGGCCAAGTATCCATTCAGAAATACAGCTACAGAATGAACGGTAAAAATTCAATTCTAATGATTATACTGGCAGGACAGCGCTATCTAATCTGAATGGATGTGTGAAATAATTTGAAAGTGGTTAAAGTTAGTAAAATTTTTGTACTGTACCAGTGCTTTAAGCCAGTATATAGAAGTTTAAAATTTACAGAAATAACTGTCCTCGTATTATCAGCAGTAGAAAGCTAATTATAAATATACAGAATTATATCAACATAAACTAACAGAGGCTTGCTCTAAATGAGGTTGGCGACATACATCATTTTGGTGAGAGCTAAATCAGGATTTTAGATATGGAAATTGTACATTTTATACAACCTTTGTACATTCTCAGC
Source organism: Gavia stellata (assembly GCF_030936135.1). Taxonomy (NCBI): domain Eukaryota; kingdom Metazoa; phylum Chordata; class Aves; order Gaviiformes; family Gaviidae; genus Gavia; species Gavia stellata. The sequence goes on from NC_082604.1 coordinate 21,873,172, forward strand.
TGGATCACTTTGCACATTCCCTTGCAATTACTCCGTCAAACATGACCCAATCTACACACAAGCAGTATGTGTCTACTTGGTGCATTAAAAGATAGGAACTGAAGGTAAATAGACAAAAATGATATGGGAGGTCTGTAGTAAATGTGTGGACGAGAAGGTTGTTGGATAGTCCCATAAACAGTTGAAATTAAACAACAAAGAGAGCGAACGATGAGGTCAGATAGGTACCCCAAGAGAAAACCAAGACAATTTTGAAAGCTTATCAAGAGTATGAGGTGGGAAATACAGGCTGGTACGTGAATTTGGAGATGTCCACGCCTGGCAACTTTTGGAACAGCCTTATCTTTGGCAGGCTGGTGCAATTCGCTAAACATCAGCACAATGACCTGTTGCCACAGAAGGTAACATGAGCTGGGTATGCAGTTGACATCAGTATGGCATTACTTAAGCATGGAACTAGATGTTGGCTTTCTCTTTGTCCCTTTTTAAACTCAAGAGAGCTGGTCTTGTACATTAGAGGTGAAAGTGAGGGATGACCATCAGAATTGCTATCACAACATGCAACTACTCCCACTGTCCCTCCCCCCAAAGTCTGATCCATCACACTGTGAATGGGATTATTCCTACTGAAACCCCTAGGTAAGGAAATTCACAACACCAAGCTATTACACATGCTTTGCTGATACAAAGATGAAAACATTAGAATTGTACAATTGCTGTTAAAATTGTATTTAATATCACATTTCAGTGAATGGAAATTAATTCCAATTCTAACAGATCGATTACAGGGGAAGAAAGTAATCATGCTGTCTCATGTATCTGAAGATGACTTAAAAGATCTTTTTCATTTCCAAACCTCATTAAACAATCGGTACATTTATGAGGCAAGTCTGCTGAATGCCTGAAATCCAAGTGAGTTTTAAGGTCTTCAATCTGTCCTGTTGAATATTCACAGTATTGACACAAATAAATCCCTTCAGATAAATGAGAGCTTAAATGCTTGCAATATTCCAACATACCTGAAAAGCCCTTCCCACAGTCATCACAAACATGAGGGAATATTTTGGTGTGTTCAATAGCTACATGCCTGTTGACATTGGTATGCAGCCTGCTCCTAAAGCCGCACACTTGGCATACAAAGAAGTTTTTGCATTTGTCAAAACTGATTTTGTTTATGAGACTGTACTGTCCACGCTCCTTGTTATTATAGCTGTCGCTTAACTCTATCAGTCGACATGCATGTTCATTCACCACATGGCTATGCAGATCTTCTGGATCATTTGTTTCATGCTCACAGAACTGACACAAATACTGCTCGTCACAGCTGTGTTCCTGGAAGTGCAGGTACAACTCGCTGCTCGAGGAGAACTGCATATCGCACTGCTCACACCAATAAAGGTGGTCATTGAAATGAGTGTCTGCTATGTGCTGACTCAGATTCTCAAATATCACCGTTTTGTAATCGCAGTATTTACAGATGTACGGATCCTCCTCATGTAGTTTTACATGTTCAATGAGCTGCACTTTGCTGGAGAAGCTTTCTTTACAAACTTTACAGACATGAGTGTCTGTACACGTCTTATGCTTCAGGATCATGTGCTGCTTTAAGTCAGAGAAGTACTTGCTATTAAAGTCACAAAGCTCACACTTGTATAAGCCACTGCTGTTGGCTCTCAGCAAAGGCCATTTCTGTTGAGCTGTAATATTCAAAGCCTGGTTCTTCTCAAAGATTTTACAGGTTTCCAGAGGGATTTCCTCTAGGTCCTCAGCTTCTAGCTTCTCTGGTGACACAGTCTGTGTTTCTATATCGTGAACTTCTACAGCATTCACTTCTGTCGTAGAAATTTCTACAGTTTGAATATCTAAAGGTTTCTCTTCTTCTGTAGGGCTGTCACTGAATATAGGTGAATCACATAAGTCTCTGCACACTCCATTATTGGTACCTTTATCTGCAGAAGGAAATAGATAATAAAAGCAAAAAAGGTTAAAAAACCCTGCAAAACACCTGGGTCCATATTTAACTTTTCAGTTAGTTGTTGCAGCTTACAAATGCAAAAAGCAGTTATTTCTCCCCGCCAGGCTATATATTATGTTTAATTAACAAATAACGCAAACTACAACTCCTTCGCCTTTTCTGACAAAGCAAAAAAGTTACATTACAAGCCAACAGCCGTGCTCTCCAGCTTCCTAGCACCTAAGCTGCAAATACACATTGACCTTCACCTTTATCCTTCTTTTTAGGGTCTGTATAGTGCAACCCCACAACGTTTGAATGTGAGCCGCTCCACTGAGAAGTCCCAGCATGCACTGGACTCCCATCATCGTCTGTGTCTAGGCTCTGCACAGGACTGTGGAATCTACCTGCAAAGAAAAAAGAAGGATTTTCTTGTCATCATTTGTCTATACTAGCATCATCATGATTCTTTAACCACTGATCTTATTTACTATTTACTTATTCTAGTTACATAAATTTATCTTTATATATTAATCACATCATAACCTACATTTAAAAAAGTAACAATAAATGCATCAGAAATAATTTCCATATGTACAAAAGACAACAAAAGAATTAAAAAGATGGCAACTCTGTCTTTAAAATTTCAGCAAAAACCCAGTCAGTTGATTATACTGAAAAAAACCTTAAAATCCTTAAATGAAACTTTACATTTGAAAGATTTTAAATTTTAAAATATATACTTAAATATTTCTGCACATCACATTTTAAAATATAATACTTTAAGACTTCTGGAGACTTTCTGGCTAATTTATTAGAGTGAAAAGAAAGATGAATATCTCACATTTGCTCTGCTAAACTTCACATACACCAGTGGATGTTTTATAAAAAGGCATTTTGTTTTCTATAAGTAGAAGTACAGTTCAATGGAATTGCTGGTAAATTCCATCTGAACTCTTAGATTATTTACATCAGCTTTACATTACCTAGCTAGCAGATATTTAGATAAAGAAGTCTAATCATCACTATAAATGTAGTAAAATTGAAGGATCTTTTTGTCTTTATTGTTTCTACTTTGAAAATTTTATTTCAATTACAATGATTAAAACAACCTTCCACCAGTCTAAAGCATATCAGATCACAACAATGTTTGTATTCTATTTACTTCAACAAATATGAGCATGACATGCTTAGTAAAGAATTGCAGAACAAGACCCCAAAACGTAGCCTTACCTCTGTTTTCAGAAAACTTTATATCTGGCTGTTTCATAGAACAGACGCTATAGCAGTGGTCAGAAAAAATTCCACTGTTGTCTATGTATTTGCTTGCACCTGAAGAATCTAAAACAAAAAGTAAATTTTAATACTAACACATTGATGTAGCTACATACATATTTAATGGTCACCAAAATTCTCTTCATTGGCCACATTTTTTACTTCTTGTGTTGGGAGAATTCTGTGCTGGCCTGATAGCATTCCTGTTGTGATTTACCACTTTAAGCTGCTCTGATGATGTGCGGAGTATCAGATACAGTCATTATCAAACTTTGCTCCCACTGAAGACAGTGACTGTTCGTTCAGCACTGAATACTTCCGGACACCCCCATCCCAACTTTTACAAAATTCCTCCCCTTGTGTGTTAGTAGAATCATCTTTTAATTTTGTAGCTTGAGCAAGTTTCCCCCATTTGCAGGGAGTACAGAACAAAACTGTTCAGATGCATTGACTGAAAGTGGCTTAACAATGGAGCACGCAGAGTGGGTACTCAATACATTTGGACCAAGACTTCCTATCCTACCCTTTGTGTTACTGACTTTCCATGTATTAGCACAGATCATCTCTTCTCATCAAGTAATTATTCTGAGAAAAAAAAAAACAAACTTAAAGTGTGCATCACTCAAGGTCTAGACTGACCTGAATATCGAGAAGGATGTAGAGTCTTCCTTTTCCTCTTTTTAGGATGTTCATTCATTTTGAATAGTCTAAATTAATTGTAAAGTGAAAATATCCCATTAGAGTTGTTTGTATCTAGTTTATCTTTCATGACTTTGAAACAATAGAAACATTTTGAAAACCCACCCATTAAACACAAGAGGTTTTTTCTTATTCCCCTTTCTTGCCCCCCAGCCCACTTTATTACAGTTAAGGACACATTAAATGCACACAGGTACTGAATTCTAGTCTCATATTCCTGCCCTGGAACAACAGAAGGTTCACCATAAAGACAGACAGCTCAGGCCTCTAGGCACTCAAGTAGTCAGTGTAATCTAGGAGGCAGTTCTCCAGCACCCTGTTGCCTTTTGTCAGAGACCAGATATTCTGAGGCAGAGCCCTTCAGATAAAGTCTTAATGTTGAAAATACCAACAGAAGTCATGCTCTCTTACCAAAAATCCTGGACTCCTCAGTATCAGAAAGTAGAGCAGCTAAGAAGCTGATGGCTGTACAGCTTCCAAACGTAGTGAATGCATCAGTTCAAGAAGATTTTAATCTAGAGAGCAATAGTGTTTTAAAACTTTAAAACTTGAGCACAAAATAAAAAACCCAGCATCAAATACACAAGTATTACAAAGAATGAAGCTATGGAAATTGAAGCTAGAAAACAACATGAAAAGTCAATATTCACTTTCATTTAGAGCATCAAAGTTAGCAAGGTAGATGCATTAAGAGTATTTGTTTCCCTTTTTCCAGGTTAGTTGGGTTTCAATGCACTTGGCAGCTCCTGACAACAGAAAAAGAGATGGAGACGACACCAAAAATACTTGAGCTATATACTGGCCCAAATAGCTCTGAAGAAGGAAGGGATGCAAACATGGCATCTAACGTGGTTTACTGTAACACTAGAGCACTTATGGGCAGAGCACTTATGGGCCCAGGATCTTCTAAAGCCAAGGCCATCCCCCCAGAGGTGAAAGCAGGAAAAAAAGGCTCGTCATCGAGTAAATGCTGTTCTCATGAGATAAAATAAGACTTTAATTCAGACAAATTATTTAAAGGGGAAAATAATATGGCAAACCCAGGTTTTTTAATATTATATCGTGGTCTAGAAATATCAGATACCCTCTTCACTTCTTCTGACTGCGAGGGGAAAAACCTACATTCTACTGAGATGGCAAGTTTTATCCCAGTTACCGCGGCTCAACCTTTCCCCCACGGATGGCCCCACGGGACAGTAACCCCTGTGATTCTTCTCCAGCGGCTTTCCCCAGTACATCTCTCGCAGCCGCTCGGCGCGGTCATGGGGAAGGCTCATAAAGGCCCTAAAAATCGAGATCCCCGGTCCCCCAGAGCCCCTCGCCGAGCCGGCCGCGGCCTCCGCGGAGGTCGGAGCCGGGGGCCGCAGCGGGGAACGGCGGGCGGGAGCGCGGCAAACGCACCGCTCCGCCCCCCCGCCCCGAAGGCAGCGGCGGGGAGGCCGCGGGCGGCGGCGAAGCGCGCAGCCGAGGGCAGGGGCGAGGCCGCGGCCACGCTCCGGCGGCGGGGAGAGGGCCCGGCCGGAGCCGTCACCGGGGAGCTCCGCCGGCCCGTCCCCGCCTCAGCGCGGGGGGAAGCGCGGGCCCGAGCGCGCTGCGGAGCGTGAGTCATTTCTCACTCCCCTCGCTGGGGACGAGGGGCGGCGGGCGCGGGTTCGCGCTTCAAATGGCGCCGGGGTGAGGGCTAAGATGGGGGCGGGTGCGGGGCGACGCTCAGCGGCGCGCGGGCCGCGCCCGGCGGGGTGAAGGGCTGGATGGAGGCGGGCGCCGGCGGAGCCACGGGGCTCCCCGGGGCTGGGGGTGACGCCGGCGGCCGCTCCCCTCCTGTCTCGCCGCCGGGACTCACCTTCCGCTCCGCGCCCAGCGACGGGCCGCGGCCGCCTCCGGACGCGGCGCTCCCCGCGGGGGAAGGGGAGGGGCGGGGCGGGACGAGCGGCGGCCGCCGACATGGCGCCCCCTGGGGGCCGCGCCGCTGCGGTCGGGCCGGCGCCTCCTGACCCCCGCTCGTCGCCATAGCAACCGGCTTAATTTATACGGGATACCGTTATCCCACCGCTACAAAGGGAATGCTCAGAGAAGTTGTTCTCCAGCACATTTTCTTATATAGGCTTTGTCCAGGGCGTGTACAGCATTTAATCTCACCCAGGAGAGGGCAGGGGGTGCCATCACCATACAAATGTTTGTGTTTTACCCCAGAAAGAATGTGATGTCAAAGCCAGAACCTCATAAAGCACAAATTTACTTTTGGTATCAAGGTAGAAGCTGTCCCTTAAAGCTGCTGCATAGGACACTCAATACAAAATAAGGGTTTAAAAATTAAAGTAAGCAACTTGCCCCTTCTCAAAATCTTCTAAATTTATAATCATAAAAAAGAATCACCCTTTTTGCTTACTTCATCTATACTTTTTTTTATGCCACATTAAAGAGCAATAAGTTATATTTCCCCACAAATCAGAATATTTCAAACAGCATCTTATTATTTTGAAAAATAAGTCATTCATTTTGAAGACACAAGGGAGACCATTACAGTAACTTAGTTTTATGACTTAAAACAGATCAGGGAATTTTACCAAGCATTTCATTCATTGAGCTATTCTGCTCTGGCTTAGCCTGAAGTTACCTAATTTTAAGATCGAGCTTTCAATTAGCAAAGAATCCACAACATCCCTAATGTTGTTGTTCCAGTAAAAAAAAAATAATTATAGTAAAAAAATTAGTAAAAAAATAAATTATACCCTGCTTCTGGCCACAGTTTTATTTATTAGCTGGAAGTTGAGATTGGACTTGCTCTGTTTATAAAATCCTACCTTTAGCCTTTGTCCTGAAAGTTGGAAACATGTCATTAGGGTGATCTGATTTGGTTAGAGCCACACAGAAAGAGCTTCATCCTATGATCACACAGAAGGTTTGGTGGTAAGCAACATGAATATAAGGAAAGGTTTCCTTTTGAAGACAGGCTGCTGAGCCCTCAGAAGTTAAATAAATGTGGTGTATCCATTATCTCCTGAGCTGAAGTACCAATCAAACAAGATCCTGGCATCCCACTTCAGTTTGGTCTCTGCTGTTTATTTCAGCCATAGGAGCTGAGGTTTCTCCAGGACAGCTTGTGTTGAAGTTCTCATTAATTGGCTATAGCCACCCAAATGGGTGGATGCCCCCATATTTCTCCCTCTATTCACCAAAAGGTTTTACATGTAAATACTTCAAAAAAAGCCCACTTCCCCCAGTTCCCAGCGGAGGGCAGTAATAGGAACTTACAATCCGTATTTGCCAGTGGAAAAAGGAAAAAACCACCAAACCCAAACCCTTTCCTTTGAATTCAGTCTTGCTTGGTGAGACAGAACGAGGATAACCAAGTCACTTCCACAGAAAGCACAGCACATCTTCTATACCTTTTGATTGATTTCTTCTCCACACAAAGCAGCACAGCCCAACACCACCTACATCAGATAAAAAGACAAGACTGAGTGGAAAAAAACATCCGAGAAGGATCCCCTTTGAAGCTGCAGATCCAGTTCAAAGGCACAGGCATCAAAAAGTGTTATCAATGCTTTAGACAGAAAAGTCTAGATGAGCCTCATTTTCTAAACCACCACGTGCTTGGGATGTTCAGACAGCTCTGGGTCAGGTTTTAATCACCCATTCCAGCTGGAAACAAACACCTGTGTGATATTCACCTTATGGTTTAAATAATGAACACAGATGATCTCCATTTCAATTAGTAGGGATATAGCCTTACTAAAATAAGAAGAATGGGGTAAACTCTTTTTTCAATAAAACAGCAAGTGTGGCTTATGATAATAACCTTTGCTGCAGGTAGATTCATTAGTGTTTAAAAGGACAAATAGGAGGTTATCTGAGGTATCCTGCCTAGCATCACTTTTCCTGCTTTTTTGTTACATGGGTTCAGATTTTGGACCAAGTCTTTCCAGTGCGGTTGGAAACCAGACTGATTTCTGAGCATAAAAATCAGGAGGGCTCATTGAGATTCCCATGCTAAAGCAAACTGCCCACATTGCAAATCATTCTTCTGTTTCACCAGCATTATTTTGCAAGTTTTCCATCATTTTTCGATGCTTTAGTGATCGAGACTTAGAACTACCACAAAAATCACAGCATGGTAATAGCAGTAAAGTCTAAAATTTGCATTTGAACAAGAACTGATGATCCCTTTTCCCTGAACCATCCTGTGCATTTAAAACAAGGTAGTAACAACTCATAACCAGTTCATAGTTACTAGAAAAGGTAAAACTCACCTTACACTGTAATAAACAGGAGTTTAATCTGTTAGTTCAGGTTATTGAACTAGTTGCTTCAAAAATGACTAGCCATACTTTGATTTGCTCTCTCCAGACTAGAGCTCAGCTTGAGCTTTGAAATTAAGTGTAAGGATAACGATGTCCACCTTTTATTAGAGTTCTAACCCCGTGCACAGTGAGCACCTGCTGGAACACAGCCCTTTTCAAAGCTAGGCAGCGGTGATCTGAAACAGAATTGACCAGTGTACAAAGTTTAAAGCTTACTGGGGACAAAGATGTGTAGAAGTGACCTGATTAAAAACCCTGACACTTCCCTCATCTCTCCAAAAAAGTGAAATTCTCAACAAGCAAACTCAAATCCCTTCCACGGTAAGTTTGTTAGCAACTGAAGTCCAAAGTAGACTAACATGTCCACAGAAGCAATTCCACTACAGCCCCATGCTCTTATCTTGCCAGTGAGTAATTTCCCAAATATGTTTCTCACTCTTTCAAAATTTGTATTGCATACAAAAATACAACCTAGTTTGTTTTTAAATATACTTTTGGTAATGAAAGCATGAAGGATATTTTTTAAAAACAAAACAGATTAATTTAGCAGGGGCTTTAAAACCATCCAGCTGAAACACTTCAGTAACATCTGCTCTCTTATCACAACTTTTACAGCCCACATCTAGAATAAGTTACTTATTTTGAGGATCAGCGTGTACAAGAATGAATGCCACGTGCATCTATGACTTTCCACCCATAAATAATGCAAATTCTATTTTTCTCCACCCAAATTAACTGATGTACACAATTTCTATCTCCTTTCTTCTAGCCTTTTCCAAAAAGCAGAGCTACAACACCAAATCACACCTCCAAGACTGAAGATTCCTTAAATTCTCACTTCAGAATTCACAAGTGTACCAACCATATCATTTTAATTTAGTTGTTAGTATATACATTAACACTCAAAAGTGTGATAAAAACCAAACAAAAGTAGTTTTTTTAATAAACAGCATGTGATACAGACCGCGAAGATAAATAAAAAGCAGACTTTTTACAGTTTCCCATGAACATGAACTACAATAAGTATCATAGGCCAAACTTTTGTTACTTGAGTAGCACAGCAGAAGGGGGAAAAAAGTGTGGGGTTTTTTTTTTTAAGTACTGCAAGACTATTCTCAGTATGACAACACATGCATCTTGCTGCATCTTAAATACTTTTTTGGCCCTTTATTACTAAAAATGTCTTGCTTTCTAACTACTTTACCACAGGACCTTTATTACAGAATGACATACACATGGCTACATCCTCCCGCCCCCCACCCCCCACCCCCCCTATAGTGGTTATTTCAAATATAATTGTCTCATTTTTAAAAGGTATTTATTTCAAGCACTGGTGGGTATATATTATCTCCTTTTGATGCAGACATGTAACTGCTACCAGCTTCAACAAAGTTACACATAAGCATCGAGAGATTACACCCTCCTGGGCTCTATTTATCCAAAATGCCAACAGGATCCCGGGCTGCCTTAGGAAAAGCATTGCCAGCAGGTCCAGGGAGGTGAGCCTTCGTCCTTCCCCTCTGCTCAGCCCTGGTGAGGCCACACTTGGGCTGCAGGGTCCAGTGCTGGGCTCCCCAGTACGAGCCAGACATGGACATACTGGAACAGGTCCAGCAAAGGGCCACAAAGATGATGGATAGGAGGCCGAGAGAGCTGGGATTGTTTAGCCTGGTGAAGAGAAAGCTCTAGGGGCATCTTGTCAATGTATACAAATACTTGATGGACAGGAGTAAAGACAACAGACAAGGCTTTTCTCAGTGTTGCCTGCTGAAAGGACATCAGGCAATGAAATAGAAGACATTCCATATAAACATTCAGAAAAACTTTTACCATGGAATCTTCTTTCTTGGACAGACTCTAAACCCAACTGAATGATGTCCTGGGCAACCTGCTCTGGCTGACCCTGCTTCCAACAGGGCGGCTGGACTAGACCATCTCCAAAAGGTCTCTGCCAACCTCAACAATTCTGTGCGATTCTGTGAAAGTTCTTGCAATTGTGGTGCCAGTTGCAATGACAACAATACTTTCAAAATTTCAAGCCTGAGAATCCGGGACATCAGACTGCAGCCATATATATTTAAAATCCTTTTCTCCACCAGGGAAGTGGATTTTGATAGTGTACGTGGATAGTCACAGTCAAAACTTGCAGAGGTGCGAGGGGGCAAGGAGAAAGAATGATACTTCCCGATGATGAATTACAGATTTACCTTCACAAGAGAAGATGAAGAGTTTGCACCACAGCGGCTGTAAGACAAGAGTAGGATTCACCTCTTCCTCCCCCTTCCTCTTCTTTCCCTGCCCCAAATGTAACAGTAAGACAACTTTGGACAGCCTGGGGCAGTTGATAATTCAGGATACAGAACACTATTAATAAAGCCTGGAAATAGATTAAATGTACTTAAACCAAAGAAACAAGGCAGCTACAAATATCTGTGTTTTGGCTCTTAAAGATCAACTAAACTATAGCAGACATAACATTCTTAGGAGAAACAGCTTCTGCTTGAATTAAGGCTTTCTTTAACTTCAGCAATATAATTGTCAGGTTTAACTGTGATTAATTTTATTACTGTAACAGGTTCCTAACAAAATTGATGGAGTTACACTGAACTAAATAATTCCTAAACCAGTTTATAGCTACTGGGGAACTGGCACCAGAATTTCAGAAAGAGTCAAGATAGAACAGTGTATTTTTGGCCTTCCTTATGCCAAAGGAATAATGCATCACATACAGAAGTGACAGTAAGGACACTTAAGACACATTTATACAAACCAATGGGGATGCTAGCTTCAAAGTACAGGCAGAGCATTGCTTTAATTGATCTTCTCTTACAAATATTTTCTCTTGTCCTTATGCTATGGGCATGTCACTTTTCAGGGGAGAGGGGTGTCAGGGAAGGAAGGGAAGAGACAGGGACTGAGGGATGCACCTCTGGCTTAGAGTCAGGAGTGCTAACACCGTAAGACCTCATACTTTTAAGAATCTATCCCATAATGCTCAGAAGTTAAGAATACTGTACTGCAAATTAAGAATAACTATTTTTCCTGAGTGTGGAATCACCAAGTCTTTATACTATGAACAGTAGGAAGAAGAAACGTTTAAACTAGCAAGCAATAAAAATCCTGGAAGTCTCAAGAATGAAAGTAACTATAGGCAAGATTAGAGTTATGAATTAGAGAGCTGAAAAGGCTAGTTAATAAAGACTATTTAAAAGTAAAATTGTAAAGTGTTTAATTGGGCTGCTAGTAAACATTCCTCATTAAAAGAACACCTTTCATACTGAATCATATGAATACCTGATCTCATATTTAATATACATAGTCTAATTTGATTTCATATGCTGTTGTGAATCCAGAGTGATTCTGATGAAGTCAGTGTTATATCAGCATAAAAGTGAAATCGGAATTTCTCAAAGACAGAGCACCTATAGATTTGGTTAGTGTATGCAGATAGAGAACTTCTATACTCAGCTTCCAGTTGGCTTCCCTTCATTAACACAGATGTAAAAATTAAAACCCAAAAAAACCCCCAAAACCCCACACCAACACCAACTGGTGGTGAGCCACACATCATTTTGGACAGATAGAGCCTTACCTAAACTGAGACAACTTTCAGCACGAAAAAAAGATACAAATTCATTATTTGTATGAAACATGTATTGCAAAATTAAATTGGGATTCAACAATCTGCAACAACATCCACAGCTATATAGTATGTAAAAGAAACAAGTGTGGTTCTTCTTCCATTCAAGTAAAACTAAAACAAGAGAAAGAAGTTTAAAAATAGAAAAAGAAATATCTTGGAAGCAGCAAGTTACAACTCTCTCTGTAATACCACACCATTTTCATTAACTTGAAGCATTTTCAAGATGTCAAAGACATCAACAAAACAGTAATTTCAAGTGGCTTTTTTGATACTTGTTTTTTGAATGGGTCCAGCCCAGGTCTGCAACCTGTACAGACATGCAAAACAGGAGGAATTCACAATTATTATTAAGAACAGATGTTGGAACATGCCAGTTATAAAATGACAAAGCAAAGAAAATACCTTCAAATTGTCAACAAACATGGGCTACTGACCACTAAAGGGCATTCAGTATTTTACATAAAAGGAAAGTTGGAAAAAACCAAGAACAACCCTCCAAACCACCAACAGCAGGGTCATCACATACAAAGTTCTCTACAAGCTTGGTAATTTCTATATTGCCCTTAATACGCAGGCTTATATCTTCTCCACAAGATGCCAAACCACTAACAATTTTGGTTTTATTTAAATGCCTTTTTTTATTTTAAAAATTATAATGAAAGTCTGTTTTAACTATGAAAAAACTATTAATGCACGCCTTCAGAACAGAAAAATGTGCATATATAAGTCAGTACAGGTGCTTTTTCTGCTACCTTTAGGACAGCAAAGAATGTATTTTTAAGAAAAACTAATCAGCAGCAGCCTGTTCTGTCATTAAATCAAGCAGTTTCACAGTTGAAAAAGCGACTGTTTTTAAATTTGTATTTCACTAAATCACCATTTCCCAATGCTTTGTAATAAAACATATGGCCCAATCCTGGACTCCTTGCTCTGGTAGTCCCACTACAAAATTTTGCAGGAGCAAGGTGTTTAGATTCAATTCAAGCTCAAAGTAAGCTAGTGTTTTGTGCAGCTGATTCTCAGAATAAAGGGAACATTTGCAAGTCTCCATGAAGTGGGAATGGTTAAAAATAAAAATCCAAATTCCAAGCAATCTCTGTGAAAATCTAGAGCTCAGTTACAGATGCTTTCACAGTCTGTAAACAGATCTTATTTCTGATACTGAGAACAGATGACACCCTCTCATTTACACCAATCTAAGTAAATAGTACCTCCACTATCTTCAGTGAAGTTACATCAGCACAAAACTGGCATAACAGGATAAGGTAATCAGGGTTGAAAGCTCTGAAGCTGAAAAAAGGATTTTTTTCCCCCTCAAACACTGGCAGAACGTTTTTCAAGTGTCCATCCTGGTTATGGTAAGAACAACTGCTTAAAGCCCATGAGCCTCTCCTTTTTTTTAATTTAAAGGCTGTAATTATCCCAAAACATATTATGTCTGTATAACTATGAAGTTTCCTTTCTTTTACTATTTGATGTTCATAACAACTTCTAAAGCTTGTGCACAGCATTTAGTTGCAGTAACTTTTGGAAACAGAGCCTGATTCCTCATACTTTTCTGTGCAAAAAGGGTGCAGAACACTGTATGCTTGAACTGAAGGACATTTATACTCGTATTTACCGAAGTAAATGGCTAGGAAGGGGCAAAGTACAAAAGAAGTTGGGCTCATAACATCCAAGTTTGAGTTGATCTTTTCATCCAGGCTGGAAAAGGCTGACCATCTCTCAGATAAACGAGGTAAAGCATTGTTTCAATACCAGATAAATAAGGATAACATAGCACCTAATGTGGCATTTGTGCAACAGTTTTACATGGTTAAATTAAGAGTTACAGCCAACAGGGTTTCAGATTTTTGTGAACTAAGTTTAAATTGAAACTAAGCCATGTTTTAAAAGAGCTAAACCATTAGAGTGTGTTGACTGCAAAGTAATACATAGAGTAATTTTGCTCTAGAAAGTATGACTAAGGTTAGCAGGAGTTAAATATTTGGATGAACAAAAAGGAATATGTAACAGTCAATAAAAGAGTAATGGGAAGTCTATTGGACTTATAAGGAAATAAAACTTCACATTCCCCATACTATTCTTGGAACTTCTGTAGTTTTCACAAAAGCAGGTTTCCCCGCACAGTATCAAGTATCCATGTGTGCAGTAATCAACTGCAGGATCTTGACTATGAAAGTGTCTTGAAAGACCAAAGTCTTGGCTTTACAATCCCCAAAGTCTTTCATAATGTAATTGATTGCACATTTTTAATATATTACAATTTGCTAAATGAAGCCAACCACTCCTTACCCTCATCAGTACAGCCTGCACAAAGTACAGTTTATTTATATACTTATATTCTAATCTAACACCAGCTGTCAGCATATTTTATATTACATGTGGTATTGCACTTTGAGTGGCACCTTGGTGGGTGTTTGCAAGTGAACAAGCTGAACCCCTGAAAGCCCCAGACCTTTGGAATTCACTCCAAGTGCTGCCAATCTAGCAAGTTTAAAATGTTAGGGTGAACATCACCCTCAGAATCAGGGGCTTCACTAATTAAAAAACCTGTTTAATAATTATAAAAACAGTCCTACCTGAAGTTGTGCATAAGGGCAATCTGAAATCCTCGGTACTCTGAACAGTTTCAAAAAGTGGTGCCAATTTAATTGATTGCACACATCGTAACTGAGTTAGAGGACAACAACTAGATTTACAAATATATATTACACGCACACACACAAAACAGACAAAGCTATAAAATGTTTGGTAACTCCACATGCTTTGAGCTAGCCAACGTATCTGCTGTATGTTGAACTGCTTATTATTGATCATATTGAAAATCTAAATTACTATTTCTGATGTATCTGTTACTGGATTAAACAACCACTTCCAAAGGAGTAAGAAAGAGGAGAAATGGTGGACCCAAAGATTGAGGGTTTAAATGTACGTTCCTTGAATAGCCAGCATATCACTTCAGTAATGTGAAGAGTGATGCCCAAAAATTTTTGAAAAGACTTAGGCCAAGTTCACCTCTGGCATTAGTGGGTGTATCTCCCACTACTTCAATGGTACTTGTGTCCTCTTTCACCAGGGTTGAATTTGGTCCTAGGAGCATACCTGGTCACCTTCAGTGACGTTAATGGAAACGGGAGTCTTGGACAGATAGAATTGGGCTGCAAAATTAAAAGAGTGAATATCGGACAAATCATGTAAATAAAGAATATATATTAATAATAGTTCCTATTATATAAATAGCCTTTATAAAAAAATAATCTTTCAATAATTTTAATAACTCACCTTTCTTTAGGTTCTGGAAAACATGTATGAAAAAAATCTATTCAGTTCAAGTTAGATTAAAGCAAACCTAAGATGAACACTACAACTCTCTGTTGCACTAAACCCAATTCTGACCATTCAATTTCCAGGTTAGTCAGTTTTTGGGGATGATCGGGAGTTTCTTTGTGAAGGTATGAATTCCACCCCTAGAAATACTGAGCAGAAGAAACACCATACTGAATGGGCCTATTTCCTACTGCTTTCAGAAACTGTGCAGATGACTGACCCAGAAATCAAAGGGTTATCTAAACCCCGTAAGTGTTAATGCCTCCAAGCACATTTAAAAGGCACTGTCCTCTCACTATTGTTTTTAGATCTTTGAGCTTAAAACTCCTTCCCTTCAAGCTATGCTGCATTTAAATATTCACTATCACTTCAATTCTCTTTCCACTCTTCTCAATCCAGCATAGTCTCTACCTGCTGTACCAGATCCAAGGTAATATGTGATGGACTCTATGTTCATGGTAGCACTATTTTCTTTTTCCTTCTAATTTATCCTATCAAATGAAAAAAAGGAAACATTCTTCCAAGTTTACCTTTTTTTGGGCTTAAGGCATAACATGAAGTCATACATCAGACTAAAGCTTAATTTTTGAAGTGTACAATTTTAGTGCTATCTGAAACCCTGTTTTACATTATTTTTCAACAGTTGTCTGAACAGCTCATCTCTCTTCTTGCCATAAATGTTAGTGTTGTTCGTGGTTTGTGCAATTCCTATGCAACCAGTCTTTGCTGCTAACGGGTATTAACAGTGCAGTACCCACAAAGTGGGCTATTAGTTCTTGTTTTCTTTGCTTTCATTTCAGTTCAAAGCATGTTGCTTTATTGTGTGGAAGATCCAGTCCATTTTTGTTGTCCAGCCACCATGGTGAGCATCATTCATTTGCTTCATGAAGTACTCAAGAGCTTCCTGCTCGGTTTTGTCCAATGCAAGGGTCTTTCGAATGTATGCAATATCGTCAAAGGACTGCAGTTCTGGCATTCCTGAGCCAAGCATCATGGAGAAAAGATTTATGAAGAGATTGGCATGCTGCCGAATTGCTAGATAAGCCTTATAACACATCTCCTGAAACCTGGAAGAGAGAGGGAAAAAAGCTCAGTGTATTTCCCTATTAGACACATATCACTACTTCACCTCCAAAACAGTTTTCAGGTAACTGGACACTAAAGAAGTAGACAGTCTTAGTCTAATAACAACAACCACAACATTGCTGAGAAAATATCCTCATCTCCCTGCTTAGGTTCTCTTCATTTCTGTAACAATTAATAGTGGGCAGACTAATACAATAGCCAAACCGAACAGGCTCTCTAGCCTTAAACCTCATGCAAGTGTTCGACACAAGTTTATGGGAGTTCACAGAGCCATTTTAGTCACTGCTACTGACATTTCAGACTTCAAAGCACATTTCCAGATATGCTGTGGCAAACAGCGCTTTCCTAGTTATTATCAGGGTTGCACTTGTCTTCTGTAGTTTTATGAAGGCAGCAGCTGTTGCTCCTTAGAGACTACGGAGAATGCATTGAAGACATTTGCTATATCACAACGTTGAGTGAGAAATGCCCATTTATGCTGAAATCACTAATTCAAGTCAGGTTAAGAAAAAAGTGCCAAAAAGCTTCACTGTAGCATTCAGACAGACACTATAACTTAAAATCTGTCTTCCCTGCCCCCAACATAATGAAATTAAGATTAAAATTGAAACCTCTCAGACTGGATCTCTGGAAAGACAGCTATAAGGAATGACTACAGCCAACATCATTTATTATTAAAGTTCTCCTTTCTTAGCAGGTTCTGCAGAATGTCACAAACTACACAGGCCAGCTAAAGAGCTGATATCACAGCAGCTATAGGAGAGAGAAGTATTGGTGAATGACCAGCAAGGCTCTGATGTGCATTATACCTGACATTTAAGGATTCTCAGTTTTTGCAGTTATGCAATCCCAAGAGGATTTTGTTTTAAGTGTTACATAAATAAATCAGATGTTTAAAAATTTATCTTTATTCACATGTGTGCTGACCCTGCAATGCTAAAGTGAGGCTTCATGAACTAAAGGCCATGTAAGTGCTAAGATCACCTGATTTACAAGTGGCTGGCTGACCTTCAACCAAAGAATTAGGACATACCCTCTGCAAACCAATTAAAACACTACTTTTCAGTTAAAAGGGCTAATTATTAGAGTTCACCAGTAGTAAAGTGCATTTTAGGTACAAAATACTCTGGAAGTTAAATGCTTAAAAAAGGCTCACCTTTCAAACTCCCTTGTTTTGGTACATTCTTGGGCTCCTTTACTAATCACTATTAAAAAGTCTTGTGTTAAGACAAATGGCACACGCTCTCTTTTATAACCAAATTTTTTCTTCTTGTGATCAAGGAAGTGTCCAAAGTCAATGTGAAACAGCTTGGAAAGACAGAAAGGTATTTTAAGATTACTAATTCCTTGTTTAAATGATGTCACGGAAAAATTGATCATTTACTTATAGTTCAGATGGTTTTTTTTAAAAACAAACTCGTATCAAAGTGAGAGATGACATTAGGCTATGTTTTTAGAAAAATATATCTTACTTGTCCATCATCTTTTACCATGATGTTACTATTGTGGCGATCACCAATGCCCAGTATAAAGGTAGCAACACAGTAGCCAGCACAAGAACGTGTAAACAAGTCAATAGCTGCATCATACCTATTGAAAACAAAGAAAGGAGACATGTTTCTACAGGTACTCTAATAATACAAAACTGCAGATTTTATCTTCCCCCCCCCTAAGGAAGAACCAACTTCTACTATCTTCTCTCAGTGAAGCAGAGTTCCTGAACTTTATCACTTTA
Source organism: Gavia stellata (assembly GCF_030936135.1). Taxonomy (NCBI): domain Eukaryota; kingdom Metazoa; phylum Chordata; class Aves; order Gaviiformes; family Gaviidae; genus Gavia; species Gavia stellata. Next base: position 21,891,198 of record NC_082604.1, read on the forward strand.
TCAAAGTATGGAAGAAATTCAGCATACTCTGACATCAGAAGTACTTACAGTTAGATCATGGAACAGTAAACTAACTATTAAAGTGACTGTCCCTCTTTTGAAGGCCAGTAGTTTTCATTTTGATGAGCTACTGTTAAAATACAGACATAAGCCATATCTTCACAGTTCTACCTCCAACTTATGTTTTACTGCTGAGAAGTCACATAACCACCCAACTCATTAAAAGAGCTACAGGCAGGAATACTAGGCAAATGAGGGCAGGGGAAAAAACAACAAAACTAGATGGACATAGTTTCCCACTTGATGAACTTCAGTTCTCTTGAGGTTTCCATCAAAAAGAGCACATGAACAAGAAAAGCAAGCAACAGGAAATCTCACATTTCTCCTTTGTTCTTGTCCTTGAGCCACTGATGCAGTGTATGGCTGTTGAACTGCAATGCTCCTTTTAAGCCTCCTTTACATTGAATCTGCATGATCGTATGAGAGCTCCTCACTACCTCAATGAGTCCCACACAGTCACCAATAGACAAACAGCCATAAGGCAACATCCTGAAAGATGAAGGGTTTTTTTTACAGAGTTAAGTTTTAAGACAGCAAGCAACAGGCATGTTTGATAACCCTTATCAGGGAAGTATCATCTCTTTCTTACTTCAGGATATGAAAATCTGTTTTAATGTTTTACAGGTGTATTATCTGGTACATTTTTTCCACAAGACTAATGATATTAGTAACATGCCAGCCACTGTATCCACCAATGTCGTTCTTCAGTTTTATACCAGGACAAAAGGTTAAAGCAAAATTTTATTAACATATTCTTGGAGGCCTTGGGGAATACACTGGAAAAACTCTTAAAAAGGCATTTGGCATGATTCAACACGATCTGTTCAATTATATTAAAAGTTTAGTACTAGAGACAGAATCTAAGCATTCAGAAAACAAATGTTAGGATTTCAAGGGTTACTGTAAACAAATAGCAGGTAATATTTTGTATTTAAAACCAGCACGGGACCTTCAAAACCAGTTTCTGAATAGTACCCGAACATATTACAAAACTGTAACTGGAATCTATAGTCAGCAACATTACAATTTACCCAGATGTTAATGGACTAACTGTAAACAGATGTTTATTCATGGACTCTTTAAAAGAGTACCATAAATCACTTTCTTGTAATCTGCAAGTGAAACTCAAAGAATAATCTCAGTAGCCCATTTTTCTCTTCACAAGTAGAAGAAATTAATTCTGCTGCCTCCCTTTTCTGTCACAGGTCTCCTTTCTCGCCCTCCCCCAAAGTCTGCATTTCTTCTCTTTATGTTCAAAACATTTTATCTGAGAAAACCAAGTCAAAACCAGTCTTTGAACAAAAGACTGAAAGAAACATGGCCATTACCATGTTTAACATCCTCTGTTAAAAGATTTGGGAGAGAGGGTCATGTACCTAAAAGCAGCCCTTTTCACTCCTTTTGGAGTGAAAGTGTCATACCTATAGAGCAAAAAAGCCTTCTAGGAACACTGGAGTATCAAAAGTTTTTTGTGATGCCACGGTAAAAATGCCAGAAAAAAAACCCCACAATCTATCATGGCTTTGTATTAGACCTAAGAATCTATGGAACACCAGTGCAATGCGTAGCCAGTGGCAGAGCTGGCTGCTGGCATTGCTGTGGAGGTGGGCTTCTTCACTCTGGACTAACAGCACTTTATTTGCAGGTACTAAAAGTATATTTATATCTATCTATACTTGCATTTTTAGATAAAAGTCTGATTTGGAGATCAAAGAAAAACAGCAAGACCCATCTATTTTCTTAAGGATTTGGCACAGACTTTGAACTGTTAGACTTTCTGTACCAGAGAGACAGAGTTTAGTGGCCTTAGTGGGATGAGTCGCAATTTCTAGATCCTCAAAAAGATCTTCTTTTTGTCCACCAGTGTAATCTGTAGCTTGCTCAAGATTCAGAGTCCGTCAGCTGCCTCATCTTGCATGCTCATTTCAGTCTTTCAGTATAGCAGATGGACAGCTGGGACTTCTTTGGTTTGGGTTTTTTTTGTTGTTGTTGTTGTTGTTGTTCGGTTTTTTGGGTTTGTTTGTTTTTGTGTGGTTTTTTTTTTTAAAATCAAGCTGTCACTTACACCATACCTACTCAACTTCTCTTCTAAAGCTCCATGCTGCCTCTTTAAGAAGAACAGTGGCAAGAGGTGGGAGAGGATGTACTTTTGCAGACTGTGGCTGGCTACGCTTCAAGACACTGAACTCTGCAAACCATTCTTGGACAAAGCCATAATTCTGTCACTCATTACAGTACTACAGACAAATAGTTGCCCAGACACATGAGAGATGATGTAGATCAATAGGTCCTTTTGTCTAGATGACGAGTAAATGAGAACTGGGGGTGCAAAGAATGTACTTGGTTTGACAGTGCAGAGGCGGCTCTGTTACACTGCCACCTAAAAATCTACCACACAGCAAACGTGTATTTGGAAGCATAACCTGTCTAACATCAGTCTTCCAGACACAGAATAGTTTATACTGAACAGCATTCTGCAGAAGCTACTGTACCCACAGACTTTAGAGGTGGAGAAGCTGCACGCATATCAGACTGGGTAATACCTACTTTGTGTACTGAAATGAAGATACCAACTACGAAGAGTCATCGCTCAACAGGGCTGCAAGTTTGGCAACTTGTTCAAAGCAAATCCTACGGATACCATCAACAGACCAGAGCGTGGCTAGTGTGTGTTAGCTCTTGTAGCCATTCCTGGTATGTAGATCCCTCATACCCACTTGAATTTTTCAAACACCATCTTATCTTTACAGAATCCAATAGTTTAGCTAACTGAAGGTTACTGAATAAAGAAATTAAAAATTGCTCTAACATGTACTAACATGCCTATTTATAGCATTTCATTTATTACCGTTGGGACAACAGAAACAATCTCTGGTAACAAACCAATGCAAAAACCATTAAGAACAGTATTGCTTACCGAAGATCAAGACCCTGATTTTGCCAGATGTTTTCCATAATTCTAATTATCTGAAGTGTCAACATGTCCTGACGCAAGTCTGGAATAGTCAAATACATAGACATTGCAAATTTAATTAACACCAGAACACTTTGTTACCTCTATTTTACTTCCCCCCCAAAAGCATGTCTAAAGGAAATGAGGCTTGCAGTGTAGGTTTTGTTCTCTCAATAGAGAAAAGCAGATTTTAAGTTGAAAATGAATATAAATTTGTGGTGGCGATTTCAAAGCTATTTAAAAATATACACTAAAAAAGCTATTTAAAAATACACACTAAAAACATGACAAAGTAATTACAGATTACTCATCTATAATATCTTGAAGACATTTTCCAGTAAAAAACCAAAGCATTAGATAGTATCATGTTCCACCTCAGACTGAGCATCTCAGAATATATAAAATTTGTACGTGACTGAGACAAATACTTATTTGTGCAAGCTTAATTTTTCTGGGAAAGAAAATTTCTTTGCTCAGATGATTTTTTTTAAAAGTGTTTTTTCCAATTACGTATATGCTTAGAAAAAATACTAAACAGTAAGTTAGGAAAACAAACAGATATGTAGCTTTTGGATTACACTTATTTTTCCTTACCATCTCCATTTTTAAAGATTATCTCATTGTTCTGAAATAACAATTCAGACATAATATCCGGGTTTTCCCAGTTCAACCACAAGGGCCTTTTTGCAGATGACATTATCCTGCACTCCTCAAGCCTATAAAAAGAGACAAGCTTTCTATGAAACAGGCACAATTTCATTCTCATACCATCTTTCTGTACTATTAAGGTCTCCCTGTTCTCTGTTTTCTTCAAACTCTTTGAATTAGTATCAAATTAAAGATGCACGGGTAACAGACAATCAACCATGTTTACTAATTAAAGTTTGAAGCTGAAAGTGCAATGCTAACCTTTTGCTAAGCCTAACAGAAGAGCTGGCTATATTGTAAATTTTCCTTTGGCAGTGTGCGTTCCTTACAAATGGAAAGAGGACTACGAACTGGGTAATACCTACTTCGTGTACATTTCCTTACAAATGGAAAAACTCCTGTCACCTTAAAGGAAAAGCTAACTGTCACGTTGTTCCCCAATTTGTTACACCATTAGATTGAAACTACTTCACTTTTTATGAATCACTCTGCCAGAAATTTTATTCAGTTAACTTTGAAGATACTAACATTTAGTGTGTTAACGTTTAACCTTAACATTGTTAACATTACTAAGCATTTACTTAAATATCTAGACAAATTTCAAAACTGAAGACAATACCGAAGATTTCCCAGTTGATGTGCAGGATTAAGAGGAGAGATAAAACCTTGTAAAGCATCCATAAAATCTGGCCGTCTCATTTGTTCAACAAGAAACTTCATCTGTACCTGATAAATAATCACATTCAGGTTTTGAGAACACTAATTAGATGTAAATGAAAGTATCAGATTTTTAGCTTTGGTTTTAAAGCATTGTTTTGCACAGTTCCAACATAAGCAACTCTGCTTAGCCACATACTACACAAATTGAAACCCTTAACTTTAGTTCTATTGCCTTAAGAGGTAGACAATAGCAATGCACACAGAACTGTGTTTTCTTTGATTAACCAGAAAAGTATTAATGCTAACTTCAGTAGATAGTATGTTATCCTAGAAGCTGTAATATTTTCTAAGCAAACAGCAACAGTTTTGCTATGTGGACAATACCTTCTGGGTCTCATCTTTTTTTTCCTGCTTGAGAATATCTGTGAGGTTAATCAACTTCTCCATAGCCTCCACCTGCCTGCTCAGATGCTTTAGGTACATTCCACACGCTCGACAATAGGACTCCAGAAGTAAACCAAATCTCTGACTTACAGTTTTATTGTGCATTTCAGACCTACACAGAGAGGAAGAACAGTTATAGCTTAAAGACAAGACCACTCAGAGGTGCCAACAAAAAGCTATACCTGTAACATCTTCCTGAGGGCTGCTTATGGATTCTTCTTTTCAGGTAAATAACTTGTATTGACCTCCCACAACTCATCTTGTTTTGACTGGACTGATCAGACTTCAGTACCCTTTACAACTAATTCAGCACAGAGTCTATACGCTTTTTCCCCATTCCTTCTTGCTCCATCTTATCCTTCTCTACCCCTTGCTTTTATTAAAGATCCATGCTTCCCAGAAACTCCATAGTAAACCTCAAGCTTTCGATCAAAGTTCCACATTTCTTTGCTGAGAGCAAAGCTAACCTGTTTCATTTTCTCCTTGTCTCATTTAGCCAATCCCAGGCTGTGGCCCCTCTAGTTCCCTTGTTTTTACCTACTTTCAGTCTTCACACAGTCCTAAAATACATCGTTTCAAACAAGTAAATCAGGCAACTTATTCCATTATCCTTGATGATTACCAAGGGAAGTAGAAAACTGAAAGCACAACAAAGATTCCTTGCTTCTATTTCTGTGTCTGAGCACACTATCTTAGAATGGCATTTTTAGGTGAGACCTAGCTACAAGCCAGTATGCTGTAGGCTGATTTATGCTCAGCCTTCTCACAGAATCACAGAATGATAGGGGTTGGAAGGGACCTCTGGAGATCATCTAGTCCAACTCCCCTGCCAGAGCAGATTCACCTAGAGCAGACTGCACGAGAATGTGTCCAGGCGAGTTTTGAATATCTCCAGAGAAGGAGACTCTACAGCCTCTCTGGGCAGCTTGTTCCAGTGCTCTACCAACACCAGGAACTACAAAAGCCCATGTTATACTTAGTAAGGAAGAACACTGAGATATTTTCGCTATCAAGCTCTATAATGTCTTTAATAAGCATGTATGAACAGTTATTTTTTAAAGCCTTATCTGGTCAAATTGGGTGGCTTTCTTTAGGCCTCAAGTATTTCTAAAATTTTCTGGAAAAGGCTGGTGGGGCATCTGGCATACAAAATAAAGTTCAAACAGCAGAAATCTGTCAAAACTGTAAACAGCTAACAATATGGGAGGCTTCCAACAATCTTAGACTACCCTGCTTTTAGAATAATCATCATTAGATAAAAAGTACAAGACTAAGTATCTATTATTAACTAGCTTTTGAAACTGCAAGGGATGACTTCTATTACCAAACTATGCATTCAACCTCTTAACCAATATAAAAAAAAACTTTAAGTGGTAATATTTTCTTAAAAAATGACATTTAGTATGCCAAGCCTTTAGCATAACTGATTGTTTACAGCTAGTAGGAATCCCACCACCTCTTAGCATGATATTAAGCTTACTTTAAATGCCAAAAGAAGAAGTGTCCTATCCTTTGATTGGTCAGTGCCTTCTTGAGTAAAAATCTCACAAGCTGATTATCTAAATACTGTTCATATTTCAGAACCTAGTTAAGGATAAAGAGAACAAAAAAATACCAGCTGCAGTTATTATTTCTATGAACAATATACAGATTAAAGGTAGTTAAATAAAAAGCAATCTATGTTTTACATTAAATTTTGTAGAATGTTTGATCTTAGTACTAATACTTGCATGTGTTAGGATTTGAACAGTATCTGCTAACAGTGCATTGGCTGCCTCTATTTCAGGAACTTACCATCTGATGCTTCCTTTACTGTTACCAAATATTTTAGCCTCAACTTGCTCAGAATTTTGAGAAGATGCTTCTGCTCATACTTTCCCATATGCTAGGACAGCTGAAATAGCTGCCTGTTCCAGTTGGTAGAACAGTTCTGCATCTCTGCAGAATTTTGGCATTTAATATCAACAAGCAAAAGCACAGCACTACAGAAAATGAACGAAATTTCATCTCCTCCTACTAAATAACCTGCAATACAAACAGATACTTTTGATGACCTCTTTTTCACATTATCTTAGTTTTTGTTGTATTTTAAGCCTCTGTGATCATTAAATATACACAAGACATCAAGTATACCAAAATACGTTATATACCTGTACTAGCTGGATTAAGTACTGAGACAGTTTGTCATCTGTCAAGTACTTCTCTAGACACCGAACTGCAAAAGCTCGCACCATTGGATCTGGATAATTACAGTCCAAAAGCTCCATTGCTTGCTCTGGCTTGATTGGAGGCCAATCTTTTACCAAACAGTACATCTGTGGACAAGACGTTCAAGCACATTACACATTTGCATTTCTTAGGAAGAAGTAATACACAGCCATTAGAAGATACCGTCAGACACAAACTGCTTCTGAGTAAAAGCTGTTTACTCACCAATCCTGTCTCAATAAACAATTTTATATTTGTTGCCAGCTTTGTTATTTTATCCACTATAAACAGAATGAAAACAAAAGCTCACATTTAACTGTGATTGACAAATCAGCGACATAACAAGGATTCAAGTAATGCCACCAAGAGGAAATCCTAAGACTCAAACTGCGCTAAAGAACAAGAACTATGGACCAGACTGATCATAGTGGCAACCTGAATCCTCTAAGTTTACATTCAATATATCATGCACACATGTTTTTAACTTCCAGAAGTTTTCTTTAAAATAGCAGATTTTAAAGCTTCTTCAAAACTGAAATCTTCTTCAGTGCTATATGTTACCTGGGCCACTTCATCTCTAGAATTCCATTTAACAGACAAAAGTAATTTGGGCAGAATTTCTGGAGTATTCACGCAATAGTGTCTGCAAAAGAGAAAAAATTTGTATGTACAAAATGTCATTTTTGCTTCGATAACGATCTACTATGCCCCCTCAGTCTTGCAACTTTTCTTTCTTTGTCAGCAGAATCCAATTGATACCATAAGGTGGTGTCAGGATCCATGCATGAAGGTAAGACTGCAGTAACTGCAGAAGGTTACTGCAGTAACGAAAATGTAAACTAATTCAACAACTTACTTTTCTCCATGGGCTTATGAACCAAAAGACATACAATGCAGAATGCTTTCAAAGCCTTTTTAAAACACTAACCCCAACAATAAGAAAAGGGAGCAAAAGCCAAGACAATCATGACAAATTTGGAGTGAACGGGGTGAAGTTTGACTGTGCCAGCAAGCATTTTTCTCTTTGGTTTGGTTTTTGTTTTTAAATACCTGTGGCTCCAGAGGAAGTCCTTCTCTTGCTCAGTGATTTCAGACAAAGGATCTCGTGTACATATGGCTCGCAGTTGCTCCTTGTCACTTTCTCTTAATTCGTTATCTCTAGCTATTCTGTTACTCTGCAGAGAGAAAGTGGTCCATTAACACTTCACACATTTCCTTCTGTTGTCATACAACATACATGAAGTGAAGTATTTCATACAATGTCCAAGAAGTGAAGTATTTTAACAGCATAGCAACACTTATAGCCTATGTCATGCAATACTATCTTGTTTCCTTTTGTTATAACTAAGGACTTACAATTTAAAAATAGAGAGAGATGAAAGACTAGGCCTTTAATTTCTACTATTGCTTTTAGTCACTACCAGGACAAGAAGAGGTATATTTCAGCTAAATCAACTGTGTGGAGAAATAGCAGCAGTTGACATCTGATGAACAACATAATGCAGCAGAAAACAAAACCGGTCATTTCTGTGTCCAGTTTTGAGATTGCTGAGAGCTGCTGAAGGGAGTGTAAAAGAATCAGAACTGAAAAAGCAGAATATGGGGGATGAAGCTAGGTAAATAAAAGGTAGAACACTGTAGGAAAGCCTGAGCAACAGGAAGACTGGAAAACATTAACCAGAATTAATATAAGATATTCCCCAAAGAGCACAGAAAACAGAATGCATGCTGAAATTAACTTTGTCTAAGACTTCATTTATTAGAAGCAGCCTAGACCAACGGCAGAGGTATTGAAATTACTACTACTTGATTTTTTTGTGAAAAATCAAGTAAATTTCTCCTATACTTTCCATTTCTTAGTTCTTTTAATGTTTTTCACAAAGCAACATATGAGATGATGCAGTTTCTGAGGTTTCAACTACAGAATCAATTGCACTGCAAAAAGAGAAATCTTAAGCAGCTTATATTATTGCCTTTAGTATAAAATACAACTGTAATAAACAAGTTTGACACTTAAGATGAAGCTATCCCCAAAATTCTAGGAGTTGAACAGTGTTTTTATAGTGAACTCACATTTTCACACCTGTATGATACCTACTACTACAAAAGAAGAAGAGCAACTCTTTTCCAAGGTCAAAATGTTTAAACTGTAGAAACACAGTATTTGATCTCTTGTTCTGCTCTTTCCCTAAGCAATTTCTACTGAGCACATTAAACATGATGGTAAGCAAGAATGAACTAAGTTTTGTCCACCAGTTTTGTTGATGGAAATTTTCAACTGGTTGAACTAGTACTTCAAAACAGAAATACCCACGTGTCTTTTACAGAAAGGCTTTCCAATGCATCTACCTTGGGGGGAAAAAAAAAGCTGAAAACAATCTGAAATTTCCAGGTAGGAGATCAAGGCACCCTTTACAAGGTGAAGTGGTGTTATTTCTAAGAATATGCACAAATACAGAAACAGTTGTCAGATTACGCCACGATATCTACTTCAGACTGAAAGTTCTCTACTTTACATTTATCTTCAATTACATAAATTATGTGTTCTCATGATGGGTTCACTACTATTATATGGGACAAGAATACTCGGGCCTTCAAGCTTACATCTACCAATGTTAAGGTATGAATCAATCAACTCAAAAGACTTTTGGTACCTTGCCCTGTTAGTAGTGTTGTGATGTGATATCTTAGTGCACCAACATGGATTTTAATACTATTCTGAAGCACATGGACTGGACTTAGAAGTGGAGGGAAATTACTCAGGACTACTCTGTGTGGCACAGGAAAATTTCTAGAACACATTCTTGAGTATTACAGTAACAGATACAGGGCAATTAGCAAAGCCAGAGTCATTCTGTAAGGAAGTTAATGGATAAATGACTTTATAATCACCCTACTTCTGACATAAAAATCAAATAGTTGATATTGAGCAAGTGATTAACTGTACATATTCGTCTTGATTCTGAAAGAGTCATCCTAAATAGTAAGTGAAAGTCAAAAAAGTATAAAATGTACCTGCATAGTGGGTCAGAAAGATCATAGTTTAGGTCAAGCCCAGAAGGAAAATGCATTTATCCTGTTGCGGTCAACATCAAAAACTTGAATTTCTATGAATTGTGGGACAGTAAATTAGATTTAATATTTGAAAATGCTTTCATTTTTGAGATATTAATGGACCTACAAATGATCTCTTATAAGTATGTATTAATTGATTTTAAATGCAGTGTAATGCATTTCAAGGTTAAACAAAAAAGTTATGCTCTTTGTATTATAATAAAAACATTTTATACAGAAATCATACCTCAGTGACTGCTTTGCTGATTTTGACCATTTCAGACAAGCATTTTTTACCTCTTTCAGATATGGCTAATGCTACACAGTAATCTAGTATCCGATTTTTGAATGAGTAACAACTCATTGCCTTTTAACTCCCTAAACATAGTTATTATTACAAACAGCTATAAATACGCACAGTACCTAAAAATAGGAAGTTTGGCTTCAGACCTGAAGACACCACACATTGAAAAATAAAGGGGACAAATACAATACCAAGAGATCACTAGTGATGTTCAAACTTACCAAGCATTTAATGAAATAATTTCAGAAAGGATAAGTAATAAGAGGATTTTGGCAGACAACAAGGAGGGTTGAAAGAAAAGCGGCATGAATAATGGGAAAGAGAGACCAAAGCAGTGACATACAGTTTGTTTCCCTGTCAACTTAGTCATTGATGCAAACAGGCTTTCTCCGTATTTAACCACTATGACCACCTTCTCCAGTACTGTAAGGATTATCACAAGAAAGAAAAGGCAATAATTCGAGACTGTTTTCTACCTCAGCACGTTTTCCTTAATTGTAAAGTGTAAGTTGATCATTACTTTGTCAGTGAAGTGAGAGCTTATTCTCCTCACCATTTTCTATTTTTGCGTACAGGTGGAACAAAACAATGAATTGAGCGTATATAAGCCCAGGTAATAGGCTGTGTTTAGCAAAGGAATGGTATTTACCAGAAGGCAGCTGTCCTTAAACTCCTATTAAGAGCCTGGCAGCACTGCTCAGTCATAATATATACCATAAGCAGATACACCACTATGATGGACTTCCTGTAGAGTATCAGGAGAAATCAAATGCCTACAACCCTTTGTTCAAGACACATTGAGATGGGACTGTTATAAATATCAGCAGAATTCCCAAACTGGAAGCTTACTGCCACCTACGCACTTTTTGGCACAGCGAAACTTTCCACCCAGAGACTCTTCTTCACACAGACCACAAAGCTCTCTTGGGGAAACTCTCAAGTCTTTGAACCAGCCTCCAGGAGAAAATGTGAAACATACCAACTAATTTCACAGCCCTGTCTTTAAATACATAACATTTTTAGCTTTACTGCTTTTCTTTTCTCCTTTTAATCATACAAAAAGTGCTTTTAAGAAAGCTCCAAACCTCACCAAAAAGCCAATTGTCAACGCACAGATTTTCTTCATGGAGGAGGGGAGATAAAGGACTACACTCACGTGTATGCCAATCGATTCCCTCAGAATTCCCTGTACTTATAGTCTAGCCCATTAAATAGCCAGTAAAGATTTATAAGCACCTTTAGGTTACAACAGAAAGCCTACCTGTAGACATGAAATTGCAACAAAAAACAGTATCACTGAAGGAGAATTACAACTTTTGAGAAGTTAAACTAGAGTAGTTTAGATGTCTGAATTAGCGATATAAAAATGTCAAAAAGGCCCTAAGAGTTTGCACAGTAAGACAGTTTCTCTTTAAAGTGTTTTGGTTGGTCAGTGAAGCATTGCGTCAGTTTACTGGTAATATGAAGAAAGGAGAATATATTACTTACTCTGCTAAACACAAACCAAAAAATTTCTTGCTTTTACAACAGATCAGGATATATGAAATAAGTTTTCTTTATCACTAATATATGAGTAAAATAAATAATACTTTCATATTTTAGTAGCTGATCGTGGAAGGGGAGTTTGCCTTACCAGCCCCGCATAGCTGTAGTTAAACCCCAGTTCACGTGATATAGTCCAATTGGCATGTTCTTCGATCACCGTCATATCTGGAAACTTTACAGGATTGCTAAACCAATCAAATTCCAGCTCTAGACATGGAGTTTCCTATGTAAAGGGAATTTAAATTACTTTTTCCATTGAATGATACTGATCATAAAACAGCATATTTTTAAAACCTACTCCTGAAGGGAAACTGGCATGCAAATACTTACCTTGTTTGGATTTGATCCAGTAACACCTATAGGATTCAACAAATCCTCCAGCCCATGAGGTACTGCCCAAAGATTCAAAGCCATTTTCCCAGATACAAGAGTGTCTGTGTAATCAAACATATTTATATTTCCCCAAGCCAGTGGACAGTGCTCCTTAAAGAGATTAAAAGATGATTTTTTCAGTGTCATCTATTAATCAGTGCAGAGTGAGTCAAGAGAAACAACATTTTCACCCCAGAGCAAGTTGTTACGTTCCCAGATTAGCAGAAAGCAGGTTGTGGAAGCCGTACTGTATTTCTCTATGAATGACTGTCATGGCAGTCATTCTGCAGAATGCTATCAAAACACTTGCAAACACATGCTAACATTTTCCCCACATCAAAACAACTCGAGATGATAGAGAGATTTTTGACATATGGAGACTTTTTACCAAGGCCTGTAGTGACAGAACAAGGGGCAACAGTTTTAAACTGAAAGACAATAGGTTTAGATTGGACATAAGAAAGAATTTTTTTTTAATGGTAAGGGTGGTCAGACACTGGAACAGGTTGCCCAGAGAAGTTGTGGATGCCTCATCTTTGGAAATGTTCAAGGTCAGGCTGGGTGGGTCTTTTGAGCAACCTGATCTAGTGAAAGATGTCCTTGCCCATGGCAGGGAGGCTGGACTAGATGAACTTTAAAAAGTCCCTTCCAACCCAAACCATTCTATGATTCTGTAAGATTTGTAACCTGGTTGTAGACAAAAAAAAAAACTATATAGTACCTGCGACACACACTCAAACTGAGAGTGTAATGCTATAATTAGATGCCATACGTAGATTCTTAAAAATTACTATTTAGGATCTTGCATCAAATGCTGAAGCAATACATATTTTCTTTACTTGAAAAATCAACTCTAAATTCAAGCATAAATACTGCCTTTTTTAATAAATAGATAAGTAACATTGGGTTTAGAAACTTGAGTTTAAAGGCACTTGCACCTCAAAACACTAACACTGATCTTTGTGTCTGGCAATACAGTATAGACACTATTTACAGTGTTGAATGGATACGCTATTTTCAGTGTTGTTTAACTTCTGACCACAAAAAAGTGGTAGTCTGAATAAGATACAGGAAAAGAAACCCCCCTATTTTAATCACATTCAAATCAAACATTGCACTGTGACTCATTGCCAGGACAGCATTTACAAGTATCTTCCCAAACTTCACTTAAGTAGCTTTTGTTTGTTAGTGTATTAAAGCCATGAAGTATTTTACCTCTTTAGCACCCTTCCGGCCTTTAACAGAACAGATAGAAAGGCAGAGCCGAGCAGCACGTGGAAGATCAGGAATGTACATGTCATACAATAGCCATTCATTCCATCTGTAAGATTTAAAAAGCAGAATAAAGCTAGGTTAAAGGAGAGCATGGAGACAACTGCATTCAATCAACAGTTATACTAAAAAGCATTTGTTACATTCCTACCTAAACTGTACGTGTGCATAAAGAGTACACTTTCTCACCGAGGAAGGGTCCTCCTACATACATTGGACCACATCTGCTCCTTTTGGGAATGGAAGCTTCTCTAATTAGCCTTCTAGGACCAACACTGTTTAAAAAGTCATGCTAGGTTCAATTCCTGCAAACTTAGTAATAGGTTCATTCGCTTTCACTCTTAAAAACCTACTGACTGCAACTGTCAGCATAGGTATAACCTAAAGATAATGGATTTGCATAGGTGCTACACTAATGTAAAGTTTAGCTTGTGAAATATTTTTCCCTTCAGGAAAAGAATCAAGTGGGAAAAAAATGTGGCATAGCTTTCAGAACTCAAATTTGAACTGATGGAAAATAAAAAGGTAACTGCAAGTTGGGAATATAACACAGAAATGTAACACAGAAATCCAAAGCAATATTCCTAACTCAGATATTCTTCTACTTACTTCTATTTATCATTCTATTTTTCTATTTTCTAGTAATAAGAGCACAGATTGGTTCTACAGGAATATACATTTTGTTTTCAGGAACTTCTTTAAGTAGACTTTATCTCTCAGTTGATAGAACTGTGCTTTTCAAGAGGAACTTCTGAATACAGTTTCTTTTCCTAAGCAGATTGCCATGCTGAATTTTCTCAGTTGGAAAAGACAGCAGCTTCCAAGGACAGCATTAATTTTTCAATGTGTCTATAGCTACTAAAAGCAGTTTTACAAAGAAATAACTGTCCTAGCCCTTCTATAAGAATGAATTAAAGTTTGTCTGCTGATTTCTTCACTTTTCTTACATGTTTATGTCATGTAATACCGATCTGTGTGATTATATCCATGCTTTCAAGCCATACTCTTCACCACCTTTCCAAGAAGATCATCTCTCTAACACAGTTAAACTATCAGTTCAAGTATAGCTATATTTGGGGCAACTCAGAGGGAGAGGCTATTTTTCAACAACTATGTGTATTATTAGGCCCTCTAATTATAAAACCTTATCATAGTCATAGAAAACATACAGACAAAAATAAAAGTTTCAAAATGTATTAATAAGACATGAAGTCAGACAGAAAATGCAAGTCAGGAGTTACTTCGGAACACATACTTTGCATCTAATCCTAGCAGATGCTGAAATTGCACACCTCCTCATTAGTCAAAGTTACAGGACCATCTCTAGATACTCGTTCTCAATACATTTATATATGCTCATATAAAACTTTTTTGCACTTTTAAGTTCATGTGATTTATTTTTCCAGATAATATTAATGGTAGGTCAAATCTCCTGAAAATAATCAGCCCAGATCTGGCAGTCACTTCCATGTAAGCAAATGATACCCATCTATCCACACAGTGGTTCTGCTTTAGAACACACTATGCAACCTTATCGAAACACATTTACAGGTTACATTACATCACATTGCCTCATGCTGAAAGTGAAATCTGAACCTGCAAGTGGAATACCTGTTATTGATCCACAGCTGAAAACAGAGCTCAGTTGCCCAGAGCTATGCTGATTTCACAGTATTAATGAGTAATTATAATCAGAGGCAACTGTAAACGCACATGTAAACCAGATCTGCTCAGTAAAGAAACTATACTATTATATGCAAGACAACATACCTGCATTTGAATTAAATTCATTCTATATATATAATACAGGGATATGTAAAAAAATTTTTACAAAACTTAAGGCAAGGAATTCCCAGCAAGGAGCTCTACCTGAATAATGTCTTAAGTCAAGCCTTTACTCCTTCAGTGCTACTATTTACAATGCCCTGGAAGTCAGGTTCTCTATAGTCGTTCAAGTATTTAGCTTACCTGGGATTAGAACAAGGTACCCTTTGAGTATTCACATTGTCACACAAAGGTTCCCCTCCATGGTAGATACCTGTTCTAACATAGATCTGAAAACAATGCCAATATTAGTACTGTCTTTAAAATGTTGCTATAAACAATTTTCACTACTATCAATATATACACTACAATTACAACATATTACCCTTTCATTTTCATCAAGTAAAAAACAAAAACAAAACCAAAAACTCCCAACCCAAATTCATTCATGCTCTAAGGTGTAAAGCACAGTATATAAGCATACCCTTCTAGAAAAAAATGTTTTGGTTTTTTCCTCATTAATTGCAAAACTAGTTCTTAAAAAAATATAGTAATAAACTTGAAATGAACACCAAAACAGCCCTGCAATTTATTCTCAGTTCTTCCTAGGCCACAGTATATTGAAAGAAAAGACCGAACAAACTCTGAGAAAGTTAGAGAGCCAGGCTTGTAGTATGACTTCAATGGGATTGAACCTCACCTACCTTTTCTCCTTGATCTCTCCATACCTCCCTTTTCAAAAACAAAGATAACAGCACACTATCCAGCATCCCCTCATCAAAACTATTCCTGATTACTGTAATACATTCTTAAACATAATTATTTAGAATATAGGTAACAAAAAACTGAGTCCTGCTCCTATCAGGCAGAATATTTAGCTAAATACCACAACTCATGCTTTTGAAGTAGTACACAAGAGTTTTCAGATGCTAAAACATGGCTGTATTTTTAGAATTGAGTACTTGAATTTAAATAACAAAGTGATCTAACTTTCTAACATATTAAATAAACCACATATGATGCCATATAGCATTTGCCTTACCTTGTCTATGTCTCTAATGTTCACATTTACATAGGTTGCACAGAGGATTCTTATTCTGAGAGCACTATTTATAGTCCAGAGCGATTTGGCTGTAGCTTCTCCATTCATGTAGGGTGTAGCTGTAGAGATACGCCTGG
Source organism: Gavia stellata (assembly GCF_030936135.1). Taxonomy (NCBI): domain Eukaryota; kingdom Metazoa; phylum Chordata; class Aves; order Gaviiformes; family Gaviidae; genus Gavia; species Gavia stellata. Next base: position 21,907,661 of record NC_082604.1, read on the forward strand.
AATAAGATGGCATTGTAAAGGTGTCCAGTGGCAGCTGGGTGTATAAGCTTTCCTTAGCCATCAGCATCAGATTGGGCATGCGACCCAGCATTATACAGCTTCTTATATACTGCAAAAAAAAAACAAAAAACCAAAATTCAGTATGTTTTCAAAGTGTACACTCTTGGTAATCTACACCTGAAAGCATTCAAGAAAATATAAAAGCAAAAGCGTCTTTAAAGAGCTTATCACTGTCCTTACATGTACACCCTTTACAGTGTTTATAGTTGTAACTTCCAACAGTCTAAATACGCTGTTGGGTAGGATTGCACAGCAGCGCTTCATACAGCTTTTGAGATATGAATATCATCTACAGCAGTGGAAGGTTGAACAGGAGATAGAGAACAGAGCTGACAAAAATGACAAGTCAGGTTTCTTGCAGTGCTCCTTAGCTCCAGCGCAGTGCAGCACAAAAAGCAGACTGCTTCCAGATTAGAGCTGTTCCTGGAAGAAGTTGAGCTGTTTTTGCACAGCATGTTGCTGTACTAGTCTGCTGTGCAGACCTAGCACAGGTGACTGATACTCCTAGTCACAGGCAGAGAGCACAAGACAAATGGGAGATGCCCTCATCTTTGGTTCAGTTGTGCTTATTACCTTACGCTCAGCACTGATCCTGATAGACTGTAGCTGTAAGCCTGTATGGTGTCCATTCCGGACTGAGTGCTGAGAGCATTTAATCTGGCAACATTACCACAAAATACAATGCATTAAGACAGGTCCAGCCCTGGAGTGTAATTAGCAAGCTCTTTTGCGGCACAGTAAAGGCATACCAGACACTTCTGAAGAAACCACGCTAGATCAAATAGGTCTAGTGTTTGATCTCAAGATGACTGTGCAAAATTATTCATGTATGCCTGCACTTGTTCCCCAGCTCCCATAGAAGAGAGCTGCTTTTCCCATTATTCAGGATCCCCCACCCCCCTTCCTCCCCCACTGCTCTGCAGAGCAGATTGTCAACCATTTTGGACGAAGGAATGGAAGCTGTTTATTACAACAATACATTCCTCAAAGAGGAAGCAGCAGTAGTCTGTCAGGAAATCTACAGGGTAACATTGTTGTCTGCTCCAGAGAGGGCTGCTCAGATGCTCTTCTGTCAGCAGTTCTGTCTCACACTCACAGCACTAACAAAACCTAGGCAATGAAGGACAGCCAGCCACAAGGAAGATTTAACAATGATTTAGGCAGTGCTGGAAGTTTATCACTCCTTTAATAAGATCAAAAAAATTTAAAGATGTAACTGGAAAACAAATAGTTTGTTTACATTTTTTCCACCCCTAAAGGGGGAAGGAACAAGATTCATAGTAGCAATGGTTGCCCTTTGATTTAACATCTGATTGAATTTCCTTTTCTGTTACATCAACCCCATTCAAACATAACTCATCTCTTGCCATCAGCAATCTAGGGTATTTCTGAAAGTACCTATTACTGATTTATCACTAATGTTAGAGGTAAACTACTTCATTCAAAGATGATAAATTACACTAGTGATGTAAATCCTAGTTTAAATTAGCTTTTTTCCCCTCCTTTTTTGAAGCACATACAGCAACGAATATGCACACGACACACGTGCATTAGCCAATGAGTTTAAAGATGCATATACTTTTACTTCTTATGTTTTGGATTAATTTAATGAAAAAGCAAGGCAGTCATAAAATTGATCAGCTTTCTCCCTCACAAATTTGCATTACTTTAGCGCACTTCAAAATAAATCCATTACATTACTCACCTTATACTGGCTCAGAGGATATTTTTCTAACAAGTATTCATCACAGCCACACACTTTTAAAATATATTTGCCCTGGTACTCCAAGACGCAAAGTTTCAGTTGTTCAGATGACAGCAACATACTTCGTGTTTTCTTCCTAATTGCTTCAGCAATAACTTGCTCAGGCACACAGTCATGATTGATCTTTAAGGTGTATTTCTGCTTATCATTGTTTGGTGAGACTATTACCCATATCACCACTATAATTTGCCCTAGAATAAATGTAAAATAATGTTAGACTTACTGTTTTCAATAAAGTTCCAAAACAAAAAAACCAACCCAAAAAATCCAGGACAAACAACTCCCACCCTGAGAATTGCTTGCAGTACTATTGAAAGATGATGTCTAGGGCAAGATTCATAGCCCAAAACAACAGAGGTTTTATAACTTCTCCAAGGAGGTATGTACGCTCAGTTTATTTTTGACTCTAGTGTGAATTCAAGCTTTTACTCCTTGAGGTTAAGAATATTTTAATGAATGGAATACTGCTGACTATTCAGCCTTCAAGAAAACAGCAGTAACTGTTTCATATTTGAGGACTACAAGATAACTCAGTGATTCAGCACCATTTAATACCAGGTTTCTGAATGGCCGAGAAAAGAATGCAAAGGCAACAAGCTGTTTCTGCCCACTAAAAAAAGTCACCTCTATTTACCAAGTTTTATTTCAAGATTCAGTTATTTGAATAGCAAAAACTAATTTTAAATGTTGTTGCTTTCTTTTGAATCTACACTCTATTAAGAAAGTTATTCTGGATAACTTAAGGTGTAAGATATTGCTAGAGTGCACTAAATACAGTACATAACACAGCAATTTACCTAAGTCACCAGCTTGATTTCAATCACTGGAAAAAAACATTCTGTTTCTACTGTAAATATTTATCTTACCTTTATCTAGTTTATTGTATATGTGTTTGGGTAATTCAGATGAAGACTCCACATTTGGAGGACAGACATATAATGCTCTACTATGTGGTGCGTTGGCATCTCGAAGATCCACTGCTTCTTTACAAACATTAAGAATATTTCTTCTGAAATCTTGTACTTCTGGATCCTTAACCATGTCAAATTCACAGACAGGCATGCCAATAGCAAAACCTACAGTGTTGAAGAAGCATGAGGAAACAATTGTAACTGATAGTTAAAGCTAAAGAGTCCTTCTATCAGTAACGGAAAAAGCATGCTTTAAGCAAAACACAACCTAAAATATTTGTGTTAACCACTGGCTTCTACTTGTATACGTAATTGTTTTATTTCATTCAAGAACAACGCAGTTCTAAAGTTAAGTGCACTCAGCAGTCACAAAAAAGGTTAGGAAACAGGTGTACATTCACTGAAGATCCTGGAAGCCTTAAATCACCACTCTCACAGTAAGGCTCCTCCTGGAAGAAAAGGACAAGTAATAAACTTCCTTTGAAGTCAGCACCAAGTTTCTAAGCAGACCAGAGGAGCTGCGATGTTCAATTTTTTTCTAAAACCCTGGCAGGATTATTGGTAGCTATCAGGACCATAATCAACTTTGCTTTCAACTGAATGACAGCTATTCATTTTTTTTTGATGAACTACACTATATCGAAATGTGACAAGCACTCAAAGAGATATTGAACATAGCTCTTTGGCATAGACTCATGCAATAAGAGTCTATTTCTCTCAGGTCCTATCTCAGATGTAATACTATTTACTTTAATGAGATTACTTGCATAAATAATTACTTATGCATGAACGTTCAAATGTAAACTTTCAATTGTCCTGTTGCATGGTTAGCTAACCACTGTTCTCCCTAAGTCCTGAACAGGTTAAGCTTTATAAAATAGAAGTAGTTTACTTATGATGCATTCATAACAATTAAATAATTTAACAATTAGGAGCACGCAAGAACAAGTATTTCCAGTTGACAAGTCTCTACCACTGCAATGTACATCTGTTAGCAACTAAATGGGAGTGGGTATGTTTGTACTGCCTGAATTTAGATACTTAACGTAGATGCTGAAACATATGCTACTTTCCCTGTGCTTTCTCAATGGATAATGGAAAATAAGCTACTCCAGAGATGATTCAAAACATCACAATTTGTCTGCCCTCTGCCCCTCCAACTTTCCAACTTCAGATGTTTTTGTTTCTGTCCCCTCCCCATGCTCTTTTTGTCAGAAGCGGAGGGGGGGAACCCACCTGATTTCTGAAGTTTTACTTTCTAAGCAACATAGAGCAGTATTAAAATGTGTGCTATTGCAAATGTGCTTTAAGATTTGTAGTTAAATCAGCATCTTTGGACATTTGATGCAACAACTGACAGTTACAAAATATAAACTTTGACAGGCACAGATGACAAACAACCCATTTCAATTCTTTGTTTTGTATTTTGAAGAGGAGAAGCCAGTTAAACAGATTAGCTATGTTTAAATAAAGATAATCTCACCTATTTCTCTATTAAGAATCTTTTCTTCTCTGTTACCTACTGGTTCAATGACTTTTAGAAAAGGCTGAAATAGTCGCAGGTCACAAAGTCTCCGTGTTTCATCAAAAAATTCTTCTCTTTCTGCTTCTTGTGTAACACTTACAAAAATGTAAGAAGATTCATCTTGAAGGAGCTGATAGAGAGGGTATTTTCTTGCTTCTTTAAAGAGTTCATGTTTAATAGTTAGTAAGGTGGCCTCACGGAGGCATTCTAGAGTCACTATCATTCCATTTGGGAGAAGACATTCCACAAGGATCCTTGGTGGCATCAAGTGGATGCCCCATAGTTCGCCAGATGATGGTCGTGGAGGCATTTTTAAGTCTTTAGATAACTTTGTACTGGAAGTTTTTCAAGCAGTGATTCGTACAAGTAAACCTAAGTAAAAATCAGAAATTTAAACTTTAAAATACAAACATCACAAGGAATGTCAGATAAATTGTTCAAACACCGCTTATAATTGTAGATGAATATTCATGGCTGTATTTTACATTCATAAAAAAGACTTGATAAAACTGATGTCTAAGGAACTTGTATCTGATGTAAATATCTACTCAAATAAAACAGTTAATAGCAGAATCACATTAGTTTAGTAAAAATTGCCAATATGCATATGGTGTTAAAAAAATAGAGGATTAAATTTTTTACCTGAAGTTTATAATTTATGATTAGAACACTTAAATAGTATGGGGGATGAAAATTTCTAATATTCGAATTATTATTACAGCAATTTTTAAGCTAATCTCAAACCCATTTCTTCACATTTTTAATTTGGAAAGAGAAACATTTATTATCATTTGGATGAGATACAAACCACCTGCTCTGCTCAGTTTCGCCAAACCAATGCTTCAATATTTTTTCTAAAACTTTTTCTCATCCCAAACCTCTTAAGTGTTCAAGTACCTCTAACGTAATTAAGTATTTATAAAACCTCTAAACTTGATTTTAGGAATCCATGTACACACAAGACTTGGCCTTAGCTTTTTTAGATCAGCACAAGCTACTTACATCAACAACAAACCCTTTTTCTCCCAAGAATGAGACAGAAGAACTGAGCTCTATTAACACTTTTTGGTTGGGCTTGTTTTGTTTAGGATTAATTCCCTGGTCTAGTTCCCTTTGGCAGCCACATGAATGTCTTTGACAAGCCAAAGGAAAGGAGGGGAACCCAAGTCTCACCTAGCAGCACTGCCTTACGCCAACTTAGAGCAGGTACAAGAAAAAAATTGTATCTGGACAGAGCAGAGATGTCCTACAGCCCTGTAGCCAAGAACAGATGCCAAACAAAGAGCAGAAGAACTAGGCAGGCACACAGTGATATTTCACTAATAAACTCTCCTAATCACTACCTATTTTTAATTTCCTTAACCAGAGGCAGTATTTATGTAATTGCAAAAAACATCCATCAAGAACTATTGAGTTTGTCCAGGAAGTTCACACACAAAAACTGCTGGCATTCTGTGACAAGAGTGAAGAACATTCCCTGTCACAAAATATTTGCTTTTCTTTGTTCTGAAGCCTGCTACTTTCACCTGATATCCTAGATTTCTTGTAATGAAACAGCTCCTTATCTTTGCATTCAGTGTTCTTAATTTCACAGAAATCCATCAAGTCCTCCCCACTACATCTTTTCCATAATAGTCCCTGATTATTTAGTCCTCTGCCCAAAAGTAGTTCTGTATTTTTGTTAATCTCTTCCACCTTTACCATACCCTTTTTGCAATGTAGGGGGGGAACAATCTGCACACCACATTCAAGGTCCAAACTGAGCACATGTTTACATAGTGACATAATATTTTCTATTGCTTTCCTAATAATTGCTTTTCTAACAGTCACTGAACTGCAAGACATTTTCACTGACCTACATACCATAGACCTAAGCTCTCATTGCAGAATACTAAGTTAGCACAGAGGCCATCACACATTATGCAAATCTTGAATAGTGCATTACTTACAGTTAGCCCCTAATTTCATTAACTTTGAGAGAGGGTAGTATCAAGACATCTAAAGAGCAGTCCATCATCCATCACGCCTCCTCCATCAACCAAGTGTCCTGACAGCACAGGGCTAGGATAACTACCAGCCTATTATTCTACAGCCATTCTTAGTCAACTTTTAAGTCAAGAACCCTCCTAGGACTGCCCCTCTAACTTAGTTTCTCTTCTTAATAACACAAAGAGGGAAACCCCCAAACCAACAGCTTCATACTTCTGTTTCATCAGCCTTCTGAAAGCTCCAACTGTGGAAAAGCAATGAATGCTATGCTTGCCCTTTGCTCAGCAATTTAAAAAATGACATATTTATATGTATAAATATATATAATTATATATATTTACATACACATTAAAATACATATATGTAAAAAATTAAAATCACGATCCTCATTTCTGCACTTCTATGCCTTGGTACTTTATTTTCTGAAACATTTTCTTCCAAGTACATCCAGTACTTGCTTTTGCCACACTTCAGTTTGTAAAAAGCAGCATTAGAATGAAAATGATGTTTTCCCAAATCCACTACTTCCTCAGCAACTCTGAGTAGCAATAGGGTTGTCTTTTTTTGATCCCTCCTTTGTAGTTGCAGTTTAAGCTTTTAAAAATATCAACAAAAGTACTGAAGTGCCACTGCAGGTTTAGAAAAATGCTTTTCCACTAACGCCTCATGCATATTTAGAGGGCTTTGTAACTGACATTTTTTTAAAGAGCTTAAAGAAGCTGTTTTATTTTCCTCATCATTGTAATAGTCTCAGCAAGCAGATGCTGAAATGGAGTTCTAAGCACATTCACAGTGTATTTAAACAGCCAAACTTGGAAAGCTGACTGATTACAAAACATTACAAAGGAACCTAAATAACACCATTTAGCATAACTTGGAGAATTCCAAATTACCAATAACTATCCTCAGTTTACAGATAAAAATATACAGGAGGTTAAATAGCATCTTTTTGATCAGGCAAAGCATGAACAAGACTCCCTCTCCATACCAGTGAATCACATGCTTATTTACATTTCTTAATTACAAGCATAGGCAGAAACACATTACTGTTAAGGCATATACCAGCATGAAAACCCCATAAAACAAGAACATGCAGTTGTAAGAACTTTTCTGTCCACACATACAAACAAAGATAATATAGATGGACCACAATCAAATTAAATATTCACAGCACAGACTGAGTTTATACCAGCAGTCTTTTAAGTTCAGTTCCACAATCCTGTTGAGGCTTCTCTAAACTGACAGCCACAAGAGCCCATCTTCTCCCTGCCCAAGGCATGTGTTCTCATTCTTCATCATGCTGGCACTGGTGCTCCCTAAGCCAGCTCATTACATGGTCAGATGGATTAAAGTGGCAGAATGCTACTCACTTTGCCTTTCTGAGTTCGCTTCTGCTATTTTAGCTGCCTTATTGAGATCACCAAGGAGTCAGACAAATGCCAGGGTCTACACTGGAGAGTGAGCACAACTGCAGCAGTGCTGAGTGAGTTCAGCTTCAAAAATGGTGGTTCCACTGCAAATTTTTCCTCCCTCCCCATGAATAATTGCTAACAAAGAAATGGAGGCAGGGCTGGGGGACACACGTACTTATGAAATCCTTTCAGACAAGTATCTTTTCAAAATAAATGTCAACCTTGGCTTTTTAAAAATTTCAGATGTTAATCGCCAACTCAGTACCATTTCTTTAAAAGACTTGCAATCGGTCCCAAAGGGACACCCCAAAATCTACACTCTTTTTAGAGCAACTGCACCAAAACAGCAGCTTTTGTTTTAAACTGGGATACAGACATGCACTGGAACAGTGCATATAGTCATTCTCTGTGCACATTAATTTTACTTGCACATGTAAGCACGCCTCCAGGGTTTGGATTTGGAAAGCAAAAATGTAAACAGAAACAGTTTTGAAGTATAGTTGGCAGCTTGTGTTTCTGTGTACACTTTCAAATCTGGAAGGCTGCCTGGAATAAATAGAGTAAATTATGTTCTTCGAGAGTAAAAGGACTATAATTTTAAGAGAATTCTAGAGAGACGTTATTTAAATCCAACTAAGGGTACACACAAACACTTCAAATTAACACTACATCACACCTGCAATCCCTGATCTTCCAAAAACACCTTAAATTTTTTTCCCCTGCCAAAAGCTTCGGGATAGCACAGATGATAAGAAAGGCCAAACTCAAAGACACCAACTGATCAAATTGCATTCTTTTCAACTCATTACAGCCTTCCTAATCCATTCAGCACATTCTCCATCATTAACCTTGCTGAGCACCCAACTTAGAAGTGATCAAATTTTGAAACTCCATTACAAAAATAATATACATGGAGGAAGAAAGAGGGAAGTTAAACAACACACCTCCCAAAATACCAATTCCTACTTGCTTCCAGATACACTTATATTAATGCTAATTTATATAATCTGGTTTTTTACAGGATAGAAATCAGCTATAGCCTGATATAGCTGATACAGTCCCTTATTTAGAATAAGGGATTCCAAGTTTAGAAAATTTGGTTTCGGTAAACTATGACAGTTTTATTACTTCACAGCACTGAATTGTGCAGAACTACAGCAGTATGGTTAACTCAACTTCATTCTATTGAATATTTTATTACAAGTTACAGCCTACAGTTACCTTTCTAATGCCTTCTTGATGACAGACAAATACGCTAACTCTGGAAAGGTTTACATGACACCATCAAAGTTTGCTGCTCCTTCTTCTGAAAAGAATTCCTTCCCCTTGAGGAATAGAGCTCAGTGAGGGAGAAATTCAGTAAGAATTGTACTGCAGGAGAGTTAATACGGGTTCCTAACATTAGTACTCAAAGAAGTATTTTCTCTGTTCATAACTTAAGCAAACTAATCTTGGGACAAATTAACTTGAGTCAAAACCCCACACGTATTTTCCCCTAAAGACATCTGAGGCTACTGCAGCTGTTTTCACTGGACTTTTACACATAAAACCCCTGTGCATCTATAGCTCAGCAGGACACCCTGGCAGTATTTTTTCCACTATTAGTGTGTTTTGTACATTAACATTTTGTCAGAACACCCTCAAACAGGAGCGTCATTGATTTAAGTTTTGTGTGTCTTGCTAAAAGAAAGGACTGTTACTCTTCAATACAGATGGAATCTACATTATGTAAATGAGAAATTACCTTTCATGAGCTCTTCTATCAGAAGCTGCAGAGAACCCTTCCTTGCTAAAAGAATACTCATTTTTACAGATCATCTGTTTACAGATTAGATGAAGTGAATTGATTTTCACTGTCTAGAGATTACTCACAAACCTTCTACCAACTCCACATAGATATCAATATTTGGCAATTAAGATTTATACATATAAAAAAACCAGTTAACTGATAAGGCTTTTTTCCCCCGTTTCGTAAATTTTCTGTGGGCATGTTCTCCAAGAGAGGAGCTCCATCTAACATTAACACATATGTCTTATAAAGCAGGTGAAGACCCACTGTGCAAGTCTGTGGGCCATTCTAGAGAAAAAATATACTTTGTTCAGTTTAGGATACTTATTGTTAAGGTTGTCTGTCATCAGCACAAGCACCTACAGTTACTCTTCAGGCTCTGCAAGAAGGAAATTCTTCCATCTATGATGTACCAACTAGCAAGAAATCTAGCAAGCATAGAAGGAAGCAATAAGCATAAGTGTACTGTGCTGTAATACTGTATTAAATGTATAAAGTATGGGATGCTTATGCAAAGAGGTACACATTCCAGCACCTGAGAGAAAACTGAATAATTTTGCATTGCTATAAACATCAGCCAGCATTTCAAAATAAATTCAAAAGGACAGACTAAACACTCAATACAATTTTATCAGTCCGTACTTGAAACTGAATTAGTCATTCAGTAAACTACTACGCTTTAACTGAAGCCCTTTAGTTTTTCCAGTCATAAGACAAATCCCATTACATAGCTTTCACAGACAGGATGTAGCCATGTTTCATAGTAATTTGCAGTATCTTTGGTATCAAAGAGCTGCTCATTAGGATTTGTGTCTAGATTTGATTTCTTTTCCAGGTAGAAGTTTCCTCTAGAGTCTTCGCATTTCCTTAAGAAAAAGTATTCTACTCATTGAACAATCCAACTGTGTTTATAGATTCCGATTTACTGTGCACTCATGTGTAGGTTATATGATTTTCTTGATTATCTATCAAACTGACAGAAGTGTCAACTACAGGTATGTCCCCCAATAAGCTTTTTTTAACTTCTGGGGAATCCCCGAAACAAGAGTTATGGGGGGAAAAATAAAATAAAAAACTCTTGGGACAAGAGAAACTTTTCAGAATGCAAAACCTATATTCCACTTTGTCCCAGAGATTTGAAACTTTCTAAAGACCAAAATGTTTTAGTCTCATCTTCAGACACATCAGGCACTCCAAAACTCACCATGAAGAAAACTGGGCAGAGTTGTCTGTCTAATTTTGCTGCTGTCCAAACCTGCTGTGTGGTGACAGTAAGACTGCCCCAAACTAGATATTTTCAGTACTGTCCTTTTGTTCTTCCTGCTTGCCAAGCTGGCATTTTTCCAAAATCCAAGACGACTAGTACAAAGATGTCTGAAATTGTCCTCTATGAAAACATTAATACACACAGATTTAAACACTAGCAACATTGCTTTGTTTAGAATAGAAAGCAGGAGACTGTTGTATTGCAGTTATGTCTTCTAATTTCTTACGTATTACTTTCATCCTTACTATTTCACAGAAAAGGTACAGATACACAGAATTGCTTATCTAATCACAAAGAGCAAGGGAAACAAACAGAAGGATTTAACAGTTGAAAACACATCTTCTCAGCATTTCATCCCCTTCTGAAACAGGCAAGTATTTCCAAACACTACCAATTTTATTTGTAGTTACCTACTTCTTCCCTCCTGCAAAAACCAGTGCTAAATACCTTTGCCTTGTTCTAGACAGACCTAAAAAACCTAATGTTATTGGTAGCATCTGTAGAATTACAGTATAGCAGAAATACAAGATTATTCTTTCCTGTGAATGTAAAATCTCACTGGAAGTTAGTGAAAAGAAGTTTCAGTTTAGTTAGATACAAGAACACGGGTTAACTATGTTTCAAAGCTGTTTTCTTCAAAGTTATCTTACATGATTTTTTTTTTTTATGTTTCAGAATATAATATTCTTGGATTCTGGTTGTAGTGACTTTCAGAAGATTTACTATTGCTGAAGTCTTTTTTTTCCTCCAAGAGAACCAGAAGACCTTTTTAAATTCTTATTTTCAAACCCCCTTGCTCACCCTCCCCCATCTATGCAGGCATATTGTTTATAGCTTCACTCACTATCTGGGAGCCATGAAAACAGGATCACGAGAAAGAAACATTTGCAAGTTGTTGGTGACCTCTACAACTCCCACTACGACTGTGCTTTTTCCCTAGGGATCCCATGACATACCAAGAGTAGAATGTCTGTCCTAGAACATTTTCTTCCAGTTAAAGACAGATTTCCCCCCCCCCCCCTTTGTTAAACAAAGGAAAGCTTGGAATTAAATCTTCCTTTCTAGTCTGAATTCATTCAGTAATTCCATTTCTAGCTTCATCTCAAAGGAAAGGATTTTGTTATTTATAGAAGACTAGTAGTCATAAAGCACAACAAAAAATTAGAAAAGCAATGCATCTTCTCTTTACACTTCACATATCTGCTTACTTATTATTTCAATGATTAGCTTGGCTTGCTATGTAGCAGGGTGAGAATTACTCTCCCACCTGGCTGTGTTCTGGTTGGAGCTGTTCCTCCACAGCTAGGTGTGCACTCTGAAGCTCCGTGAGCAGCACTCAATCTTTCAAGCTCTTTAAATCAAAAGCCTTCAAGTTCATCAACAAAATCAAAGCAACATGCCATCTCGCACCAATGGAAATAAGGTTTTACTCTGATTACATATTTTTCTTTAGCACTCTATTTTATATGGGTGACAACATTTTTTATGTTAACGTAAAAAAGAACACGAAGTAGAAGCACACCACAAACCACATTCTGCTCCTTGCTACAAATACTAAGGGCTTCAATGTCAGGTTTCGCATGCAGAAATGTTCTGCTTTGGGAAATTAGTGCAAGATGATGTAAACAAAAGATTACTCTAGAATGTCTTTCATGAAACTACATCAGATAGGTAACAAATGTTGAATATATATAAAAATATAAAACTCCACCTTAAATAATGGTGTTTACTTTTCTTTCCATGTTTCTTCCCATCCTCCCACCTTCCTGGGATATTTGGAACCCAGACAGTAAACAGGATCTTTAAAAGCAGGAAGCACTGGCACACAGACAAGGACAAGGAGCCAGAGCAGAGTGAATCCAGGTGTTCTGCGCTCTGGTCTAGTCTGAATCTTCATCTAACATGAGCAGCTGTGTAGCAGAGCTGTAACTCAGATACTGGGCCTTTCCTGGTGCTGATCTCCCCCAGGCACATGACATTGGCTTTTAGAAGTAACTCTCTCTGCCGCAGCAAGATGAACCTCCAGTTGTATTGAAAAAGAGGAAAGATTTCCTCTCCCACTGTCCATACCTAGAAGGGCAGGGAAAGAACTGCAATAAAACACTGGAGGTGCAGCAGACCTCACACTTGCCTCTACCACAAGCAACAGTATCAAGAGCTTTCAGTCTACAAAATTCACCTGGCCAGCTCCTCTGAGTGGAGAGCACAAAGAAATGTATGTTTGTAAGAAAATTTCACTGAGATTAGGCCCACTTCTGTTTATTAATTTATCGCCACCTTTACTCAAAAGATCCACCCTGTGAGCCCTTCCCTTACTAAGAAGCAGCTGGAAAAGACATCAAACTCAGACTGACTTACTATTGTGTACTTCCCACATAACATTTCTTAGGTTGGAGTCCGAGAGCAACTTTAAACTGAGATAAAGGGTTTCTTCCATACTGAGTTACTCCAGACCCTGAAAGCAACTAATGCGTAAAAAAAAATAAATGCTTGGAGTGGCAGTGGAGAGCAGTATTTTTGCAACTTTGCAGGTTTTTAATATTAAACATAGAACAGTGAACTGGAAGACAGAAGTTTCCAGAAGTTTCTGTTCTGTAATCCAAATATAAATTAGCTTTCCATTTATTCTATCTTAACTAACTTCTGCAACCAAACAGCATTTATAGAAGTGTGGGTTTAGTCTGCATGGACTTACTGAATTCTGTTAGCAAGAAACATTATTTTATTTACCAGCAAACAGAGGATGAGATGCAACTTCACTTTTGCTAGAGCATTTGTAAGGAACCACATGCCTCAGCAAAAGCCATGGAAGTATGTTTTTTTCCTTTGTTTAAGCTCCTAAACTGAAAAAAACCAAAACAACACATTCTCCATTGAGGTATTTCTTAACTCCCTTTTTAAAACCATTTGTTGAGAGAAGGAAGTTTCTGGCAGAGTTAACACAAAGGCACAGCTACCTTAATGAAAAATTTCAGTTCTGCAGTTAAATGCTCTTGCACTATAAACAGCTGAAATTAATACAGTTCTTAGCAAATTGTCCTATATAAAGACACGTGGAACAAAATAGCAGGCAGACAATTCCAGTTCTTTGCAAACGCTGTCCTGTAGAAGTAGTTGCCTCCTAGTAGCCAGGAAAATACTATAGCTTTTCAAGAGTCAGTTAGGAATAATGAAGTACTACTCCCTAGTAGACTTGTCTGTGATACAGAGTCAATGGTGATTAACTAAATATTTATTTAGCAGTAGATGATAACCCTGCTGAAAGGTAAGCACCAACAGTTTTCCATAAAACATTATCAACAGACTTTTATTTACTCCAGCAACAGAGACTGTCCTGCCTACCCCACATCCCACCGTGCCACTCACACACTTGGTATACTCTATTCAGCTGCAAAGCATTTAGCACCACTACATGCTCCCATCAGGCTTCATCTCCCCAAAGGTCACAGATCACTTAGCTGTATTGCACCCAAGCACATCAGAAAACTGGGCCTTCTGTGTGACACAATACTGATTACTGACCAGTAGCGAATTAGATTTTTATAAACATATTTGACTGCTTTATATAAGTTACAAGTAAACCAAAGTTTCTCTGGAACCTAAAGGAGCATAGGTTTATTGTTCTAGCTGTTGACTCTGCTTGAATAGGACTTTTCTCTGCATTTACAGGTTGAATACCAAAGGAACAACCATGACTTGAGACACTAACATATTTACATTTGTGTTCAAGAAGTGCAAACAAACACAATTCATTGTGATTATGTATGTCATTAGGTCCTGCATGCTTCAGCCTGAAGTATAAAACTAGCTACGGTAAACTAGGACAAATGGTTCTTCAGCATGTTTAATCAAACATTTATAATTTCTGTACATATCTGTTTGAAGCATCTGCTTTGCAAACCCTATGTTGTGCAAACACGAAAGCATGATTTCAAGTGTGGGGCTACTGAGACATTAAGCTTGTTGTTAGTGCATCTCTTTTCCCTATACTTCAAGCTGTTACCCAAATTGTTTCTCTCATGAGGTCAGGGTACCAGCAACTTGTGTTTACTACATCTGAAAGAAATGGCTAATATTTGCCTAAATAGATGTTTGCAGTTAACATGAACTTTCCAAAGAGGAAAGTGACATAAGCTCATAGGTATTTAAACAGTGAATACCAGCAACATCTCCACAATAGTTTAAAGATTTCTCAACTTCCCAGCTTGGAAAGTCACTTTCATATCCAGATTAAATGCTTTGAGACTAAGGCACATGCTGCCTACTGCTACAATCAGAGCTCTGTACAAAGGATATATTAAAAAGAACGACCTTTACTTAAAAAAGCCAAGAAGATACTGGCAATAGTCAGTCACTGCTATTAAGAGAACTTTACAGATCTGCACAAACACATAAGTATTTTTAATACATGGTTCTTTGGAAACATTTTGTTAATGTTTTTGTAGGTGTGTATATTCAAAAAGACTGAAAGCAGTTTTCAGCCTGGTGAAGTTTAACCCTGGGATAGGAGGGGAGACCACAATAGTTTAAGTGTTTTGGATTTAATTTCAACCCATAAAAAACACCAATTAGGGAAGGGTGACTATATTGCAAATCATCTTTTTTTGTTCTTTAAATAAATAACCTGCTGACATACCAGGACAGCAAGAGATTAGAAGCTATAATAATGGTTACACTTCTCGTATCACCTTGCAGTTGCTTGTTATACTATCCTATCTGCTAATGTACAATGAAAGGCTTGGAAAAGAGGTGATGAAAGAAGAGTTGAAGAGCTGAACTGCAGAGTAATTTGACAACACATTTAAGAAGAGTTTCCGCAGTCAGGAATAGGTTTTGCTACCCTTTCCTTCATGTATCAACTCTGCCATTTTGTTGCTCATTGGCTTCCGTTTTCATCCTTTATCTCTCATGGCAGTTATGCCATCTTCCCACACATGTCAAAACATTCCAAGTTGGAGGTATCTAAGATCAAGGGAGTGCTGCTGAGCAGTGATAATGACTTCAGTGCTTTATCCTCCATTTCAGAGCAAGTTGAAGAGGAAGACCAGTTATTAGAATTTCACTAACCACAACCCTGGTAAGCAGTTAAACGTCAGAAAAAGTTAAACTTTACCTTCTCAATTAAAATGTTAAAATCAACTTTAAGTGCTTTCTTTTATCTAGCAACCACTTCTCAAAAAATTGACATAACTGGCTAAGTTTATCATCTATACTGAGAGCATTTCAATTTCATATATTACTTTTCTTACACCAAAACACAAACATAATTTATTATAAATCAATCTTTGTAACAAACTTGCTAGACTAGAAGTGGCACTCACAGGCACCCTATTTGGACACATCCTCAATTATACACCACAATCAAGACTATACAAGATGTCTGGATGTTGCTTAAAATTAGCTCTTCCATTTAGACACTAGAGGTTTTCTTGGGACAAGTGCTCTTCTACAGTACTTAACGTCAAAATTAAAGGAGATTTCAGAGTTTACAGCATGAAACTGCAAGAAGATAAAATACATTGTATTTTTCACTTTCCTCCCAGTGGAGGCTACCTTGATAAACAGGTAAGTAGAACTGGTTGCTCAACATCCACATGATCTTTTCAGAAGGCAGAAGAGCAGCAATTTTCAGTTTTATTAATATCACTGCCACTTTTATAATCCAGCCACAATATTTGCTGCTTATTCTGTTAAGAGCTGGGAACATAAATACAAAAATGAAGAATAAGCAGTATGTTTTATAATCTAAGCAGTTTAATGACCACAACAAGCATATTTTAGAGTGTTATTTGGAATGTAAGTTTTTACTTCCCTTTTCCCAAAGGAAGCTAGCTCTATCTAGAAACCTCTCTGTATGTTAGCACTATTAACTTTAATCTTTTAAACTATGCCTGTAGTCAAGAGTCAAGTTAGTGTTTTCCAGCCTTAATGAAAAGTAACTTAATGGCACAAGCACCGAAGTTGGATAATAACATACCTCATCTCACAAAGCACATTTGTTGAGTTCAAAAAACAAACAATTCATCTCCACTCCGATTGCTTGGTAAACCAGTGTTTACTCTCTGCTCATTCTTACTTTTTTTGTGCTTGTATTTTCACATGTTCAGTGTTTCATTTGCCTACATCTTTGCAGAGATCAGTCTCCTCACTTTTCTAGCAAGTCAGATGTCAAAGTCCCAAGGTACAGAAATTTTTTTTCTGTTAGATTTAGATCACAGAACAGGCAGGTATTTCTGTTTATAGGTTGATTTGTCTCAGATTAAATGCTGAATCTTAAATATTTTCTTTTCAGTAATGTTGAAGGTTTCTTGTACTTTGAGGATGTTCAAGAACTTGTTTCTTTGTTGACTGCTAATAGCTGAAAGAAGGAATAAGATTGCAACAAGGAGTAATTTTTTGCTGGCAGATTTAGTGGCCTCTGCAAGGATCCACAGCTAAACATCTGATAGTTTAAGACACTTTTCCAAGACAACAAATGCAATCGCAGCAGAAAATCCATGCCTCTGGAAGGACCATGACCCAAGTTAACAGCAGGAGTTAAAAATCAGGAACAGCCTTGGAATCCATTGGGCAAGAGTCATTCATCACCATTAACTGCCACATTAAGTATTGGCAAAAGACTAATTAGCATGGAAATAACAAAAACAGTTAAGTCTCAATGACAGAGAATTTTTTTGACATGTTGTACAATCTAGAAGGCAACCTTCCAGTTTTCTTTCTTTTCTGTTTGGACCTCCAGAGAAAACACCCAAGGGATGTTTCTCTACATTTCTTTGCCTTAGAAGAGGGTCATAATGTACAGCCAATAATGTGACTCAGCTGTCTCAAAATTTCAGGGAACTTTACAGTAAGTCTTAATCAATTCAATAAGTCTCCTGTATTCAACAAATATGCTTTGTGGTTCAGGACCCTCAAGAGCTACATTTGCAAGCATTTCTGAATCAGAAGCTGTAAGCAAAACTGCCAGAGTTGTCCTACATAGAAATCCATGAAGATAAGTTAATTTAAGCAAATGTGTTAATGGGTAGACAAAAAACCAAACCAATCTATTTGAGGTATATATAACCTTCTACTGGTAAAAAGCAATGAGGCATGAAACAAGAGATCACTGAATCTCAAGTTTTATGTTTGACCCAACTGTTCTTGAACTAGACTGAAGGAGTCATTTACTTCTATTGCTGCAAGTTAGCAACATGCCAGAGAGGTGAAAGCTTCAACAGTACTCCATCATTCTCTCTCCTTCAATTTCACAAAGGTAAGCTGATTTCTTTGAATTTCGTTTTTACATTTCTAGAGTTCAGGTATTTCAGTACAGTTTTTCTAAAAACAGACTATAAACATTCCCAGTGAGCGTCCCTTGGTCAATTATGCCTGCTAAGTGTTTTTATTCCCCACACTACTGGCTTTAAGAAAAGAAGACTTTTAATAGAGAACAAGTGATGATGTCCACTCTTCCTTACATTTCTTGTTTGAAATACACAGGCTTCTTAGACTGCCTTTCACAAAATCTGCATCCAGAATTAACTAGAAAAATACTCTTCTAGAATTGAAGTGGAAGTGCACGCTATGTAAAATATGTTGGGGTTGTTTTTGCTTGGTTGGGGTTTTTTTTGTCTTTTTTTTAAGTTAATACTATAGCAGTGCTGCAGGAAAAATAGTTAATACTTCAGAGTATTATTTCTGGTTCATTTAACACTCCATTAACCATTCAGAAATAGATTTACAGAATAAATTCAGTTGGATGGAACCTCCAGAGGTTATCTGGCCCAACCCTGTACTCAAAACAATTCACATATGTTTGGTATCCAAATAAGTATCAAGAGAAACAAATCTGTTTTCTCTCTCCACTGCTCACACTTGGATTAAGATACTACAAAGAGAAACTTGCAACAGAATTCTTTGCCATGACACATTCAACTTAAAGGGCAAAAGAAAATTCCCATCCAGTTTTAGCGTAAATATTTTTGTGGCCTCTTCTAGCCATAGCTAGAATTTCAGACAGGCATCATCACTTGGAGCAGCTGGATGTCTGGCTTTTTAAAAGGATGAGACAAAACTCCTACAAGCATGGAATGAAACACACAAGAAGCTGCAGAAAACCCAACACTACCTTAGCTTACACTACAAGCCACAAGTCTGTTTCTTCAGTTAGCCAAAGTACAAACTCTTATTCCTTCCCTAATGTTCCCCCTCCAACTCAATTACACACACAAAAAAGGCACATATGGCACGTTTTTCCTCAACTGGGTGATTTACTAGATCTCACACATTTTTCAGTAATTACAAAACAGTAAGTAATAAGATAAAACTTAGTTTTATAATGGTATTTTAAGACAACACTGGAAAGACTAATTTTGCGATATTATTCCCACTCCAATTATAAATCGTAAAAATCAGTTTCCTCATCAAAGTTTAAAAAAAATCTTAGCTTCCCCTCACCCAAATACAATATTTTTCAAATGCCCTATTAACTACAACCTTTGTTAACCCTGATTAATGTACTCAACTAGGCAAAGTAAACCTACATATGATACCCATCTACAAGATGCTAGTATTTCTTGCATGATTTGGCATTAATGTATCATCATCCCAATTTCCTTTCCCCCAAAACAGGCAAGAAAAGCAATAGCAACACTCTTCTATTTGGAAGCGACTAATATTTGCAAGGTGTTCAGAAATCTGAGTATTCCTGGCACCCAGAGAATCTACACTAGAGGTCTAGAAGACCACATAATGAATGGACTTTTTATGTACAAAATTTTTTAAGAAAGCAGTTTTTGCAGACTACATGTCAGCCTTAGGCTTATTGTCTAGCCATTTACAGATAGTTTTAACTCAGAAAGAAATTAAAGCTAAGATGATCATCGAGGTTGTTCAAAATTGTATTATACGTGACCAAGCCATCAAAAAGCACACTATACAGATTTGAATCTGAGGAACAACTGTGATCAGAAAGTCCATTCTTTACATGATAACACCTTTAAAAGGTGCTATTTTCTTCCAATAACTGAAAACCTTTTATGATATACTTGGTCTTGTGCGAGAGCATGATGGTAAAGCGTGAAACCCTTGCTTGTTGCAGGAATTCCTACTCTAAAGCTTCCAGCAACTTTTAAAAAGTGAGTTATCCAGGAAGAAGTATCCTCCATTTGCTTCCAGAAAGCAGGAATAGCCTGATTGTCAGAGAAACAGTTAATTAAGTATTGAACTACTTTATGACTTCCAATAAAGCACAACTGCTTTGTAAACAGCTCCGCTATACCACCTTTCCCAAGGAATACTCCAGAAAAAAACCCACTCAGTTTCATTATTCATGCAATTATATGGCAACAAGAAGCAAAACAAATTTGCCATTAATACAGAATGACAATTTGAAGCAGCCAAACTAAACCACTTTGGCACGGATTTGTAGGCTGGGCTTGGCGTGCTTTGAAAAAAAACATGAAACACTGTCTCCAGGTTGCTAAGAATGGCATCAAGTTAACACCTATGAAATGCAGGGCATCTGCTCCAGTCAAACTCTGCAGTCAAACTGCAGCTCTGAAGTTGTTATATTTATTGTCTTAATGAAACAGCAGAATATTTCATGGGTCACATAAGGAATTCTGTGGTTTCATAAATTAATCTGTAAACGGTATGAGCTTGGTTGATGTGTGGTTTGTCTACGTGACGACATTGGCTAAAATATGCTTCCAAATAACTAACCACTCTGGAAAAGCTTGCCAATGTTACTGAGAATAAAGTTACTTAATGTGAAACTTTAAGTTCACATGGGGCTTTATTTCAGAACAGCTTACCTAGTCAGTTCCCCATAGTAGACAAACCATTAAATCCCATCATCCTGAGTACTGGAATATTCCTAGAACTAACAACATTTACACACAACAAGAGGTGGACTTTGATTATTACATTATTGATTATTGCATTAAAGAATCGTAGCATGGAAGCAACAAGTGTGAAAACATCCCTATAAATTAATTGTGATGTGGGAGAAGTTCAAGAATTATTTAGATCATGATGGGAAAGTTTCTAACTTTATCCAACGTGATAAATTTGAAAGCCCACCATAGCTCAAAGACGGGATGTGAGGGTACAAGTGACTAACAGAAGAAATCTGGACTCCGTTCTATTAAATACTAGAAAACCCAGATTCAGAATCCAGTTTACCACACTCCTTTACAAGTTTGCTGCAGAATGCTCATAACTGCAGAATGAACTCAAGCAAAGCTGTCTACTTTTAAACTTTCCTTGTGCTTGTTCTGAACATGCGCTGTTAAAGAAATTGCAGAGACATACCAGTAACAGCAGCAGAAGTAACAGGTCTGATACCTTAATAACTTCAGGAATACTGAAAACAGCAACAAAACCCCCCAAAGAAAAGCAAACATGCAGTTTGTATGAGTTTGGTCAAAGTTTTGTTACCATTCAGTCTACTAGAAGATACATAAGTACTGGTAAGAAAAAGCAGTTTCATATGTAACATCAATAAAAGCAGATTTCTGGATAACATGAAATAAGTTTTTACAGGTAGCATAGATGGGACGCTGCTATTTTAAGTCGACTGCAGCTGGAAACAGGAGATTGTATGCCACCGATTCACACACATACCCAGTCGGAAGATGCTCTGCTCCCACTGTCATAAACTATCCCGACCGTGAGCCTACACACGCTCCATCACAAGAACTGCTGAAACATATTTATAGAAAATAGCTGTATTTCGTGGGTGTGCGGAGCCACACTCCAAAGCAACAAGCCACTACGGTTTTTCCTCGCTCAGGTCACGTCCCTACGAGGGAAGACCCACAAATTAGGATTTGGCGGAGGAACGCCTTGGAGCTTTCCCAGCCGAGGGAAGCCCCACCGCAGCGCTCCTCCAAGAGGACACAGCCGCGCTCCGCCCCCCCCAGCCACCCGAGGGTCCTGCATCCCCCTCCGGCTGCCGAAGACAAGCAACACACCCCGCAGCCTACAGAAAGCGGCGCTCTGCTCCGCCACCGCCCGGCCAGAGTGCCGGGACACCCCCGACCACCGCCGCGG
This sequence comes from Gavia stellata, assembly GCF_030936135.1. Classification (NCBI taxonomy): domain Eukaryota; kingdom Metazoa; phylum Chordata; class Aves; order Gaviiformes; family Gaviidae; genus Gavia; species Gavia stellata. The sequence goes on from NC_082604.1 coordinate 21,929,416, forward strand.
GACGCCCCGGAGAGCGCTGCCGTGCCGCAGGAGAGCCAGGCGGCGCCAGCACCGACCCCCGCCTCACTCACCTCACAGCCGCGGCCTCCCCACCTCCGAGCCAGCCCGCAGCCACCGCCCCGACGGGCAGGGCTGGGCCGGGCAGCGCCCCGCAGCACTCGCAATCCCTTGAGCCCCCCCACAGCCACCACTGCACCCCTCGGCGGGTGACTGTCCCCCCCCGGGCGCTAGAAGAAACGGCGCCGACAGCCCCCGCGCCGCTCCTACGGAGCCACCTCCCGCACGGGCAATAACAGGAAGGGAGCGGGGCCCTGACCCCGGATGGGGATGGCGCCGCCCGCCGGAAGTGGAACAGCGGCGCTCGGGGGGGGGGGGAGGGGGAAGGCTGTGGCCGGCAGCGCGCGTGCGCCGCCGAGGAGGGGCTCAGGGTGGTGCGCGGTGCGCCAGTGGAGGGGCGCGACGTGACGTCACCGCGCGGTGAGGCGGCCGCCCCGGCCCCACCCGGCTCCCGCCCCGGGGCGCTGCCCGGCTGCTCCTTCCTGTCAGCCCGGGGCCGCTCCCTCAGAGCCCCCGCGTCGGTGTCCTGCTGCCACCTAGCGCGGCGGCGGCGGCGAGGCCGCAGCCTGCGGTGCCTGCCCCGGCGCTGGGACGTGCGCCGTCCCGTTGGCCGGAGCTGCCGCTGCCGCATGATTACCGCACCGGGGCCCTGGGGGTGACCTGGCTGGAAGCCAGTTTTCGGAAGAATAACGGGCTCGTCCTACCCCGAGCGAGCGGGGCGGGACAGGCTGGCGCTGCGGCGCGGGCCCAGCAGGCGCTGCCTCTGTCCTCTTCATTGTCGTGAACTCCTTACGGCCGCTCTGTGTCCACAGTGACGCTGCGCCCCACGCGCGGAAGAACGGGTTTGGCCGAGTCCAACGCGCTCTTGTCCCTTTTCCGTGTTGGAGTGCCAGTAACGCCTGACGTTTTGTTAAAGTTTGGGCTGCCGCTGGCGTCAAGTCGCTGTGTGTGAATCTAGCGGCTTGTTGAAAGGGAGCGGCCTAGCGAGTGAGCAGCCGTACAAACCAGAAAGCAAAGGGAGGGAGAACACCTTGAACGCCTGCTCCCCGGCGGTTTGGGGTTTGGGGTCAGAAATGGGAGTGCTGGGCTGGCTTAGCTTGGTGAGAGCCAACAAGACACAGCAAGTGAGGATTGTATTGAGGTGATGACAGGAAGGCGGCGACAGGGATAACCTGGGCGATTAATCAGTCGGGCATCTCAGCTAATCGCTCTTTTTAAAGGGGTTTTTATCCTCTCAACTGGAGAGTCAGAGTCGGCACGAGCAAGTTTTGGAGCCAGGTGTGAACGTGGTGAGGGCGTCGGTGAATTCTCTTCCTTGAAACGCTGCCCCAAGCCCCAGGGCCCAGCACGGGACCCGATTCGCGGCCGTGGCCAGGCTGAGCCGCTGCAGGTGGCTCCGGCGATCAGCGGGAGCACCGGCCTCGCAGGCCGCGGCTAAAGGTGCCCCAGCAAACACACAGCAGCAGTGGCTCCCCTGGACATACCTGGCTGAAAGCTGCCTGTTTGCTGCTTCTGCTACAAATCGCCACGGACTGTGATTCTGACCTGAGGTGACGTGTCTGATAAACGGGATTTTTGTAAGATCTCACAAAAATGAGTAATGAGTGGGGCTGACTGATGGATTCCTAGGTGGGTTGGCTGATCGCTAGCACAAAGTCTTGGTGATGGTTTCAGCTTGTAGTGACTTCTCAATGCTTTCCTGTTCCAACAAAATGGGAGAAAATCAACCGAAACGCTGTATGCTTTGAAGCAGGATGGCCCAACCATAAGGGTGAGGCCTGCGCTGCCATCCGTGCGGCTTGAAGGGAAACTAACTCACTTTGGCTCTGAATAGCATCAATATGAAGATGTTTATATATATAAATTCAGGTTAATTGCAGTTTCTGCTGCGGAAAACAGAAGGTGCCAGAGCAAAGAGAGATGAAATAACCTTGTGCAAACCCACAACTCAGATTTGACCGCGCAGTTAGATGTTTGGAGCTACTTTTCAGCTGCATTTTAGCCCGTAATGCCAAAAAGTGTATTTCGGAGACTGTGTGTTTCTGTGAGATCATTTCAAAAGCCGTCGGATCTGAAAAGCCAGCGGCTAGCTGGGGCTGGAGGGGAAAAGGAGAGCGTCCAGCAGTGTGACAGGGCCCCATGTAAGCTGAAAGCCCCGGTACAAGCGCTGCAGGAGCGTAACACGAGTGGGGCAGTTGCTGATTTCATAGGAGCTCTCTTCCAGGCGGAACCGCCTCCTCACCCGCGGCACCCGGCGAGGCACGGAGGACTAAACCCACCCGGTTCCGCTGGTGAGCGGGCGGCGGGCCCTGCCGCCCCGGGCTGCCGTGCGCCGCGGGCCCCGCCGCGCAGCCCATGCGCCGCCGGCGCAGGCCCCGCCCCGCCGCGCTGCGGTCACTTCCTGCAGCTGGTCCCGGCCGTGCCCGCCGGCCCCGGCCCTCCTGCGGCCTCGGGCACCGGCTGAAGTTGTGCGGGGGTAAGCGGCGAGGGGCGCCGCGGGGGGCCGGGGCCGCCGCTCGCAGCCCCCGCCGGCGCGGTAGGTGCCGCCTGGGTGCTGGCGTGGGGCCGGGGGGGTGCGCGGCGGGGCACGGCCCGGGCCTCGGCGGGTGGGGGCAGCGGGTTTGTAGCAGGGCTGGGGGCTGGCCTCGCCTGCCGGTGCGGTATTACGGGGGGCTCGCAACGTTCCTGCCGTCTTCGGGGTGCTTAAGCTACTTCGGTGATGCGGATGGCTGCGCCTGCCTTTCTTTTATGTTGGTTTTACAGCTGCCCTTCCAAAACTGTGTGTTGGTGCCTTGAATTCTTGCTCAGGTTGCAGTCATTCCGAGGTAGGAGATACCAGGGCTTTTGATCTCTTAAGACTCCGTCACCAAGACTGCAAGGCATGCAGCTTTGCAGAAATGTCTGCTAGGGTGTCAGCAGTGGTTTCTGATACTCCACTGATGTAAGAGAAAAAAATGCCCTTAGTTTCTGGCTTACTAAATGTGTATTTTCATAAGTAGAGGGTGAGGAGGCCCAGCACCTTGAGGTAGAATTCTGTATGGTGTGTGTTTATTTTGGTGCACTGTCTTTGATCTCTGTAGCATTATGAAATGACCCCGCCTTTCAGGATGAAGTTCTGTAAGACCAGTCTGTGGCCAAAGGTAGACTTTCTGGCAAAGTTAGGTTAATTGATCTCAATATTTTGAGATACAAGCAGACTTGAGAAGAAACGCTTCCTGCCTTGAAAAAAAAAACACACCAAACCCACAACTTGTTCATCGTTTGTATAGATTTCTGTCACTGTTTTTAGTTGCCTCAGCTGCATTTAAAAACTAACTCTGGTGGGAACACATGGCACATACGTGTCTCGCTGTGGTTTACACTTATGGCCAAGGAAGGTCACATTTTGTACATGCCTTCCCCATCAAACGGTGCTCAGATTTAAGGCCATACCAGTTCCTTCCCCAGAACTGTGCTGTGGACAGCTGGGGAGGTTGTGCCCTGTTAACTGTGCCACCAGCAGTGGCCGGGTACTATCAGGCTGTGGTACTCGGGGCATGGAGGCTGGGTCTCCTCCTTCAGTTCTGCGCTTGGGGTGCCCCAACCTGAAAGCAATGAGCAGGGCTGCGCGCCTGTCTCCCTTGCATCCACCTGAGGACAACTGGCACGGAGTGGAAGTATATCCTAGCTCATACGGCGTGTAGGAGGAGGCATGGCTGAGATCTGAGAGACGCTGTCTTCAGGCAGAACATCTCCTCAGCTCACCCTGGAAAGCTGCAGGTCCCTACCCTGCCTCGGGAGGTACCGTTATGTGCATGAGCCCTTGGTGATGGAGGTTCCTCATTCCTTTGCTGTTTTCTAGTGTAAAAATTTTGCAGCTTCTCATGTGAAGGGCAAGGAGGAGTCAAAGATGTCCTGTTACCTTCTCCTGGACAGGAGTGACCAGCAGTGGAAGGTTAGAGGGACATGTAAATAAGCTGAATTTAAGTGATTCTTTTTTTTTTTTCTTTTAAATAATATCTGTAAAAGAGAAATCAACATAATTCGAGCAATTTCAGTGATGAAAGATCACCATTAGAAGAAAGTCAGAGTTGCATATGCCAAGTCCAGAAGTTCTAATTTTAAAATTTCCAATGCAGCCTTAATTTTATCTTCACACTACTGCTTACTTTAAGAAACAGTAAATGACTTTAAAATTAAAGATTTTCTAAGAATATAACATTATACTTTTCCCCCTGTTGATGCAGATCCTGTAAGCACTGTGTCCTCTCTTGTATATGACAAATCCCATCCATGACAGTTGCATATGGAAGACCTGATGCAGCAAACACTCATGCAAAATTAAGCAGATGGATCCCGATTGCCATTTACTGTAGATCTCTTTATGTTATTCTGTGAAGTATTTAGCTATAATTTACTCCCATTTTAAGGTAAGAGGCCCATTACGGTGGTGTAATAAAACTCTGAAATTGGATGGCATACTTACCTGCTTGCATAGTTGATCTAAACTGCCTTGATAGGCCTGTGTTATGATATATTTAACCATCATTAATATGAACTTGTTCCATCTGTAGCCCCACTGAAATTAATTAGACTGTCTACAGAGTACTAGTTGAGGAAACTAAAGATAGCAAAATCTTACTCCATAGTTCTGTTTAACCAGGAACGCGTATGCTGAAAGTTGGAGAGAAGCTAGGTAACACTACAGAATTTACACTGCTGATGGATGATTTGCACCACACCATTCCTGTGTTTCCTCTTTCTTCTTTGTGGTGGATTCCATTTTATCTTGCTTCGGTTAGGTTTCGTGATACTGGTTTTGAATTTGTTTTTGTGGTGACATCATGTTAGGTATTCTGGAATTTCTCAGAGCCTTGATGGTGGAGGGCTGTTTAAAAACATAAAAACTCCTGGTGGCTCTATTACTGTCTTAAAAGCTTGTCCCCAAGGCAATGTGTGCTCTTCTTTCTTTTTTTTCTTTTCATTTCTTTTTTTCCTTACCTTTAGTTACTAGTAATAACTAAATTGCCTCCAATGCTTTTGTCACTTGAGTGCTTTAGTCCCACTGATTTTCTTCTTTTTCTTTTTAAATTATTTTTTATTTTTCCTGATAGAACATAGGCCTCTCTGCGGCCAGACTTACAAATGTACCTAAAAATGCAGGCATCAGCTGGGATTTTCCATAGCTTGAATGTAGCAAGGTATTTATCTCATGCTAATTTTAGCAGATTGAAAATCCCAAAATTTATCCCAGATAAATGCTGTCTGCTTCTCCAGGTTCCTAAATGCCTTTGAAGTCAAATTCTATTTTCAAAAGCAACTTAGGAGCAAAGTTCTGAGGTGGCATTTAATTTACCTTTCCCTAATTTTCCAGAAGTGTTATTTTAAAATGTAGATGTAGCTCACTGCTTAAACAGACGAACAAAGCCCGTAGCATAAACATGGTTGCTACCAATGCAGCCTTAGCTGGAAGTGATCTGCAAAGGCTAAGATAATGCTTCTCTCGATCCCAGTGTAGCAGTGAACAGGATTTGTTACGATAAGAAGCTAATAAGACATTAACAAAAGTAGCTGTGCCTTGATTCATAGTATCACAGCTCTGCATTATTCTAGGAATGTTCATCCCGAGCATTAGATGTGATTTATAAACTTTAATTAAATAAGCCTCTCAGAACCCCTTGTTGGAAATGTAGGGTTAGTTCTAAGAACTTGAATTAACTGAGAAATAATTGAATAAAGGTTAATATGGGATAAGCTCTCCATTTTGCAGAAGAAGAAGAAGATACAGCTTTAAATGTTGGATCAGTTGTAGTTAGTAAAGGAAACACGAAGAATAGCTCAAGGTCATTCAACAAGACTATGGAAGAGAGAGCCCTTGGGAGCTGACTGCGTACAACAAGGTGTGCTCCAGTTGATTCCCACTCTTCTGCTTTTGTTGACTGACTTGAGAAAAGTTAACTGTAGAATATCTTTCCTCAGGAAGGTCTTTGTGAGTATTTGAGGGGGGGGTGTGTGTATGTATTTTATATCTGCCTATATAAAATAAACCTGCTTTGAAATATTTGGGTTCTTTTTAAGTCATCAGTGGCAGTAATACATTGTAATATTTGTTTAGATCTTGGAGTGTGAGCTTGTCCTTAGGCTGCCAAGAGAGGATGTGGCTAACGGTTGTATCCCTCCCATTCCCATTAACACAGCTGTATGTGCTGTGCATGTTGTACGTCACATCTCCTCACGGTCATGGAGCAGTGAGGCGGGCGTGCTGTTGGTCAGGTACTATGGGTGGTTAGGAATCTTCACCTGTCTATGAGGGTGCCGTGGGGTACTAACAACTACATTTTGGACTTCAATCCACTTCTTATATGCATATCTTTTAATCTGGCCCTTGTTGTCCGGGATGCTGCTGTTCCTGTGGGGTAAAGTGTTATAAACTGACTTTATCCTGCTTGGCATTGTGAAAAGGCATAAATTAGAGGCAATGAAGTTACATAAGTTGTCCCCTGGACTGTCGAAGTTCCTGTTAGCGCTGCTTATTTCAGCATTTGTGTCTCTCTGATCTAGAGCTGAAGAAGACTCCTCGTCCTTCAGAAGCAGCACTCCCACAGTCTTCCTGGCCAATGATTCTTCTACAGCAAGCAGAACTTCTTCCTCAGCCTGAGAAGCCTTCATCTCTTCCTATGTCAGTGGTTACAAGGCCAAGAGCCAGCTCACCACTGTCCCCACCAAAATCTCTCGGACTGGGGCCTTCCTTTCATCACACACAAGAAGAAGAGCTTGCAAAGGTGGTGGAGCAGGACCCTATGCTGGAGGAACTATGTAAGCCTTTGTGCTGTAAGCTTTGCAATGTTACTCTGAATTCAGCGCAGCAAGCCCAGGCTCATTACCAGGTAAGGACAGTAGCAGGAGGCACAGCTTTCAGGGCTGCTGCATCTGCAGCTTGTGTAGACATACGTGTGCCAGCGTGTGCACTGCCAGTAGCGTTGCTGTGGTAGCACAGAGCTAAGTGTGGGCTAATGCACGAGGACTAACTTAGCTTCTCAAGGGGATTTTGAGTGCTGTGTTGAGATGGCTGCGTATCATCAGCGGCATTTGAGTTAGCTCATCTGAAGCTACCTCTGCACCATCTAATGGACTGGAAGTTGTGGCTAGAACTGCTCTGTAGGCATATCTTCACCCTGCTTGAATTTGCTGGTCGTCCAGACATGCTGCAGTGCTCTCATTTAAGGTGTCATCCCTGGAGCATGTTGTGAGAACTTTGACCACAGGGACAGAGGAGTAGTACCAAGATGGCATGGGTGAAAAGACAGACACTCATAATTTTCCTTCGTTTTATGCAATCTGCTTTCCACCATCCGATAAAACAGAACTTCTGATTCCACAGACGTGATTTAGTAAGGCCTGGATGCATGTTTTCTGCTGGATCCAGCAGTGCAGTTAGGAAAGGGAACTGCTGCCATGTACTCATCACTTCCTACTTCTTGAGGTTATGCACTGATCTGCTGGTGGGGCCATTTATGCAAACTTTTTCATCTGCTTTGGATAGCATTAGCTGAGCCAGCTCAGACCAAATTAATTTTGTTCAAGCTGGTCTGGTTGACTTGTCTGAAATAGGTTAGGGACTATTTGCATATACTTCTTTGCTGAGAGATCAAATATTTCATGGTCTTATGTTATGCCATTTTACTAGTGCTTCTCTTACTAGTGCTATATTTGTGTGACATGTGGAGATAGTAACTTTCTCCACCAGCAGATCCAAAAGGGTGGTTGTCCATATCCTCAGGACACCAGACCCAGACATCAGATTTGCTGTTAGTCCTGAAACAGTGATGTCGTGCCAGTGAAGGGGTAGATTGAATTAGTGTTACACTTCAACATCTGATTTCTGCAGTGTTTCTTCCATGAGGGGACAGAAGTGCATTTATAGTACGTAACTTGCATTTATGCATATGCCTTACTATATATCCGCAATGCATATACACTCTCATGTAGCTCTATCAGGTACACCAAAAAGAACTGTAGTATATGTTTTGCAAAAGAAAATAAAATATGAAGCAGGGTTTTTTAGATTCAATCTCATGTCCTAACTCATGCTTGCAACCTCACGAAAAGAAGTGTGTGTGTGTGTGTGTGTGTGTGTGTTCAGGCTTATCAAAAAGCTATGCAAAGCAGTTAATGTTTCATGTTTAAAATACAAAATACTAGTTTTAAGTGAAATGGAAACAGATTGAGGAACTAATTGTAACCTTACTGATTTGAGAAAATCAGTTGAAAATGAGGCCCAATTGTGCTAGCTGATGAGCATTTTGGAGAAAGGGGGGATGCCAGCATTTCTCAAGTTCAGAGCTGTTATTTTCTGAATGACAGCTCCTTTACCTGAGGTGCCATCTTCATGGCCACTTTCTCATTCCGGTCTCTGGAACCTTTTTCTTTCAGTGTAAGATACTATTATTAGGACAGCAATTAATCTGGGTTCTCTTTCCAGGGTAAAAACCACAGTAAAAAACTCCGAAATTACTATGCTGCCAATAGCTGTCCGGCACCTGCCAGAATGAGTAATTCGGTTGAGCCTGCCCCACCTCAGGTTGTCTCCCTTCCAGCTCAGGTAAGGCATGGGAAGGTGACTGAGATCATGCTGCTTACTTGTCACCTAACCCCCAATAAGGATAACTAGATCTCACACTTTGAGGATTACTGTAGGAGTTGGGAAAGAATTTTCCTTGTAATGGCACAGGATGGTGGAAATGGCCTGTTGTGAGCTGTTTGCTTTCCTTTGAAGACGCAGATACTGATCTGCCCTGGCAGCAGAATATTGGACTTGAAATGTTCTATTTCTGCATAGCAAATACTTTGATTCCTAGGTAAGTCCAATGTGCTGCCGATTACGGTTGTTTAAGGGCAGGTATAAAACAGCATTGTTGGAGCTGGATTTGGACGCAAGGGTGTGGCATCCGCTCTGCACACTCATCCCTCCATTGTGTGAGTGAAGCCTACATGGAAAAAGTGCTTAGGTGCTCCTACACCCATTGCCCAGGGCTGTTATCTAATTCCTCTTTTGTTGTTCCTTTTGCAGTGCTCATTCCTGTGTGTAGGGTGAATGGATGGGTCCCTCCGTGATCCAGATTAATTCTATCTCAGGCACATTATAGGCAAAAGAGATGATTTTTGCTTTCTTCTTCATCATTTCTGATTGTCATGGGACTTAACAGCTAACCTGTCTCTTGCATGTGACTGTCCAGGGAACCACAGCTGGGCTGCAGGGATCGAAGCTATACCTGTCATTTCCAAAAGCATAAGCCTCTGTTACCTGTACAAAACTAACGAGCATTTGCCATAAGTGGCAGACTGTTATATGTGCTGTCGGAGCTGCCAGAGGGAGAGTCAGTGCCATGTAAATTGACTTTGCTGCTCATGGAACTGAATTGAGAGGGCATGGGGTTCAGTCCTGGGTAGTGGGACGTAGGTGCTGTACCTGCTAGGGTATCTGATGTGTTTTTTAATGGAGAAAATGGTCCATGACAATAAAAAGACCAGTCTGGGGCCATGTGAGGATTAATGTTGTTAATGTAGAAGTCAGAATTGTGTACGTGTGTCTATAAGCTTGAACAGCATGAAAAGAGATGTGAAAGAAACTGGACTTGGCAAGTGCCGCAGTGACATGGCTGTATGAATCACTGCTGCTGCACTGTTTACAAAGCAGTTTTCTCTGGATGATACACACTGAGGAGACACGGTTGCTGCCCCGATCAGTGTGTGGTCTGACTAGACAGGCAAGGTATCCTTCATATGGCAGGAGCTACTCATGTGAGGCTGGGTCCTTCCTCCGAAGTCTTGATCCAGGTGTTGTCCTACCTGAAGGGTAAGGATCAGAGGTTTGGCTGCTCTGCTATTGTTTTTTTTAATCTCTTAGTGTGGTCAGGGAGCTGTGTAGAGACAGGGTACTGTGGAGAGATTAGGTACACTGTAAATAGGAGAGAGGAGCACCTTTACCTTTCCGTGGGTCTTCCTCAGTGTGAAAGTCACTGTTCATCAGCTCCTGGCAGTCAGGAGGAGAGGAGTTAAATCATTACTGTGAAGTAAACAAGCCTCTGTAGCTATTGCAGAGGTACAGGGTGTTTGTTCGGATTGCTTTCCTTTCCATCTGAGGCCAGGTATTTGCCTAGGTCTCAAGGAATTTGCAGACTCTCCTAGAGGCTGAGGCAGGGAAAATGAAGTTCTTGTAAGAACAGTTTGGGGAGCGCTTGAGAGTGTCCTAATCCATATGCTGTAATTCCAGCTCTCTTGTTGCCTGATGAAGATGCTACTGGTCTCAGGCCCTGTGATTCAAATATTTCAACAATTTAACCTTCTTGTGTTTCACATGCTGTCTCTCCCTTTGCTGCTAGATGGGATCCAGTAAACCAGGTGGCCGAGTGATCTTGGCCACAGAGAATGATTACTGCAAGCTTTGTGATGCCTCGTTTAGTTCTCCGGCTGTGGCACAGGCTCACTACCAAGGGAAAAATCATGCCAAACGTCTGCGTCTTGCAGAAGCACAGAATAACGCATTCTCGTAGGTATTGTTCAACGTGACGCTCAGGCTGAAAGCATGTGGCAGTGTCTCTGGCAGTCTTTTTCTCAGAAAACTCTGAATTGCAGCTGTTCGTATTTGTTTAATCTTCAGGGATGCATCAGAAATAGGCAAACGGAGGGCAAGGAAAGAAGGGAATGAATATAAGATGATGCAGAACAGAAGAAATATGTATACAGTTCAAAACAACACAGGTAACTGGGAGCTTGCATCTGTTCTATAGTTGGAATAATAATGAATAATAAACAGACTTGTTTTTCTTCTGTTTCTGAGGTCTGTTTTAGCAGAGACAGGTTGTGAAAGGAGCTGGTCCTAGCTCTGCTGATCGTTCATGTCTGCATGTTTTTTCCCAGCTGCTAAAGTTGCTTTGTTTTGTCAGCCTGCTTGTTAGTTCGGTTTCTCAGTTTGTAACTTAATTTACCATCTGCCTGTCTCTGAGGCTGCTCTAAGTGGTGACAATTTTCCTGCTTTATTTTCTTGGCACGTGGCCAGGTGCTTTGACTCCTACTGTAGCACATCAACCTGTACTTGCACTTGCATGACCAGAATGAGAGAGCATGTTAGCCTCCCTCTAAGAACATCTGTTCCTAGAGTGGAGTCCTTCCTCAGGAGTTAGGTACTAACTTTGCCTCTTTACTGTGATTTAAAGTGTGTTTTATAGTGTCCAGCCCAGCATCTGTTTCTCTTTTTTCATTTTGAGTTGTGTTATGAGCACATATTAACTGAAACCCTGATTCCTGGTGAAGCTTGGTTTAATTGTGTCGTTCTAACCACTGTAATGTGGAAAAGATAAATCTTGTAAAGTTCTATTAAATATCACTTTGTGATAATTTTAAACTGAGGCAGCTTATTCTAATCAAAAGACTGTTCTAGTTCTGGAATTGGAGGGTTAAGGGGGGAAAAAAAAATACTTGACTCATCACTTAAATGATTAGACTCCTAATTTTCAAAGCTCTGTTGATTCTTAAAAGACCAGGGCACTAAGCCCACTCTACTGCTTTAGAAAATATCAGCAAGTACCATTCCCCTATGTCCTACACCCCTGTAAATCTGGATCTCAGTGGAGAAGTCATGTGGGAAAATAAGATTCAGACTCTAATCAGTTAAAGAAGCTGATCTTTGGCTTCTTTTTAAACATTTGCTGTCACTGAGCTGCCCCAAGCTTTTCTTTGTTATAGATAAAACAGGCTTTTCTGTTGTCTCCTCAGGTCCCTACTTCAATCCCCGCTCACGCCAGAGGATTCCTCGGGATCTGGCCATGTGCGTCACCCCCAGTGGCCAGTTCTACTGCTCCATGTGCAACGCCGGGGCCAGCGAGGAGATGGAGTTCAGACAGCACTTAGAAAGCAAACAGCATAAAAGCAAGGTGTCCGAACAGCGGTATAGGAATGAGATGGAGAACCTAGGTTATGTACAATGACGCGCCAGCCTTGGCAGTAGTTTGCAAATAGAGCAGCTTGTCTCTCGCCTGCTGTTTGCCACATGCCCTGCTTTGTGCTCCATTTGATAGGAGTATGCTCTCGAGCTATACATGTAACACCTGCAAACTTAATGGTATGGTTAGGTTTTTTTTCTGTCATAGTTGGCAGGATGATGCTGTGCAGGACATGAAGTGTTTTTGATGTTTGTTTGCTAGTTATCTAAGGCTCTTCATCGTATTGAGTGGCGGGGAGGACTTTGTCTTCTCCCCAGCCTTCTGCATGAATATGCAAAGCCCAAGAAGTGCTGGGAACTTCTGTGGTTCTACCACACAGGTGCACCATGTGCAAAGTCTGCTCCCCTCTTTGCACACCACAGAGCAGTGCTCCAGAATGCCTCCCTACAGCAGACTGAATCTCTGGGCAGCTTGTAAAGGGGGGCAGGAATGGGGCCTGTGAATGTGTGGATTAGGTGGTGTACTTGTCCACAAATTGCTGCTTGTGGCCCCCATTACAGCCCAGAATAAGTTCTTTCCGCACCCTTGTAGAAAGGCTGTGCATACCTTTCCTCCTTGGAGGGTCTTGCCTCTTACCGCTTTCTCTGTGATGCAGATTTCATTCTGAACATCTAACATTGGATATCAGCTGATTAGCCCCATTCAGAAATACTCTCTTCTACCAGTTAACAATGAAAAAAGATTCTCAGTGTTGTTGGCTGGGTACCTTAATGCACCATGGGTGTAGCTCATCTCACTGAAGAGAGTCTGTGTGGGTCTCAGTGGCTTAGTGAAGTGAATCGGAAAGCAAACCTGCACAGATGAGATGTACTCTGCTCTGATTCTGCCTTAACTGAGTAGAGTTGAGAATAGGATGGAAGGAGCTGTCAGCTGTAGTTTCTTTGCATACTGATGTAGAAGAGAGCAAGTGTTGGTCTCTGGCCTGTAGCTTTATTGCTCTGGGAGAGCAGGGCTGCCTGGATCTTCGGGAGCAAATACTGGTGTGTCCCACTTCCATGCCATTCCCTGGACAAAGCCCAATGGGTGTTGTAGAGGAGGGGTGAAATGCTCATTTGGACTAGAGCTACCAATATTGGATGAATTTTTTCCCCTCTTTCCTTTTCCCATCTCAGAACGGGTTTTAATTCCATTTCCTGATGTTAACTTCACTGTTTTAGGGACCATCAAAAATCCAAAGTTAGGTAGGATGTAAATGTCAGGGGTGATGATTGTTTGAGTAACAGCTTTTTGGCCACGCAGACGTATTCATGAAACTTGTTAAGCAACTTTGTAAGTATAGACAAACCCAAAGGGTGTGTGTCTGTTTTGATTTTTCCTTAGCAAAAGTAGAAAGAAGATAAAGAGCAGAAGTAGGGCTGACATTTATTTTTCTGCTCATTTGGGTAGATGTGAGGAGCTGTGATTGGAATCCAGTTCCCAGTGTTGCTAAAACATCGGCTCCAGTGGCAAGTGCAGCATGTAGGTAACCTCTGTTGGACCCGATTCACCACTGCGCTGCTACAGCTGTACGCTGGTATAGCTTCATTGACTTCAGTGGCAGGTGCGGAGCGGGGGTAAAGGAAGCATCATGGCTTGTCTCTCTTTTTTGTCTGCTTTCCTATGTCCCAAAAGTCAACTGTTCACCACTTTGCTTTGGTTGCTGCTCCTGCTCCCAGCGCAGCGATCTGCTCCTCATTTGGCATTTCCAGTGACTGCTGGAGGTATTAAAACTCAGTTTGCTCCACGTGCTGTTACCCCCTGGTAACAGCTGGTGCAAGCGTGCCACAGCACGCCAATGTGCTAGTGTGTTCGGGAGGGCGTGCGAAGGGAGGTGCAGGGGGCTGTTCCTGCAGGCTCCTCTCTGCACAGGTCTGAGTCTGGTTTTGAGGACTGGCCCTGAACAGGGAGGCCTCTAGCTGCTTTGTTTTGTTCAAGGGAGTACAACAAGTGAATGTCATGATCCTGAGAATTTCAAAGTGGTGGGTTACATAGCAGGTATAAAGCAGACAGTGGGACTCAAGCGACAAGAGTAGGACAAGTTTCCTACCTGGGAGGAAAGATATTTCTTGCTGGGAGAAGCAGCTGAGACTCAGTTTACCCCAGTGCTCTGTTGTGGCCCTTCCCTACAAGAGACCAAAGCTTGTCTTCCCTCTTGCACATTGCTTAACAGTTTGTCATCTTCCCACTCTCCCTCCAGCATAGAAAATTGTTGACTGCAAAGAGAAAACAGCCCACATCACTAATATCATTAGGCTGCAGCTCAATCCAAGCTCATACTTGTCAGCATGAGAAACTGGGTGGGTCCTGATTTTATTTTTTTTGTGAAAGCTGTTCTCCAAATCAGTGTTCAAAACACATATTGAAAACCTGGCCAAACCCTGTTTGACATAGATGGGCTGGGGAGAATACTGTACAGCTGTAGTACCATTTTCCAGACCCATTGAATCTTTTCCTCATGTTAAACAAAGTACCAAACCCAAGAAACAGGACTTCTGTGAAGCTGTCACATTGGCCAGTAGGTAAATGACCTTTGCTGCTAGAAACAAAATACAAATCAATGTGTTCATATTTATTTTACTATGCTGACCAGTAATTGATTTGTTAATATTTAAGGCATTATTCTGTAGGTTGTTTCTGTTTAAATAGAAAACTCTACATTGCACTTTGCTTTGGGATCAGAAGAGGTATTTATTATATTTGTGAAAATGTTTTCTCTCCCACATATGTATTGTTTTCTTTCCCTTGATGAAAAAAAAAAAAACCCAAACAACAAAACCCACCCCCCAAAACAAAAAAAACCCCAAATCCAACCAGTGGATCTTCTTTGTTTCTTTTAATGCCAAACAAAATGGGGATTTCCTTGCAACTCACTCTTAAATGTCCATTTCTAATATTTTTTATTTTTTTTTAGATCCAATGGTTCATTTGGTAACTTGGGATGATATTTTTGGAGACATATGAAGTTCATACTACGTTTAAGCATTTCTTTTAAGGCAAGGAAGTAGACTGTGGAATCCATGTATTTGTGAGGAGTATGAAAGTGATATGATTTTGTTTGTATTAAGCATTAGTTGTTATTTTGCATTCTGCACTAATGAGTAAATGTGTTATAATCTTGCCTAACATTGGTCTATTTTTGACTTTTGCTTTCTTCACATACGTCAAAAGGAACCCTGAAAACTTCTGTGGAGTTGCTTAGGATGGTCATCAATGTAACAAAATGCAGATTTTTTTCTGTAAAGCTTCTTGTCTTTTTTCCTTTTCTAGATGTCCATTATAGGGCATTAGAAGGGAAAGCTATTGCCATAAGCACGGGTTCATATTTTAGCTTATTAACGCATGATGTCCTTTTGCTACATTACTTAAGCAATGCTTTCACTGTAACCCATGGGAATCTTGTCCGAGTCAGGAGTAAATGAAATACCCTAGCTAAATATATTATGTTGGCTAGGGCCAGGCAAGGTACATTGCTAAAATTTGTCTTTTACTCCTGTGTTTGGGTTACCACGCTCTTAAGGTTTTGCTTTTTGAAAAGTGTGTATCTGGTTCTGTAAGGATTTGGTCCTGCTCCAGCTAAAATAGTTTGAAGTACATTGACTTTAGTTGAGTAGGAGCAAGCCTCAAAACCCTTCAGGAATTTCATACTGCTGATGTTTTCTCATATATGTGGTTTTTGTTTTGTGGGTTTTTTTAAATTTTACAACCATATATACAAGGATGCTCTGGATGAGATGGACATCTGTTGCCGATTATGGAAAAACAAATGCCATGGTTGCCAAAGGATTAACAGAAAATGAAGAAGTATGGACCTGGTTTCTTTGAAGTTAGTGGCTAAGCTTCTTTGCCATCTGCATAAAGTTGGAAGTGGAAATAAAATCCACTTTCAAATAAATGTGGACAAACAGTAGTTTTGGGAATCTCTCCTTTAAAAAATGTATCACAATTAAAATGGTATCTTTTTATCTGAAGTATCTGCAGGTAAAGGCAGGACTGTGGATTTTTAAAAATAAAATAATTTTTTCAGTCTGTGTTTTGCAGGGGAAAAATTACTTGATTTAAGTTCCTTCTGCATCTGTCCAGCAACATCATTTGCAAGTGCTTTGAACATGTTTCATCTCAAGCCTTCTTGTCAGGTTGGTTTTGTACATTTGTCCTGATTTTCTTTATATTGTACTGACCCCTGTGAGGGAATAGTTGATGAAAATGATTTTTTTTTTCTTTTTCTTTTTTTCTTCTACAGTATGTAATAAATCATCTTGCTCTTATCATTGTACAGCCTTAGTGTTTGCTATTGCTACTGCTCGTGATACAGTCGGACTATGCATGACTGAATTGATTTTAGCCTAGCACTGAGTGCGACTACATGAGTAATATGTTTTAACACACTGATAAAGGAGTGTAGTCCAGTGTAGAATTTGTTACTCTAGAGGGGGGTCAGTGTACTTTCAACTATTACCGAAAGCCAGCTGAGCTCTCCATCTGAGCTGTCTTGGCTTCAGGAGGGGTTGGGAGTGCTCAGCATCTGACAGGATGGGCACCAGAAGGTACGGGAAGGGCTCTGTTTCTGGCTGTGCTTGCCCCTTGAGTAGACATCCCAAGCTCTGGAACAGCCCCAGGCTGAACCGTGGACTGACTTTCAACTCTTGACTGTAAAAAGGTGGGGACAAGCTGAGCCTGATACTTTGCACATTTTTTGCCAGTGTGCGCTTTCCCTCTTTCATTACTTGAGGGCTCCAGAAAAGCATATGCTTATGCAGCATAAATGACTTTCCAAACAGAAAGGGCATTCTGAACTGGAGCCTTGAAGCAAAGAAAATCTGGGGTTTGCTGGGTTCAACTCAGGTAAGAGAAAAATGTTGCCCTTCCTTGGTGCTGCAGCCATGCTGTTACTGCGATGAGCTATTGACCTCACGGGCAGGATCCTGGTGGCACATGTGAGACATTCAGGGTGTGTGACTGCTGTTGAGGCACAGCTCTGAGTGTATAAGCAGCTGTGAACAGGGATGTGTCCCTGTGCCCTCCCTTGTCCTCTGTTATTCAAGGCATTGGGCCATTACAGGGAATAGTGACACCATGGTGGAATTGTCCTGATTTACCATTTTGTTGCGCTGGCAGCTGCCTAAGTGCTTAGGTGACTTCTGTGCTAACAATGAAATGCAGGAGGTTTTATGTGTTCTCATTTATAGTAAATAGGCTCGTAAAGACTTTTAAGTGGAGCTTAATGTTAAATCTGACCTCAGCCCTTCGTTGTCTTATGCCCAAGCAGGGTTGGTTCCTTTCAGTCATCCTAGGAACCAGAGAGGAGCAAACCTCTACAGAGCAGCGTGTCCCCATTATCAGATGTTAAAGCGCTGCCCTTTTAATACCTAGATGTGGTAATTGCATTCTGTATTAATTCTATAGCAATTTGGTACAGCCAAACCATAGTGACACGCAGAGATACCTGGGCAACCTAATTCAGAGTCGCAGGCATTTGTTAAATTAGGCAGCAAATAAAATAATACAAAAATGGGTGAAAATCTAAGACTAATTGTATGATTTGAAAGCATAAATAGCCCTCCTTCCACTTCTCTAATTACCCTGGTGTCTAAGGATCTCATGTAGTTGTCTTGCAACATTTTACAGCTGAGGAAGTAAGGTTTGGAAAAAAAATAAGTGATTCACCCAGAAAGTCTGTGGCTGAAGAGGAAGATTGAACTCAAGGCCTTTAAATACCATCCTGCTGACCCTGCCACATCTCCATTCAGCCTCTCAGTTTACAGACTGAGAAAAATGACTGGGCTTTAAAAACATTTTGATTAATAATTGTTTGGTTTTCATTGTTTATATAATGGCTTTACAATGTGTTAGGAAATGGACTTTAGTACATGGTTTAAAAATAATGAAACTTGACAGATTATCTCAATATTGCTTTTGCTCTTAAATCTTAGTGGAGAGGTGGAAAAACAACAGCTTTTAGGAGAATTGTAGAGGGTGCATGTTTGCGAAGTGCAGGTTCCTGTGGCTCTTCTGTATTCATTTATGTCCACTTCACATAAATTTTCTTTATTCCTACTTCTAGTTCTCCTAAAGCATTTGGATTGAATGCTGCTTGTCGGTTTTGAAATAGTAATGAACTGCTGTAACAGATAATACCTAGAATTTATTAGCCTAATCTTTCAGTGAATGACACACTTTCAATTTGCCTTACTCCACTGGGATTGCTTCACCTCTCTACCTGCATGAAACAAGAGCAGATCTATTTAAAGTCAGTGGAATTACACAAGTGTAAAGAGAGATAGGAAGATTATCCACAGTACGTTATCTGAGACTAGGGAGTGTCTTTGGCAGGTGTTTGCTGTACATATAAAGATGTTAAAAAGTATTAATCTAAGGCTTGTTTCTCAATATCAAGGTACGAAGAGGTACTGTGAATGAAAGAACAAGGTGTAGGGTTATAAGAAGAAATGAACACAGCTGCATGATGAACTGCACATGCTGCATGTGGTGTGTCCGTGGAATTTTATGCAGGAATGCAGTATTTACCTGAAGAAGTCAGACTGTGTATATAACTAAATGCAATGAGACTGATAGTGTGAAAAACACTACATGAGCCTGTGTTTTAAAAGAGGAAATGTGTTTATGAAAAACCTGTGGAAAGTCAAATGACAAAATCCCTGTGCACCAGAAGAGATGATGATACATTTGTTAACACCTGGTATTTCGGGGAGTCTGTAAACAATCCTTCAGACTTAAGGGACTTGGGAAAAACAGCAGCATGATGCCAAAAATCTTTGATTGCGGCTGACTAGAGAGTTTGGGAGCTAACTGAGATGTCATTTATGACAATGGCTCATTTTTGCTCTGTGTGAACTTGTATAGGTGGGGATTGTTTCAGCAAAGAGTGGAAGCTCTTGTGCGAGGCAGGGCTGGCTGCAGTCTCGGTAGCCTTGAGGGATTCCTCCTTCTCCACTTTGACCTACCATGTATGTGAGCGCATGTGAAGCAGTCCCTATAAGGACTCTTCCTCCTTGGTATTATCCACTATTTATGAGACATCATTTTCCAGTAGCTCCTTATTGCAGCTACCTCCACTAGTGTTTGCGGTATCTCAGCAGCAGCATGTTGGGCTTAATGAGGAAATGGCCAAACTACCAAATACGTGGGAGTCTTAGACAAGTAGCTTCTGTTTGTAAAAGCTGGTGAGCACCTGCTACTCGTGTAACAGTGATACTCAGAGCATATTTGGATTAGCAGGTCCAAATTCAGTCAGAGGAACAATGCAATTCATCTCCAGGGTATTGCATTTGTTTATGTCAGGTGGGATTATGGGCTGCTGTACATTCTGCTGGTCTGTCTGGTAGCTGGCACCAAAGTACCCAGGCGCGAGAGCTGGGTGCTTCTCATGCCTTCTCTTATGACTGGTCTCTGTGACTATGTCTTTGGGGGTCTGGTTTTGACTAGTCTGTCTTTGGTTTACCTTGTCATGCAGTCACAAAAATGTAATTAATAGGACAGCTTTTATAATGTTTAACGACTTTGATTTAAAGTTTGTTTACTTCTGTGAAGCACAGATTTTTATTATGCAAACCCCACGTAATTTCTAATTAATGTTATTGAAAAGTACAAACAAAAGTGGCAACAGAAGAATATAAACAAAAACAAGACAGATGTTTCAAGGTTGCAGTGACCCCAGGGACACGAAACTGAGGAGGTAGAAACGGGAGGCAGCAGTGGATAGTACCAGTCTGTCTTTTGCTGATCCCGCAGTCCCAAGACACATGCTGGATGTTCAGCTGCCATATTTGCAATGATACCCTTGAAATAATGTCTGATAAAATCCGAGCTATACTGCTGACCATTTGTATTAGCCTTCCCTTGAGGCCGATCTGCTGCAGTCCCGGACAACAAGCAGGATGCAGGTTTGGGGATGAACAGACTGCGCCTTCCCCTGCACTGTCTTCCCACAAAGGCAAAATGCAGCAGGGCCGGGTTAAGCCCTTGTCCTTAGGGTGGGCTGTGTTTTAGCCTGATACCAGCACAGAAGACATGACAACAGTTGTTAAAATTAGAGATGTAGCCACGTACCTGAAGCTTTTGAAGGAAGCATTGGATGTTGCAGGTGAACAGAGTATGAAAAGGGCATGTGGAGTGGTATCTCTCCTAACAGGTTTCTTGATAGAAAGACTGTTACATCAGCCTAGAGTCCTTTCATGCATTGCCTTGTGTCTAATACGTGGGACAGATTTTGGAAGACACATTGTTAATCTAGATTAGCATTGATCTTCACACAGCTTCTCACAGCTGCTAAGAAATGCAAG